>NC_044564.1:35255392-35624559 GCF_007565055.1 Rhinopithecus roxellana
CACCTTGGGCCCCAGTGGGTAGAGGAGATAGAATAGGAAGAAGAAGTCCAAGAAGAGAGAGAAAGTAGTGGGGCTACTTAGCTGGATGAGAGACACGAAAGTTCAGGGAAAACAAATGGGAAAAACATTGTTTTTCTCCTATCTAAGACTCTCCCTCTTCCTGCCTCTCACAATGAAAATTAGGAAAAAAACAGAATTATGAAATAATTTTAAATGATGAAAAACATATTTAAGACAAGTGGTTTACCTGGCTTTGAATTCCCCAAAATAATTTTTTAAATTGTGCAATAGGAAAATTTATTTTGAAACACCTTATTTGCTTTCATTACATGCCACTATGATGGTAAACAGCATTATTAGAATTTTTCAGTGAGGTACTAGACATATTTCTCTCTCAAGGGAGTACCACATGGTACTGTGGTACAACTGTGGTGCAGCGGTACCGTGTGGCACTGTGGTGCAGTGGTACTGTGTGGCATTGTGGTGCAGCGGTACTGTGTGGCACTGTGGTGCAGTGGTACTGGGTGGTACTGTGGTACAGTTGCTGCTAGAGGTCAAAGAGCATTGGCACATATATGGCCCGCTTAATGCCAATCAATCAACACTCTTCTAGATTGCGGGGAGTCCTGAATTACCCAGTTTGTCTTTGTTTTTATTTTTGAGACCATGTCTCGCTCTGTCACCCAGGCTGGAGTGCAGTGGAGGTATCATAGCTCACTTGCATCAGTGAACTCCTGGGCTCCAGTGATCCTCCTGCCTTAGCCTCCTGAGTAGCTGGGGCAACAGGTGTGAGCCAGCCACCATACTGGGTCAATTAATTTTTTTTTTGTTTTGTAGAGACGAGAGTCTCACTATGTTGCTCAGGCTGGTCTCAAACTCGTGGGCTCAAGTGGTCCTCCTCCTTCGGTTTCCCAAAATGATAAGATTACAGGCATGAGCCACTGTGCCTGGTCTATTACCCAGCTATTTTTTACTGGAGTCTCTGCAGATATGAGGTTGTCAAGGGAACCACCATAAGATAAAAACATTCATTAATGAATTGGCCACTTAAAGCATCAGTCCTCCCTCCAGCAAGCCTTCCCCTTTAGAGTAGTCAACTCTGCTGCCAGTTGCCAGATGCCATAAACATCTAATAACACAATGTAAATATAGCACAAGGGCCAGGAGAGTACAGTCCCTCTGTTGAGAACGAGGAAGGTGAACCTCTCACACAGCCTAACCAATCCTTACCCTGATGTGGGAATGATGATGATTCTGGCAAGGACATAGCTTGTTAAGGGCTTGAAAACCAGGGCAGCTTCCTTTACCAGCAGGAAAGCTGCTGCCGTCCCTGCTCTGAGCAGCTCTTGGTCTCTCCTATGCTGTGTCCTTCAGTACATTAGAGGGGCTGTGTCCTTTGCTGTGTCACATCACTGTCACGCATGTGAAAACCATGCACATGTGAATAGATGACCGTGTCTGTGCAAGGGAGAAGACAGCACTTAAAAAGCAAGAAGAATGGCAGTCATGTGGGACCAGTGGAGTATATCGATGGTAAAATATAGAAAATACAGACAGAAGGAAATGGTGTGTTTTGCTGACTGTCAGTATAAGCAGTGCAGTGCCCTGAGTTTCCCACAGCCCAGACTTAAGCCATCGTGACAACAGAGGGCTTGGGTGACTGCCGTAAGTCTACAGGGGGTGAAAAAACAAGCCCTCTTTTTTTAGTCTATTTTCAAAAAAGGGCAGGGAAGGACAAACCTTGATGTGCTTATTTGAGTAAGAGGCAAAGAAATTCTATAAGAAAGAGTTGCAGTGAAGAACTGTAAAATGCCCGAGGTGTGACATGAAACACCTCGGTGGTGAGGAAGACCTCCGCATTCAAACGTGGCCCTTCCTTGGGGTGTCCCTCCTTGGTCACCATGGCATCCGAATCAGCCAGTTAATTTTGGTCAAAATTCCTCTCCAACTATCCCAGGTTCAATGAAACTCTCAGGGGACTTTTGTTAAAGAACAGAAGAAAGCAAAGTAAATGGCCCAACTGAGTCACTGGAAGAATTTTGACAAATTATTTGTGCTCCCCCGTGTCTTATTGAGTCTAAACCTAAGGCAGAAGTTTTGGAAAGGTTGGCACAAAGCAGAGAAAGCCTGTGATAGTGACAAGACACTGTTACTATATTCTTTTGATAATACAAAGCAATTTTTTGATAACACAAAGGAGTTGGTGTTGAGAGGTTACATTGAAGGGTAGCAGATATTGCGCCTCAGGTCTGAGCTAGCCAAGCTCTCTGGGATCCTCTGAGCATAGGACTGGCAGCATTCACTATCTCACTGATCTTTCTTCTTGCTTTCTTCAGTAGGATGGGAAAGAAGTTGGTTTGTGTGGAACAACCACAAATAAATGAGAAATTAGGTGCTTTCCTTATCGGCTCAATCTCATGGATGAAACCACCACAGAAAAGGCAATGATCCTCTTTTAACCTCCACATCAGTGGTTTCCTAGTTCTCATACTTCTGTCAGCTTATCACAAACTGGCAAACCTCAGCATGCATTAGGTTAGATTTTTAAAGTTCATTAGTGTACAATTTCATGCAAAGATATATTAAGTTTCAACACATTTCCCTAAGAAGTTAATGTACAGAAGAGAATCATTTTACAAGCAAACTATACCTCTTTCTCTCCTCCTTGGTTCTGCAGGAGAAGTGAGGAAAGATGGTGGAAACTTTCATGGTAATAACCTTTGTTCTGCCTCATGTAATATATTTTCTTTTCTTTTTTTGTTTTCTGTTTTTTTTTTTTTGAGGTGGAGTTTCACTCTTGTTGCCCAGGCTGGAGTGCAATGGCGCGGTCTCGGCTCACCACAAACTCCACCTCCCGAGTTCAAGCGAGTCTCCTGCCTCAGCCTTCCTGAGTAGCTGGGATTACAGGCATGTGCCACCACGCCCGGCTAATTTTGCATTTTTAGTAGAGACGGGGTTTCTCCATGTTGGTCAGACTGGTCTGGAACTCCCGACCTCCAGGTGATCCGACCTCCTCGGCCTCCTTAAGTGCTGGGATTACAGGTGTGAGCCACTACACCCGACCAATATATTTTATTTTCCGAAACAGGTCTAGAGACTTTAGCTTGTCAATGAGAATTTAAAAAAGCAAGTTGCTTCCATTACAATATTTCCTCACCTATTCCTATCACTTGCCAAGCAACAGCCTAGTGCAGGATGTTTCTTCATTTTATGGCTGCAAATTTTCTGAAAATTTTACATTTCTCCAAAGGACATATGAGGACAATGGATGAGATTCACTTAGTGAGGAAAGGAGAGGAGATGGCTTTGATGTTACACCAGAATATGAGCTTCTCTCATTACTATGTCTTCCATGCATTTCTGTGTCCTTAAGCACCTAGCACAATGCCCAGTAGGATTGCAGGTTCAATAAAGGCCCACTGGATTAAACCAACATCAAAGATGTTATCCTTGGTCAGCAAAATGATGCTGTCTTTTGTTACAGCCACCTTGAGAGGGTGGGCTGGGATTACTGATGCCACTCCTTAAACACATTCTAAAGTTAGATTGGAGATATGTTTTAGTCAATAACAGTGCAAAGCATGTAAATTAGAAGTCAGTTTATCCTGTAGCTGATGGGGAAAAGGGTGGAAGTTCTGGAAAGGGGTAGGGAATGAATATTTGTTATTGAACACCTGATAATGTACCAGACAATGTGATCTCCAAAATTACAGATGAGACATACATTGTTTCTTGTAATCCTCTAAAGCACAGAGGAATAGATATTATTCCCATTCCTGAGATGAGGAAACTGAGGTTTAGGGAAGCTTGTAACTCACACAGAATCTCAGTTAATACATGTCAGAGACAGGATTCTAATCCAGGTCTGTCTAACTCCAAAGTTGATGCTTTTACCCACAATGGAAAACATTCCCTTCATTCCTTTTAAATTCAGGAAGATATTAATGCTCTTGATATGGCAGAGTCTTCCGAATAGTAGGACATGTCTCTGTGACAGCCGTGGTTAGGTGTGCTGGGTGCAGGAAGAGAAGTCAAGGAGTGCCCACACTGGGGGATGGGAGGGATGCTGTGCAGTTGTCCCTTAGGAGCTACAGAGCCAAAGCGCTCAACAGGAGCTTGGCCCAGAGCAGTGCTTAGAGGCAAGGAAAGCCTACAGCATGCAAGAAAGGGGCAGGTATGGGACACAGAGAGAAGTCAGGTCCCTGTATGCTGCGAGTCCTGCCTCTTTGAGAGGTTATGGCTTGCCAAGCCAACACAGACACATACAGTGTCATGGAGCAGGAAGGGACTGGAATGGACCCAGCTACCTAGGTCTTTTCTCCTTTAGATTGTATTGATTTCATGACCCTGTTTTGCACTTATTTTTTAAGGAACACTGAACTCAACAGGAATAAGTTCTTTTAGTCTACTTTAGCTAAAAACCATCTTTTAAAGTGTTACAAAAAAAGGAACAGTAGTAACGTAGTAAAAATATGAAGTCCTTTCAGGACAGATCCAAACACTGGGGAGAAAATACAGGACAGGAAAAGAATATGAAATTAACTAATAAACAATAGTGTCTATTTCTCTCTATGAATGACAGGATTCCTGGGGTCATTTTTATTTCTCTCTCACTTGCAGACTGGTATAATTAGAAGAAGAGAGATCAAAATCAGGTTCTGGCAAACAGGAAAGCACTTCAAATAGAGTTGAAATGTGAAATGACTTGGGAGTCTAGACTTTATGTTCCCAGCACCGGATTGTAAACATGAGGCCGCTCAGTGGAGGAGTGACTTCCCAGACAGGGAAAGCAAGAGTTTCAGAGAGAAACACCCTGGCGATGAAGAAGCTTTCGTCTTCTATTTTTTCTTCTTACATGTTTTATGACTGTGTATACCACTGGGTGACATGACTCAGACTGTAAACATATTGGAGAGACAGGAGGTGGTTTAAAAAAATATATATTGCCTTTTATATCATAGGAAGTGATTTAAAAAGATGGGCACACCAGATTTATGTGTGTGTTATGGTGATGATACCTTTTTTGTCACCGCAGGAAATTATTTGATGAGGCCTCATTTGGTTTTATGAGGAAAATTGGCCTCAGAGGAGAAAGCGAGTGTTGCACTCTCTAATGGAGCTGGATTAGCCATGGTATCTTGGTCTCGGTTTCATGAAGGCTTTAGAATCTATACCCTAGATAAAAAGAGATGATGTGCTACCTCACAGGTGGGATCTCAGGGATAAAATGTGCACGGTACTGCATTGGGAGCCTTGGGTGATACGTGTGAGGCAGCTCTTCCTACGGTGAGAGGAGAGAGGTCATGTTAGTCTTTTTCCAAGGAGTGTGAACAAATTACAAAACTGGCTGCTTTGGGCTTCACCATATGTGTGACTGTACTGACTTTCAGTAGAGATTCTAGTGAGAGCTGAAATCATCTATGAGCTTAAACAGAAAACAAAAAAAAGAAAAGACATAAGAGAAGAGGAGAGTCAAATGTTAATCCTGTACCGGTGTGTGGTCTATTTTTCTGCCTGTGAGCAACTCCCCAATCAAATCTAGGCTTGACTGGAAGTGCTGCACTTTGCCAGAAAATTATTTAAAAAGACGAGAAAAAGTAAAAAATAAGTAAGATTGAAGAGGAATGAAAATGAGAACCTTTTGGTTAGATATCAAAATTAAAGTGAAATAACCAGTTGCACACAGTTGGTAATATTTCCTAGTTTAGAGGCCACAGCAAGGACTTCTTGGGCATTTGTTCTCTCCAGGTCTTCTCCTGATGTCCTGTATCATCTGTTTGTTCATTCATTCATTCATTCATTCATTCATTCATTCATGGATCCTAAAAGGAACACAGGATCAATTTGCAACAAACACAGTCCCAAAATATTTCAATTTTTTTTCTATCTACAAGACTCACCTTACTTTATTTTGTTTTTAATTGGCAAATAATAATTGTGTGTATTTACGGGGTACAATGTGATATTTTATACATTGCAGAAAGATTCAATAAGGATTCATTGGATATTCAATAAGGATAATTAACCTGATATTCCTCACCTTACCAACTCTCTTTTTTTAATGGGGAGAATGTTAAAAATCCTTTTCTTAAGCAATTTTGTAATATATAATACATTATTATTAGCTGTGGTCACCACGTAGTGCAATAGATTACTAAAACTTAGTCTTCCAGTAGTGACATTTTGCATTCTTTGATCAACATTTTTTTTTCCTCATTCTTTCCTCTCTGTCAATCTCTGGTAACCACCTTTCTCCTCCCTCTTTCTATGACATGGACATTTTTAGATTCCATATATAAAAGGGATCATACTGTATATGTCTTTCTGTGCCTGGCTTAGCCTAATGTCCTCCAGTTCCATCTGCATTGTCAAGAATGACAGAATTTCTTTCTTTTTAAAGGCTGTATAGTATTCCATTGTGTACAGACACAATAGTTTCTTTATCCATTGATGAACACTTGGGTTGCTTCTGTATCTTGGCTACTATAAATAATGCTGAAATGAACTGGGAGTGCAGATAGCTCTTCAACATACATGTTTCAATTCTTTTGGCTATATATCCAGAAGTGGGGTTATTGTATCATATGGCAATTCTACATTTAGTTTTTTGAGGAACCTCTGTATTAGTCCATTTTCATACTACTATAAAGAACTGCCTGAGACTGTGTAATTTGTAAAGGAAAGAGGTTTAATTGACTCAGAGGTCAGCATGGCTGGGGAGGCCTCAGGATACTTACAATCATGGCAGAAGGCAAAGGGGAAGTAAAGAACCTTCTTCACAAGGTGGCAGGAAGGAGAAGTGCTGAGTGAAAGGGGAAGAGCCCTTATAAAACCATCAGATCTCATGAAAACTCACACATTATCATGAGAATAGCATGGGAGAAACCACTCTCATGATGCAATTACTCCACTTGGTCTCTCCCTTGACATGTGGGGATTATGGGGATTACAATTCAAGATGATATTTGGGTGGGGACATGAAGCCTAACCATATCATTTCGCCCCTGACCCCTCCCAATTCTCATGTCTCTTTCACATTTCAGAACCAATCATGACTTCCCAACAGTCCCCCAAAGTCTTAATTTTTTCCAGCATTAACCTGAAAGTCCAAGCCCAAAGTCTCATCTGAGACAAGGCAAGTCCCTTTTGTCTATGAATCTGTAAAATCAAAAGCACGTTAGTTACTTCCTAGATACAATGGGAGTACAGGCATTGGGTAAATACACCCATTCCAAATGGGAGAAATTGGCCAAAACAAAGAGGCTACAGGCCCAATGCAAGTCCAAAACCCAGCAGGGCAGTCAAATCTTAAAGCTCCAAAATGATCTCCTTTGACTCCATGTCTCACATACAGGGCATGCTTATGCAAGAAGTGGGCTCCCACGGCCTTGGGAAGCTCCGCCTCTGGGCTTTGTAGGGTACAGTCCTCTCTCTTTGCTAAAGCATAGCGAGAGTCACCTTTGCTCCAGTTCCCAGTAAGTATCTTGTCTCCATGTGAGACCACCTCAGCCTGGAGTTCATTGTCCACATTACTACCAGCATTTTGGTTAAAGCCATTCAACAAGTCTCTATGAAGTTCTAAACTTTTCCACATCTTTCTGTCTACTTCTGAGTCCTCCAAACTGTTCCAACCTCTGCCTGTTATCCAGTTCCAAAGTTGCTCCCACATGTTAAGGTATTTTTATAGCAGCGGCCCACCACCTTGGTAACAATTTACTGTATTTACTGTATTAGTCTGTTTTCATACTGCTATAAAGAACTGCTCGAGACTGGGTAATTTATAAAGGAAGGAGGCTTAATTGACTCACAGTTCAGCATAGCTGGGAAGACCTCAGGACACTTACAGTTATGGTGGAAGACAAAGGGGAAGCAAGGCACCTTCTTCACAAGGCGGCAGGAGGGAGAAGTGCTGAATGAAGGGGAAAGAGCTCCGTATAAAACCACGAGATCTTGTGAGAACTCACTCACTATCATAAGAACAGCTTGGAGGAAATTGTCCCCATGATTCAATTACCTCCTCTACTGTGATGTAGAATTGCATGCAGAATATTTATTGGGTCATGTCCTTGGGGAAGTTATGTCTGTGTGGAAGCGAGGAAGGCAAGATTAGGCAGAGGTAGAAGCTGAGCTGCCACACAGCTGCAATGGAGTCCTCCACTGATGCTACCAGGATCTCTAGAACTGGGATGGGGCCTTCAGAGTGTTCTGAATTCAGGCAAGGTGGCTGGGCTTTTGTATTCCTGCATCAGCATCATTGGCTGCTGGCTGCCCCCTCTTTGAAGCAGTTCCCTATGCTGAAGGCAGTTCCAAGACAGGGATGCTGCTGTGGGTCTCAGCAGCTGGGGGATGGGTGCATCAGTCCTGAAGAGGGAATCTGGACAAAGCTCCCTGGCATCTCCTGCAAACACAGAACATTTTTTCATGAACAATTTCATGGAACAATGCTGTATGGAGCATCCTTTGGGAAATTCTGCCTTTGGAAATCTACTCCAAATGTGATCAACACTCCAGCCCTCTAAAGGAAGAAATTATACCCTTGACTCTAACAGCAGTGATCAAAACAATGCTAACTTGTGTTAGCGGTGGCAAATCTGTACAGGTCTGCAGCAAACTCAATTCTTGCCGCCAAAGAAGAGAGAATTTGACTGGGGGCCGAAGGCAGAAGGAGAGACGAAGGCAAGTTTTAGAGCAGGAGTGAAAGTTTGTTAAAAAGCTTTAGAGCAGAAATGAAAGGAAGTAAAGTACACTTGGAAGAGGTCCAAGCAGGAGACTTGAGAGATCAAGTGTGCAGTTTGACCTTTTGACTTACGGTTTTATACGTTGGCATACTTCCGGGGTCTTGTGTCCCTTCTCCCATGATTCTTCCCTTGGAGTGAGCCATCTGCATGAGTAAAGGCCTGCCATCACTTGGGAGGGGAGCATGTGTAGTGTGTTTACTGGAGTTCTGCGCATGCTCCCTTGAGGCTTTCTTCCCTTACCAGTCAAATGTTCCTAGAAGGTCATATGCCAGTTAAACTCTGTCATTTTGCTTCTTAATGTGCATGCTTGACCCATGTCATGAGACCCAGTAGGATCTCATTTCGCCCAACTCCTGAGATCTTATTGGGAAGCTGCTGATAATCAGTTTCAGGTGTTTCCATCCACTGGGAGACTGCCTTTCCCTGGTGCTGGCTGTGACCAATTATTATTTTAGAGAGACAGTTCACAACTGCATGACCCTCACCTGATGGTCACCTGACATTCCTGGTTTGGGGTGGGGGCTTGAGGGAGCCCTCTCCTGCCTTGCTCATGCCTGACTAGCTGTAACACCTGGGGCTTGGAATTTTCTCCATTGCCATTTTAACAGATTATTCTTTCCCTAACATTAGAAGAAGCTAAGTAGAGTTATGATATATGAGACAAGAGAAGAGGCACGGGATGCCACACTTCCTCATGTATTAGGCTTGCTCACACCCTCTTCTTTCACGTCCAGTTTGTCAATAATTTGTAATATCTTCTATGTCAATAATACCAAGACATTCCAACTCTCCACTTGTCTTCCCTTTTGGCCCCCATACACCCTTGACACTTTTTTTTTTTTTTTTGAGACGGAGTCTGGCTCTGTCTCCCAGGCTGGAGTGCAGTGGCCGGATCTCAGCTCACTGCAAGCTCCGCCTCCCGGGTTTACACCATTCTCCTGCCTCAGCCTCCGGAGTAGCTGGGACTACAGGCGCCCGCCACCTCGCCCAGCTAGTTTTTTGTATTTTTAGTAGAGACGGGGTTTCACCGTGTTAGCCAGGATGGTCTCGATCTCCTGACCTTGTGATCCGCCCGTCTCGGCCTCCCAAAGTGCTGGGATTACAGGCTTGAGCCACCGCGCCCGGCCACCCTTGACACTTTTGAGGCAGTTGGGATGAGGAAATTTAATTCTTTGATGATTTTCTCAATTTCTGCTATGGCTTTTGATTGATTTACATTTTCTGCACATTTTCTCTGGTCATTCTTGATCATTTCTATTTCATCTAAAAGTTATCCATATTATTTTATCTTAATTATCTTAATTGGATATCTTAATTATCCAATTAAGGTCCCAATAGAGAACCTCAAAAGGGTCAATGGAAGAGAGTTTAATAAAACGACAATTCACAAAATTGTGGGCAGGATGATGGGA
Organism: Rhinopithecus roxellana; assembly: GCF_007565055.1. Taxonomy (NCBI): domain Eukaryota; kingdom Metazoa; phylum Chordata; class Mammalia; order Primates; family Cercopithecidae; genus Rhinopithecus; species Rhinopithecus roxellana. Next base: position 35,265,543 of record NC_044564.1, read on the forward strand.
AGTCAACCTGGGAAGGTGTTATCTGCTGGGAAGAGGAGAGGAAACTGTTTTGGGAACCTAGGAGAACAGCTGCAGGAGAGGACTTCCAGGGGAGCTGTGCCCTTGCGTGGAGTGAGGGAGCTGTCCACAGCAGCTCACTGGGAGGGGACTGGGGAACAGTCCCTCCCTGCTTGTTGCTCCCCTCTCACACCTTCCCCTTGGCTGAACCTGAAGTAACTTGAAACTAGAGGGGTTGATGTGGCCCATATAGTTCAACCTGACACACAGCAGGCAGGATCAGAGGGGCAAAAGAAAAATCCTATCACCCAGGTCTTCATAGACAGTTGATTTACATAGAGCTGAGAAAGGGCTCTCAAAGTCTTTTGTTTCCTCTATATCTGTAGTTATTTTCTGATTTTGTCTGTTTTTCTCTTTTAAAAAGTTTGTTTACCTGATGATTGACTTCTTTCTTGCTCTTTCTTTTCTCTTTCTTTTTCTCTCTCTTTCTCCCTTTCTAAATTAAAGAATTATTAATATATCTTCATGTCTTTAATTAGCTTATCTTTTTATTATTTTATAATTCATTAATTTCTGCTTTTATCTTTTTCGAGCCCCCACTGTGATATTTAAACTCATTGCTTTCTACATATGATAAATACCTTTCTTTTTCTTTTTTCTTATCTTCTATTCTATTTTCTCAAGATTTCTCAACATTTCTGTGATGGTTAATATTAAGGGTCAATTTGATTGGATTGAAGGCTACAAAGTATTGTTTCTGGGTGTATCTGGGTGTTTCTGGGTGTTTCCAGAAGAGATTAACATTTGAATCAGTGGACTGGGAGAGGAAGACCCACCTTCAGGAAGACCTACACACAACGTGGGTGGGCACCATCCAGTCGGCTGCCAGTGCAGCTAGAAAAAGCAGACAGAAGACGGTGGAAAAAGCTGATTTGCTGAGTCTTCTTGCCTTCATCTTCCTCCCGTGTTGGATACGTCCTGCCTTCTAACATCAGATTCCAAGTTCTTCTGCTATGGGACTCTTGGACTTACACCAGTGGTTTGCCAGGGGCTCTCAGGCCTTTGGCCACAGACTGAAGACTGCACTGTCAGCCTCCTTACTTTTGAGGTTTTGGGACTTGGACTGAGTCACTGCTGGCTTCCTTTCTCCTCAACTTGCAGATGGCCTATTGTGGGACTTTACCTGTGATCATGAGTCAATTCTCCTTAATAAACTCCCTTTCATATATACACCTATCCTATTACTTCTGTCCCTCTAGAGAACCCTCACTAATACAATTTCCCTCTGCTCTCTACCGATTTGGAGGTAATACTTTATTATTTCAGTCTTTACTGGTTAGCTTTACATTTATAAATTTTATTTGTATTTTTAATAAAGTTTTTATTCTGCAATAATTTGATTTACAGAAAAGTTACAAATATAGAATAGTTTTTTTCTACCTCTCACTATTTTCTATAATGTTAACATCTTATTTACCATGACATCTTATACATTAATACCATGTCGCATTTGTGGAAAACAAAAACAGTCACCCACAACACTGATGCATTAGCGTTACTATTAATTAAACTATTAATTAAACTCTAGATGACTTTTGGATTTTACAAGTTTTTCCACTAGTGTCGTTTTTCTGTTCCAAGATTCAATACAGGATACCACGTTGTATTTAGTACCCTTAAATTTTAATATACATCTTTGTTAAGATCTATTGGGTCTAGCCTCTCTTTGAACAATACAATAAGGATCTTAACCTTGCCATCCCCCAATGGTTCACATGTTATTTTTGTTAAGTATTTTAAATCCTTCTAGGTTTAAACTATTGTAAATGACTCATTATGTTTACTATTCATTTTACAGCTAACATTTATTTAGATTTAAATTTTAAGCATCATATTGGTGGATCCTCGGCTCTTGTATTTGCATCTTTCCTTTGGCATAACCTGCCCTCTCACTATCCTTTTTTAATCCTCTCACATCCGGGTTTTTTTTTTTTTCTTTTTTTTTTGAGATGGAGTTTTGCTCTTGTTGCCCAGGCTGGAGTGCAGTGGCATGATCTTGGCTCGCCACAACCTCCGCCTCCCAGGTTGAAGTGATTCTCCTGCCTCAGCCTCCTGACTAGCTGGGTTTACAGGCATCCGCCACCACGCCTGGCTAATTTTGTATTTTTAGTAGAGACGGGGTTTCTCCATGTGGGTCAAGCTTATCTCAAACTCCTGACCTTAGGTGATCTGCCTGCCTCAGCCTCCCAAAGTGCTGGGATTACAAGCGTGAGCCACTGCACCCAGCCAGCACATCCTTTTAAATGTTTTTCAGTGCAGATCTGTGAATTATAAATTATGTCAGAATTTATCTGGCTGAAACGTCTTTTTGTGTTCTTGGTTAAACAATAAAGTAGAAAATTTGAGCCAGGTGCAGTTACGCATGCCTGCAATCCTAGCACTTTCGCAGGCCAAGGTGGGTGGATCACCTGGGGTCAGGAGTTTGAGACCAACCTGGCCAACATGGAGAAGCCCCGTTTCTACCAAAAACACAAAATTGCTGAGTATGGTGGGTGCCTGTAATTCCAGATAGTCAGGAGGCTGAGGCAGGAGAATCGCTGAACCCAGGAGGTGGAGGCTGTGGTGAGCTGAGATAGCACCAATGCACTCCATCCTGGGCAACAAAGTGAGACTCCATCTCTAAATAAATAAATAAATAAATAAATAAATAAATAAAAAACTCTGAATATAGAATTTTAGGGTGAACACTTCTGTCTCTCAGGATTTTCACAATATTCCACTGTCTCATGGCTTCTATTGCAGTGGTTTAATTATGTTAGTTATTCTTCATTTTCTCTTTGTAGGTAATCTCTCTTTTTCGTTGCTTTGAATAATTTCTCTTTAACATTGTGTTTTTCACTTTTAATGTACTGTTCTAGGTGTTGGTTTTATTTATTCTGCTTAGGATTTATGCTTATTAAATCTGGGGATTCATGTCTTTCATCTGTGTGAGAAAGTTCTTAGATATTATTTCTTTGAATATTGTCTCTATTCCTACTAGTCATATGTTGGACCAACTCAATTATCCTCCATGTTTCTTAACTTGTATTAAATTTTATATGTCATTATTTTTCTGTACTGTATTCTGGATGATTTTTTCAAATTTATCTTACATAATCTGCTGTTTAAATTGCACATTCACTTTTTATTTTTAATAAAAATATTTTCCATTTATAGAAGTTTCATGTGGTTCTTTTTTATATCAGCCTGCTCACTTAGATTTCATTTCATGGAATCTAATTCTTTCCTTAATATTTTTAATACTTCAAACCCACTTCCTTTATAGTTTATATAACATTGCTTTTCTGTTATCTGAAGCCCTTGAGGAGTTAATCATCCTGCTCTGTCTACTACTTTTCACCCTTGGTGGATTGTTTTCTCAAGTACTTTGTAAGTCTTAATGGAAGATGAATTTCAAACAGCTTTTGCTTTATGTTTCTTTGCTAATTTCTTGGCTTGAACTTGAGACTATATATGCCATGTGTGTAGTTAAAATAAAAAATTTAAACTAGAGCAAGATACTGGCACAGAGGATTTTTTTGCCCATTTGAACCATTATGGATATAAGCTTCCTGGTTATTTTGCTGGGCTAGTGGGGTCATTGAAGTTTGCATATCTTTCTTTCATTGGGTTGCAGCTCTTTGAGACTGTCAACTTTTGTGGGGGTCTCAGCTTCAGCTCCCTAACTTAGGCGTCCAAAGACCTTGTGTACTGATGTATATTTTTGCAAACCCAAATACTAGCTACTTTCGACCCAGCACCCTCCCCTTTCTTCCCCGTCCCTTGAGGCAGATGTCATATCCACTTTAGCTTACTCCTCTGACTCCCTGCATTGTCATCCTGCTAGTTCCCTCCCCAATGAGTTAAATAATCACTGACATGTGCTTACTTTGTATTTGTATGAGAGTCATGTCTTCTGAACTTAAAAAAAAAGTCATTGTATCATTTACTGCATAAGGATTTGACTCAACTCTTAAAAGAGAGCTCTCGAGATTTAGTCTTTTGTTTCACTTGATATCCAACCTCAGAACCATCAAATTATTAATATCACCTTACCCTCATCCAAGTTTGACTTCAATTACATTTCAATGCCTCCTTTAATCTTTCCTGTAGCAGTGTCCGTTGGAATATGTTTATATCAGGATATCACTTCCCTCTTCCTTTATTCATTTACTATTTATTACCTCATTTGTTGAACAAGATTGGAAAGTAAGCTCCTTCTCTGTCTTACCTGTGGTTCAACCAGCAGAGCCTGTTACAGTATATGGCACACAGTAATGAACAATTAATACATTGTGGTCAAATAGATAAACAAATGACTAGATGTGATCCATAATGCCAGACTTTATCATGTGCAAATCAGTGAAACAGTGGCTGTTCCCAAGGACAGAGAGGAGAGAGACCTGCAAGCACTGAGTTCTAATTAAGGAATGCTATAATAGAGGGGCAGGTAAAGTATCATCGTGTAGATGAAAGGCTTCATGGAGAAGATGGCCCTTGAGTTGAGTCTTGCAAGATGAGTAGAACTGGAGTAAAAGTATGACAGGCAAGGAAAAAGGCATGGGCAGATGCACAGAGAGATGGAATCACTCTAGGGACTGTATGGACCTAGGGCCCCAGTGGTTGCTCTCTGAAATACACACTGGGTTTCTCCACAGCCACATATATTTCCCACAGACTGTTCCTGGCCAGTCAGTGAGTGAGACAGGGATACTAAGACTGGCCCATTCCTGGGAGACATGGAATTTTTTTTGGCTGTCATTGCTCTCCAAAGGCCTTGCTGCAACTGTCTTAGATTCTCCAACAGTCTGAGACATTTCTAGCAGATTTTCCCATCCCTCTTTCCTTCACTTGGGCATCAAACTGCCATCACAGCCTCATAGTTCTTCCAGCCTTCTCCAACTCATTTTCTCTTCCACAAGTATTAGCCCTCATCAAATTCTACACATTTTTAATCCCATTTTGGTATTTGCCTCCTGGCCATTCCAGATGATCACATATCACCTATGTTTTCTGCATGGAGCAGATAGAAAAAGACACTACATACATTTATCTGGTCGAGGGCTTTTGATACCACTCTCAAGTTTGAGGCTTAGGCAGAGGGAATGCTAATGAAGATTTTAAAGGAAGTGAGATCTGGCTTGTATTTTAAGAAGATGATCATGGTAAAGGCAGGAAGAGTGGATGTATTAGTCTGTTCTCATGCTGCTAATAAAGACATACCCAAGACTGTGTAATTTGTAAGGGAAAGAGGTTTAGTTGACTCAAATTCCACATGGCTGGGGAGGCCTCGCAATCACGGCAGAAAGCGAAGAAGAAGCAAGGCACGTCTTACATGGCAGCAAGCAAGAGAGAGCTTGTGTGGGGGCACTCCCATTTATAAAGCCATCAGATCCCAGGAGGCTTATTCACTACCATGAGCACAGTATGGGGAAACGGCCCCCATGATTCAGTTATTTCCACCAGGCCCTGCTTTTGACATGTGGGGATTATTACAATTCAAAGTGAGATTTGGGTGGGGACACAGGCAAACCATGTCAGTGGATTTCTGGGAAGCTGTTACAGTGACCTGGATGAGGCTTGATGGGGTTGAGATGTGTAGGAACAGTGAAGAAGTTGGCCTGACTTCACAGCTCCTGCAGAAGACAATGCATGACGGGTGTGAAATTTTACCTTCTCTCAACTTTATGGAAAAGAAAGTAACCCCTATGTAAGCTTGTTAGAAAGGACCTTAAATGTGAAATGTTACAGAAAAATAATCACTCTGGGCTCCCTCCACTGTTATATCCAGGCATGGCCACACCTACAGAGTGTGCCTGAAAAGCAACAACAACGGTTTATGCCTCTGTCTCTGGCCTTTTTTTTTTTTTTTTCTAAAGAGCAACTGAAAATGGAAAAGACCCTTCCCACTTCTGTGATTTTTCTCTGTCTGGGGTCTGTGGGGAAACTGCCTGGAAAACAAATCCCCCAAAGGCTCCTTGTGTTGTGTGAACCCAAGTAGGGTGTGGTGTGGTGCGAGAGAGTCCTATGAGTGAGGCTCTCACAGGTCTCTGGAGGACAGCAGAGAAGTTCTGCATTTTAGATTGGAAAATAGAAGCAAGCTCAAGGAAGCAAGTAGTGTGTATAATGACCGGACGTGGGGGTGTGGGTGAGAGGGCTGAGATGGGAATTGTAACAGGCATGTTGGCCAAGCCTGCTATAGTCCTGACTTCCAGTGCAGCTGTTCCCTTTATCCCCAGAACCAGAGCAGAAGAATGGTGCCCTGGAAAACAGAAGGGTGCAAGGGCCCTTAAAATGCCCCTGGCAATGGTAAGTACAAGCCCTGCCATGCCCCGAACTAAACTGTCAAACTTTCAAACTTCCGGCTGAATGGGCACTCAAGGTTTCTTGCAAAGAGGGAGCAATCAGGTGCTTGGAGGGTGAGTTGGCACATTTGCCTTCAGGCACCCTTTCGAACTGAGGCCTTAGCAGCTTCCTATCTGAACAAACAGGAAGCCTATTAAAAATGCCCATTGTCCCCTCCTGCCAGTGCTGAAAGGACTGTTAAAAGACTAAATCCACAGACCTCTTGCCAAGTCAAGAAACTCAGGGAGCATGCAGCTGCTGGTGCCACCTGTGTCTATCTAAGTCCAGCTAAGAGACGTCTTCCTCAGGGCACCCCCATTCTGGAGTGATGGATCCTACAGAGGCAAGAGCAGGCAAAGTTATTGAATGAGAAAGGAGGGAATGAAATGTAGCTCACGGTTATCATTTGCTGAAAGCGGTCAGCTCGGTCCTTCTATTCCTCAGTTTCAGCAACAACCAGGAATCTGTCTCTGCATCCCCCACACCCCCCATCCTCTGAGATGTCCTGGCTGGGAATCAAATTCAATGTGAAACACCTGCCTTCCACTGCCGTGCCGCAAACACAATACACCACATGCCAGTTGGTAGGGGGGAGAAAAGAGGGCCGCGAAAGAAGGTCTGGGATGTTATTAAACAGTGAAGTCTTGCTGTTGGCTTCTCTCTCTCTCTCTCATACACACACACACACACACACACACACTCACCCAGGCCTCTAAAGTTTTGCACATGTCTCTGGCTACTCCACTGTCAATCAAACACTGAAAGAGACAGGCAGCCCACTCCTTGGTACCCTCTGTGGTAACAGGTGTATATGTAGGGGTGCATGTGTGTGTGTGTGTGTGTTGGTTATGAATGAACCAACCCCGGGAAGGTCCCCAGCCTAAGGAGGGGGTCGACACCAGGAACATCAGATGCTTAGACCAGGCTCTTAGACCCAACTTGGAAATGAATTCTGCCCCCGTAGCATTCCCAGCGTAGCCGCAAGATGCTTACAGGCCTGAGCCCGACGGTTGACCCGTCCATAGGGAATGGTAAATGAGGTGCGGCAGTTGCTGGAGGAGGCCTGGCACAGCAAGGCTTTGTACCTTTTGAGTACAGCAGCCTCAGGACCTCGTGGGTGGCATCTGTGCGTGACAGCGCTTCCCTTGGCTGCAGGAGGACAGTCCCTGCTCCAGCATTGCCCTATCTCTCTCAGGCCTAAAACAGAGGCCCAGTGTCCATGCCACGCCACTCTAGCTGGATGGTCCCAGAGTCCTGCTGTCTTTCAGCCTAGTATCTCCCATTCCATCCATGGTGGGTGGCTCCTGGCCAGCCCTCCCTGCCTTCCTGGCCTGGCCGGACCATGAAGCAGCCGCTCCCGGCGGTCTGCGACAGACAGTGGGGCTCTGTAAGAGCAGTCTTCTGTGAGAAGCTGGATGTTATTCTATAGAGGGGACTCGTTATTAGAAGACCCAGAGGACCAGGGGTGGCACCTTGGGCTGTTTTCTTTCTCTTCGGCCTTCATTTACTTACCCTCTCGGAAGGAGCACGGGCCGCCGGCCGGTGCCCGCAATTCACTTGTCCTGGTGAAGGCAGCTTGACAGCTGCATAAATCACACCGAGATACCACTAATAGGTTGCTGCCTGAGACTGTATTGGACCACCCAAGAGCAGCTCCGGCGGCCCTCTGAGGCCTGCACACAAATACAGTAGTGCAAATAGCTTAACCCTTTGTTATTCTGCAGCACGCTGGAACCAAGGGGCTTCGTCATGTCCTCTCTCCCGTTGCTCCTGTTCCCCAGGAATGGCCTTGGTCTGTTTCTCAGCTCTGCTCCCGACCCTGGCTTCTTACACCTCCTTTCTTCCCCACCCATTCTTCCAGTTTCTCCAGGCATCAGCTGACGCTTGTGCACCCTGCAGATAACGAGAGGAGGAAGGCCTTGCCAGGGCTGTTGGCTGAGGTGGGATAGGATTGGCTGAGGGTAAGAGAGAGGAATAAGCAGTCAGTGGCAGAGCAGGTCAGCAAGACAGTGGAGCAGGGTGCACAGGATTATGGCTCTAGGCAACGGCAAAGTCTGCTTCTCGGCCTGAGGGGGAGAGCGGTGCCATGCATGCTGGGCATCTGGGTTTCTGCACACAGCTCAATGACAGACACCCTGGTCTCTGTCCCTGATGCAGAAAGGAAGGAGAAGAATGCAGTGAAGGTGGAGAGGGAACCATGTCTCATTTTCTTGCCCAGTGGAGAATCAAACCAAGGTTCTTTCTTTCACTCACGGTCCTCAAGTGCTAACTATGATTCTCATCCTGTGCGAAGTGTCAGAGACACCAGTGTCCCTGCTTTTCAGAGCTCACAGCCCTGCACCACCCGAAGTGATAAAGCCTCTGGCCAGCTGGCCCTCCCATTTCCAAGCTATCCTCATGTTCTGCCTCTGCACCTTTGCCTCCCTGTGCTGGAGACTGCCCAGGACTGCTCCCCCTCAGGGCTGCTGCATTATTTGTTGAATCTACGTAGCTCCCTCATACCCTTCAAGCTTCTGCTCTAATGCCGTCTTCTCAGCCAACCTTTCCTAACCACTCTGTTTAGCACTGCAACTAACCTCCAAAATGGCACTCTCTAACCCACTTTCCTGCTCTTTTATTTTATCTTATCTTATGTTTTAAGAGACAGGGTCTTACTTTGTCACCCAGGCTGGAGTGCAGTGGCATGCTCATGGCTCATTGCAGCCTCAAACTCCTGGGTTCAAGGGATCTTGACACCTCAGCCTCCTGAGTAGTTGAGACTACAGGTGCATCCCACCAAGCAGGGCTACTTTTCTTATTTTTTATTTTTTGTAGAGACAGAGTCTCGCTATGTTGCCCAAGGTGGTCTCGAACTCCTGGCTTCAAGCAATCCTCCCACCTCAACCTCCCAAAGTGCTGGGATTACAGGCGTGAGCTGCCATGCTCAACCTGGCTTATTTTCCTTTACAGCACTTAACTACTTCCAAATATGCTACATCATTTCCTTATTTTGTTTATTGTGTGCCTTCTCCTACAAGTAGGGTAAGACTTTGAAGGTAAGAGCTTTGGATTACTCTGTTGGCCGATGTATCCTTGGTAACGAGAATATGGTCTCCACATGTAGGTGTTCAATACATATTTGTTGAGTGATTAATTACTATAACAAAGGAATGTGCAATGAGCCATGGGGACCTGGGGGCACTCATGATATATTAGCCCAGAGGGGCTGGGGAAGGAGGCATGAGTCCTGGGTTTATGAGTTCAGGGATCAGTCACCCTGTCAGAGATGCTGGAAGCAATACTGGAATTAAGGAGATCCACTTCCTCTTTGTTATCTCTTAGCATGACACCATTGGCTCGTGTGCTAATGTCCAGAACCCAGGTAAAGGAAATTTTGCAAATGGGATTAAACTAGGAATGCTGAGATGGGGAGATTATTTTGGCCTACCCTGGTGGGCCCAATATCATCACAAGATTTTTTTTTTTTTTTTTTTTTTTTTTCTGATACGGAGTCTTGCTCTCATTGTCCAGGCTGGAGTACAATGGCCCGATCTCAGCTCACTGCAACCTCCACCTTCTGGGTTCAAGTGATTCTCCTGCCTCAGCTTCCCAATTAGCTGAGATTACAGGTGCCTGCCACCACCTCTGGTTAATTTTTGTGTTTTTAGTAAAGACGGGGTTTCACCATGTTGGCCAGGGTGGTCTTAAACTCCTGGCCTCTGGTGATCCACAAACCTTGGCCTCCCAAAGTGCTGGGATTACAGGTGTGAGCCACTGTGCCTGGCCACAAGATTTCTTATAAGACAGAGACAGAAAGATCAGAGAAAGGAGGAGATGTGACCATAGGAGCAGAGACTGGAGTCAGGTTGGGCCACAAGCCAAAGAACGTGGGAAGTTTCTGGAAGCTGGAGAAGACAAGGAAAAGGATTTTCCCCTAGAGGCTCTAGAAGAAACACATGCCAGTGGACACCTTGATTTTAGCCCAGGAAACTGATTTTGGACTTCTGACCTCCATAACTGTAAGATGATAAATTTGTGTTGTTTTAAGTCACTGGGTTTGTGGTCATGTGTTACAGTAGCATAGGAAACTAATAGAACATCCTCTTGATACTGCTAAGCATTGTTTTTCCCCTCCCCTAGGCTCGTTTTGGGCTTTGGCTCTGCTAACTTTCTTCCTCCAGGTGGGCAACACTTATGCATCTTCGTTTTCACCTTTGCACACAACCTTCTCAAAGTGAAAGTAGTCCGAGAGCTCTCTGTGGTTCCTGGGGACTTTTTAAAAAGGAGTTCCTGTCATCTCCTTCGTGTTGGAATCTTTTGAGTTTGCGCAACCGCGTTTATTCCTGTATACTTATTTCTAAATGTTTCTCAAGCTTCTGGAAGTGCTCTCAGCAATTCCCAAAGGGATGCACTTTGGTCTCTGTTGCAGGCGGGCCTTTTAGTCTCTGGATTATCTCTACTGGGATGGATACTCTGCTCTATTTCAACCCCTCAAACTGATGCCTGAGAATAGCCCAGCCCTGGGTCCTGGCTGTGCCAGCTCTGTGCCACCACCAAAGGCGGTGGGGGGTGGGGGCAGGAGATAGAATCTGGTCAGCCATCTAAGCAGTTATCTGGGGGCTCCCCTCCTTCCAGCATCCTCTCCCTTCTGTCTCTGTCTTGCATCCAACATGCATTTGCTGAATACTTGTGAAGCACAAGGCTCCATCCCCACCATAAAATATGAAAAACTAGGTGCAGAGACACCCCCAAATCATGTGTAGGTGGGATTCCTGTGGAACTTCTGAATGTAGTGTCGAGAAAATGTCACCAGAGCTCAGGTGATGAATTTGCTTTGTTCTTTTGGAATACATTGGTTGTAAATCCCTTCTTCTCTCTCTCTTCCCTTTTTTTTTTTTTTTTTTTTTTTTTTGACAGTTAGGCTCTGTGGCTCAGGCTGGAGTACAGTGGTGCGATTCATCTCAGCTCACTGCAATCTCCACTTCCTGGCACAAGCAATTCTCCCACCTCAGCCTCCCAAGTAGCTGGGATTACAGGTGCACATCACCACGCCTGGCTAATTTTTGTATTTTTTGTAGAGATGAGGTTTTGCCATGATGCCCAGGGCTGGTCTTTAACTCCTGGCCTTAAGCGATCCACCCACCTTGGCCTCCCAATGTGCTGTGATTACAGGTGTGAGCCACTGAGCCTGACCAACCTCTCCTCTTTTTAATCTGTCTTCTGTCTTTATCTTTCACAGGGCTGGCCTCACTGTATACAGAGTAAGTGAGTGGCACTCAGGGAAGAACAGGAAACACAGCACTAGACTAGAAATGGGCGATGCTACTTAAGTCCTGAATACTGAGGGCAGGGTGTTTGGAGCTATACTTTTCATCTGTGTCATCAAATATCTATTACTTGAAATGTGACTAGTACAACTGAACCTGGTTATCAAATTCTATTTCACTTTATTTATTTAAACTTAAATTTTAAAATGATACCTGCTTCAATTATTGGGAAGCTTTTGAGTATATTTAAAACAACTTGAGTACATACATTTACTATTTCAATTGTACATTTTATGAAATAAATGCAGATGAAGTATTTCTGATGAAAATTTAGCATTTAAGTTGAGAAGTGCTACAGTTTGAAATATTTTATATTCTTTTTCTTAATGAGAAAAAGAAAAGCATATAAAATATTTCAATATTTTATATTAATTATATGATGCAATGTTATTACTTTGGATTTATTGGGGTAAAATAAAATACGTTACTGACATTAATTTCATCTGCCTCTTTTTTTCTTTTTTAAATGTGGCTACTAGAAAATTGAAAATACAATGTGTGGGTCACATTGTATTTCTATTGACCAATGCTGTCTTATATAATCATTATTATCCTTTTTGGATAACAACATCTTAGCAAGACTGGAAATATCTGATCACCCCCATAATAATGTATCCCAATTTTAAAAATAGAATTATGAGTTTAGTTTTGAAAGATGTATTTGCATCCTTGCTGATTTTCCATATAGATTCCACTTTGAAGAGTAGACTAAGGAAAAAAGATACATTTTAGCTTTATATCCTCATAACATGTGAAACAAATAATAGTAAAAACTTAATAATCAAGAACAAACTCACCAAAATAGGCAAACAAAACACTCACAAAAGCTTTACCAAGACAAATGCTATGCTCCTAATTGGCTTTAAATTAAATGCATCCTTCGTAAGCTTTCAGTTAATATACACGGAAGATGGCTGTGTCTCCTTCCACTCTGAGGGATGAGGATATTTGAAATGTTTCTTTACCCCTCAAAACTCATCTGGGACTTTACCCCTTCTGCTCCCCTGTTTTCTCAGAAGAGATGCCCATCCTTATTTATGATTTATATTAGTGTGTGTGCTTAGGACTTCTCTCTTCTATCCCCAAACAGCAACAATAATAGCTCACCTGTTATTGTAGCTGTCATTTTCATCACCATCACACTAACGACATGTTGCCCCTGTTTACACACACACACACACACACACACACTCCTTTGGTGGTGCTATGCAATTTTCATCTTTACCAAGGCATTCTCACAAAAGCTACCCACTATCACTGTGTTGGCTTTAGCCTGATACCTTACACGTGGGATACACATATTGAAAAAGTAAATGAAGGAGTCTAATAGAAACATCCTTGTTATTTGAAATGACTAGCCACCAACAGAGTTAACATTTATTAGGTGTATCTGTGCTCTGTATGTGCATACAGTGTACCAATTTTTGTGCCTCATTAATAGTTACATTCCTTGACTATTGTTAAAAAGTAAAAAAATAACATGCTGGCAAGGTTGTGGAGAAAAGGGACACTTTTACACTGTTGGTGAGAGTGTAAACTAGTTCAATCATTGTGAAAGACCGTGTGGCGATTCCTCAAAGACCTAAAGACAGAAACACCCCTTGACTCAGCAATCCCATTACTTGGTATCTACCTAAAGGAATATAAATCATTCTATTATAAAGACACGTGCTTGCACTGTGTTCACTGCAGCGCTATTCACAATAGCAAAGACATGGAATCAACCTAAATGCCCATTGGTGACTGATTGGATAAAGAAAATGTGGTACATATACACCATGAAATACTATACAGCCATTAAAAGAACAAGATTATGTCCTTTGCAGGGACGTGGATGGAGCGGTAGGCCATTATCCTTAGCAAACTGACATAGGAACAGAAAACCAAATACATGTTCTCACTTGTAAGTGGGAGCTAAATTATTAGAACACATGGACACATAGAGGGAAACAACAGACACTGGGGCCCACTGGAGGGCAGAGGGTAGGAGGAGGGAGAGGAGCAGAAAAAAATAACTAATGGATACTAGGCTTAGTACCTGGGCGATGAAATAATCTGTACAACAAACCTCCATGACACACACTTATCTATGTTAAAAACCTGCACATGTACCCTTGAACTTAAGATCACAGTTTAAAACATTTACATTCTTAACCATAATAACAACACAAAGGCAACACAATCATCATTAACATTTATTGAGCACTTAGTCTGTGCTAAGACTCTTCATTTCATCTTTTAAAAAATCCTAGGAGGTTGGTACTGTTTCTACCCTTTCCACTTCAAGATGGGAAAGTTGATACTTACAGAAGTTAAACAACTTGGCCGGGCGCGGTGGCTCATGCCTGTAATCCCAGCACTTTGAGAGGCCAAGGCGGGTGGATCACGAGGTCAGGAGATAGAGACCATCCTGGCTAACATGGTGAAAACCCGTCTCTACTAAAAATACAAAAAATATTAGCCAGGCGTGGTGGCAGGTGCCTGTAATCCCAGCTACTCGGGAGGCTGAGACAGGAGAATGGCGTGAACCCGGGAGGCGGAGCTTGCAGTGAGCCAAGATCATGCCACTGCACTCCAGCCTGGGTGACAGAGCAAGACTCCACCTCAAAAAAAAAAAAAAAAAAAAAAAAAAAAGTTAAACAACTTGCCCAAAATCAGCCAGTGAGTAAATGGAAGGAGCCGCGAGACTTGAGCCAACGAAACACTCGAACTATGTTTCTCTTCTCTTATATGGTGCACAAAATCTAAACCCAGGCCTGACACTCTCAATGTGACCTTAGTTCACAGAGCGATCCTGACAAATCAGAACCTCAAGCCCACAGTGGGGGCAGCGTGCAGGTGGATTTAAACCACAGTGACGGTGTGGAAACTAAACTGGTGTCCTGGACTAGTGAGGACCGTGGGGCTCAGCAAAGTAAAATCAAAACCACGCCCAGAGATCTCCATGAGCCGGGGATGGAAGACACATGTGAAAAACTCCTTTTGTTGAAAATGAGCTCATATTCCCTAATTATGAAGCGTGAAAGTAAAAACACTGCCATAAAGGAGCATCATTGGATTTAAAAGAAAAAAAAAAAAAAAAGCAAATAACCAAAAGAAAAGAAAAGGCTCTTATTTTTATAACATGGAATACTCACTTCTAAACACCTGGATAAAAAAAAAGAAACCTTAATGATAATGAAAAAATCTGTATGCAAAATGTTTCAACTCAAGAAAGTAAAACAACGAACAATCATCAACAACAACAAATACCCCAAAGTAAATCCAAAGAAAATAATAAAGATAAAAGCAAAAATTAATGGAATAGGCAAACTTCTTAGAATTGAAATTTGATCCTTTAAAAAAACTATCTCTGATAAGGTTCATTAGAGAAAACAAATAAACAACACAGGAAAGGGGAAATAATTCAGATATAACGTTTTCAAAACTATAAGAATAGTAGAGCTATCTCCAAGCTCACAATTTTGGAAACTTAGTTATTAAAGGAAAGAGGTATGACTGACCCACTCTTGCCTCCTCCACATCCCCTTCAACGACTTGTTTTTTCTGGACTTTTCATCTCAACTCAGAATGTCCTTATTTTTTTCTTTTCTTAGCTGTGCTTCCATGAAACTGTTGGAGGGAACATGTGAGTAGAGTTGCCAAACCCAGTAAATAAAAATACAGAATGCTCAGTTAACTTTGAATTTCAGATAGGAAGCGAGTACTTTTTAAATAATATACGAGTTCCAAATATTGCAGCATGGGACATGGGTATAGTAAAAAACTATTTGTTGTTTATCTGAAATTCAAATATAACTGGCAGTCCTGTACTTGATCTGGTAACCATATCAAGTTTTCTCTTTTTTTTGAGACGGAGTCTTAGTCTGTCACCCAGGCTGGAGTGCAGTGGTATGATCTCAACTCACTGCAACCTCTGCCCCCCAGGTTCAAGCAATTCTCCTGCCTCAGCCTCCCAAGTAGTTGGGATTACAGACGCCTGCCACGGGGCCCAGCTAATTATTTGTATTTTTAGTAGAGATAGGGTTTCACCATGTTGGCCAGGCTCGTCTTGAACTCCTGACCTCATGATCCACCCGTCTCAGCCTCCCAAAGTGCTGGGATTACAGGCATGAACCACCGCACCTGGCTGTAAACATACATTTTTAAGATCTATTGAGTTTGATACTTGGAAGGGTTGCCAGATTTAGTGTCAAAGTCCTGTAACATTAAAGTACAGGACACCCCAATTAGCAACATTTTGACCATACTTATACTAAAAAAAATTTATTGCATATCTGAAATTCAAATGTAACTGTATATCTTGAATTTTATATGACAACTCTAATTTCTGAGGAAGTGATCTGCTGCTGTGTATGACTGTAGACCACCGGTGGAAGTTTCAGGGGCAGAAATGAACTTTTCTGTATCTTTAGGTTCTGGTCATGCATCTTAGAGAAGACCAGAAGCCTGAGTAGCCTGGAGTGGAATGGCTTCTGCCTAGGTTTCTGGTAAGGGGCCTGGGTCCCTCCTTCATTTATTATAGAGGGCGTGAGACCTCCATAGCTCTTAGACACCTTGGTTGATGAGTTAATATTAAAATCCAAATCAGATCTATTCTGTTTCTTTTGGAAGAAAACAACTCTGCTCCGGATACTCTGACCCACCTGCTCATCACTATTTTGCACTCTTGTCTTTGTTTATTCAGTGGAGCCCAAACCATTTCGGCACGAAAGGAGATCTATGTATAGCTTGGGGTTTCTGACCCAAACAGGAACTGAAATGAAAGGGAAGCAATGGCTTATCTCTTTGACATCTGACATCATTTTCCAATTATTAATCATTTTGGATTGTTAACAGTAAGACAGAAATAAGGAAAGAGAGAGAGAGAGAGAGAGAGAGAGAGAGAGAGAGAGAGAGAGAGAGAGAGAGAGAGAGAGAAAGACAGAGAGACAGACCCAGGCTCAACACTGGCTTCAGCTGTTTAACATCTGACTTAACTCCCTTTTAAAAGCTTTGTTTACCTTCCCCCCCACCCCACCCTCTCACAAAATACTTTTAAAAGAACGTTAACAGGAGGAGGATCAAGGATCTTGTTTTCTTTTCATTCTTTTTGATTTATGTGCCTTTGTCTTGAAAGCTCCTGTAATCTCCCATATCTTCAGAGCCCCTTCCCTGCTGACAGGGTGAAGGCAGCAAAAACTCCCCTGGCTTTGAGATAAACCATACCAAACTGGATCATTAGCTACACAAACTTTCTCCCTTGAATCCTCTCTTAAAATGTTTGGAACTCTAGAACTTCTTCCTTGAAAAGGAGTAAAAGCAAACATTACAGGTTATATCTTTTAGAAGCATGTAACCAGAGCTTTTTATTAACTCTAGTGGGAGTAAGACCTGGCACTGAATTGGTCTCGTAACTTCTTTCTTGCAGCAGACATTTATTGAGCTGCTACTATAAGCCACTGACTACGGCTGTAGGAGAGGCAAAGATAAATATGACGGGATCATACCCACAGAAAGCTGGTTGTGAAATAGTTGGGGACAAATGCAACTTTTGCAACCTACCTTTGAAGACCCCATCAGGTAACCCTGTCAGGCACTCTTACAGAAGCCTGTATCTTCCTATCATTGCACATTTAAAATTTGTACTTCTATATTGACTTCTGTGATGCTAAGTTTAATGTCTTGCTCACTCGCTAGTTTCTAAGCTCTGTGAGTTCTAGGAGGGGAGGAGCTGTGTCTATTCTGATTATTGTTATATTCTCAGCCTCAAGTTGACATACTCTAGGGAGTCATTAAATATTGGCTGAATACATACATTATTTGAATGAGCAAACTATAATGCAAGATAGAATTTTATCCATTGGTTATACGTGAAGAGTGATGTGAGCAGAGAAGGGAGTAATTCACTTGGGAATGGCTTTGCCGATGCTGTGAACATGACACAGATGAGGCGATCATCTGCCAGAGGATAAGACCAGAAATAGACCCCGAATGTCTGGACATCAGAGACCACAAGGATCTTGTCCCAGCGCTATCTGAGGGTCCTTGATTTCAAGTAGGCTCTAGCAGTCTAGCGGTTGGTGATTTCTAAGGTCTTTGCTCTTCTCCAATCCATAGTTTTATGCTGATTTAAATGAAAAGTGATTCCTTTCTTTCTGACCTTTTCTTCTTTAACTCCTGTTTGTTCTGCCATTCTTGGTAAAACGTCTCTGGAGACCTACTACCTACTAAGCATTTTATGTGTATTCTTCAGACATTTATCTCTTATGACTTGTAAAATAGATCTCAAGGGTTTTAAAAATATATGTCTGACATTCATGGGAAATCCATCCATAACTCAAATCCAAGGGCATACTTCCTGGCCTAACCACTTGGGATTGCTCCCTTTCCTGAGACATGCTCCTCATCCAAACCCACCACTTGCATCCTCCAGGACCCTTTATAGGTCCAAAGACAAGGAACAGCTCAGAAGGCCAGCTCTTCAAGGCCAACTGAATGACATTTTTCATTATTAGGAGAACGGGGTGGTAGTTTCAGATATCAGGGACCCTCAAAACAGGAAGGGTTCCTAGAGATCATTTGGTTCAAACCCTTTGGGAAAAGGTGGCTCAGAAAAAAAGAAATGACCTGCCCGGTCACATTGTGTATCACTGACAAGGTGGAGATGGGGGTACTCTGGGAGATAATTGGGTGAGTTATTTCAGCTCAAGCCTCCACTCTTGGAGTAAATGGAGAAATTTATAACTGCGTGGTAACACTGCCCTGACCTTCTCTACTCAGCGTGAGAATTAATTACCTGAGGCCAGTCCTATGGAACATTGGGAAGGCACGATTCAAAGATGCCAGCCAAGCATCTGGCACTTGAAAGAGGCTAAGTAAATGCAACTTCCCTCTCACCCTCTCTCTCTCATCCCCCCGTGTGTTGAACTGAATGGCAATTACTGTGTTGTCTTTCCCCTGCTTATTACAAACATCTCCAGGAAATCCAGTTCCATGGACTCTCCCCATCACAGCATCTGCGATGAGGAAGAACACTCCTAAAAGAGTGGGGGCCTGTGCTGGCAGCCTAGGGCTTATCTGCAGGATGGAAATGCTTCCAGGTAGAGCAGATGTGAAGTCTGCTCCTTTTCTTGCCTTTACTGAGTGTGAAGCTGATGGGAGTGACTTGTTTTCAGTAAACGTGCCGTGGTCTTCTTAGACATCTCCAAAAGCTTGGCGGACTCAACTCGCTGGACAGAAACGCAGGGTGCTTGGAGAGCTTTAGGCCCAGTGGAGAACACATTGCTACCATTCACTGGCTCTGACTGTGGAATATCTAACTCAGCCCAGAGCTGAGGGTATGACTTCATGGGAAGCAGCTTCCCCATCTTCAGTGACCTCAGCTTTTGAGAATTAACGTCAAAACCCAAATCATTAGCATTGGGAGTGGAAGTGTATGTTGTCATTTTCTAGGAGAGAGTGGAATCTTCCTCCTGAAAAATTTTCCCTATTGACTACCTGCAGTCCCAAGGGTCAGTGGCTGTGTCAGGCCCTGCATGGTATGGCTTGGAAGAGAACCTTGAGTGAGCTATGGAGACTTGAGAAGGTTCCCAAGGGTTTCCTTCTCAGTGCAGTTAGTTGACCCCCTGACTCACTGTCCAAAAGGGGACAATTTTGAGAATAAAAAGGGGCCCCTAAGTTGGCTCCCAGAGATTTGAGGATCCACGACCCTGCCCACCTTCTGTTTCTAGGTCTGAGCCTTGGAAACAAGACACAAGACCCCAGCCCCAGAAAGATCTCAAAATCAAGAAAACTTTTCCATCAGGTAATAACGTTTTACTTGTTTCCTTATAGGACATAAGCCCATCACAGGGCTTACCCAGCTGCCTTTGAGAAATGTCTGGAGCCACACTGGCTAAAATTAAGTACTTTGTGGTGAACTGGATTTGACTGGAACTAAAGGTTCAACTTCCAAACTCACTCCTGTGGCTGTCGGCAGGCGGCTTCAGTTCCTCACCACATAGACCTTTCCACAGCATGAGATGGGGACTCAGTGAAACCAGGTTCTGAATGTCAACAGAGAAAAAGACATTTTTGTTCATTGATTGATGTGTGGTGGTGTTTTAAAAGAATTAGCATTTACTTTTTTCGTTTTGTTTTGTTTTTGTTTTAAGACAGAGTTTTGCTTTTGTTGCCTAGGTGGAGTACAGCAGTGCAATCTCAGCTGACTGCAATCTCTGCCCCCCAGGTTCAAGGGATTCTCCTGCTTCAGCCTCCCAAGTAGCTGGGATTACAGGCCCCCCGCCACCATGCCTGGCTAATTTTTTGTATTTTTAGTAGAGACGGGGTTTCACCGTGTTGGCCAGGCTGGTCTCGAACTTCTGACCTCAGGTGATCCACCCACCTTGGCCTCCCAAAGTGCTGGGATTACAGGCATGAGCCATGGCACCCGGCCTTGCTTTTTCAAATTAATACACACTTATAGCAGAAAATTTGGAAAAGAGAATTACAATCAAGAAAATTAAATCAGCAGTAATCTCAACACCCAGTGCTAACATGTGGATGTCGTATTTCTCATCATTAGTCATTGGGCAGTCATCAAATTGCTGATGTGATTCTGGCACTAGAGCTTGAAAGAATGCATTCTAAAAGCCAAAGGAAAATTCCACTGCAGGTGAACCAGAAGAACATTAAAATTTTGTATTAAAGGCCAGGCATGGTGGCTCATGCCTGTAGTCCCAGCACTTTTGGAGGCCAACGCGGGTGGATCACTTGAGGTCAGGAGTTGGAGACCAACCTGGCCAACATGGTGAAACCCCGTCTCTACTAAAGACATAGCTGGGAGTGGTGGCGGGCACCTGTAGTCCCAGCTACTCAGGAGGCTGAGGCAGGAGAATCACTTGAACCAGGAGATAGAGGTTGCAGTAAGCCAAAATCGCGCCACTGCCCTCCAGTGTGGGCAACAGAGACTCTGTCTCAAAAAAAAAAACTGTATTAAAATTATTATTTTTAATTGATAAATCAGGATTTTATACATTTATGGGATACAATGTGATGTTTTAATATATGTGGACAATGCGGAATGATTAAATCAAGCTAATTTAACATATCTACCATCTTGTTTACCTATCGTTTTTTATGGTAAGACCTTTGAAAGTTATTGTCATCGTTATTTTGAAATGTACGGTACTTTATTATTGACTATAGTCACCCTGCTGTATAATAGATCTCGAAATTTACTCCCTCTGTCTATCTGAAACTTCAGAAGAACATTTTTGACAAGGTGGATGCTAGGATTTTGGTGATTGTTATCATGCAAGAAAGGTTTGGTAGAACTTTGGTTATATTTTTTCCTGATGAAACAGGAGTTTCCATGATTGTGAGTGCACTGAAAACAAGAACTTTATTTTAACTTCATACCTTTCATAATTCCTGGCACATGAATATTTGTTGAACTGAATTGAGATATACTTTCTATCATTCAAAACACTTTCGCATGCTCCAGGTTGGAAATACCACCTTGTTACAAAGGGCCACTACTAGTCTAATGAACGTGTGTATTAGTTATCTGTTACTGTGTAACAAATTACTGTTAAATTTACCAGCTTAAAATGACAAACATTTATTAATCTCACAGTTTGCGTGAGGCAAGCATCTGTGTGAGGGAGAAGCGTAGCTGGGTGGTTCTGGCTCAGGGTCCCTCATGAGGTTGCAGTCAAGCCATCTGCCAGGGCTCCAGTCTCTGCAGATTTGACTGGGACTAGAGGATCAACTTCCAAGCTCACTCCCATCGTTGTTGGCAGGATGCTTCAGTTCCTCACCACATAGACCTTTCCACAGCATGGTTTCCTCTCAAGTGAGTGGAGAGAGAGGGAGAGAGGGAGAGAGACAGAGAAACAGAGAGGGAGAGAGACAGAGAGACAGAGAGAGACAGAGAGAGAGAGAGGAGAGAGAGAGAGAGAGAAAGAGAAGACAGAGAAAGCAGCCACACGCCACAGTGTTTTTATAACTTAATCTTGGAAGGGACATGCCATTACTGCTGCTTTCATCTATTCTGTCAAAGCAAATCACCAAGTCCAGTCCACACTTAAAGGGAGGGAATTGGGTTCCATCTCTTGCTGGTAGATGTATCAAAGAATTTGTGGACCTAATTGTCTTTAATTTTAAAATTTGCTATCATTAATTTTTTTCTTTTATATTTATTTTCAGAAGTGTGATGAGAGTGGTATATATATACACTTTTTTTCGAGAGAGAGAGAGTCTTGCTCTGTCACTTAGACTGGAGTACAGTGGCATGATTATGGCTCACTGCAACCTCCGCCTCCCGGGTTAAAGCGATTCTCCCACCTCAGCCTCCTGAGTAGCTGGGATTACAGGCTCCTGCCATCATGCCCGGCTAATTTTTTTGTATTTGTGTAGAGATGGGATTTCACCATGTTGGCCAGGCTGGTCTTGAACTCCTGACCTCAGGTGATCTGCCCTCCTCGGCCTAAAGTGTTGGGATTACAGGCGTGCGCCACCATGCCTACAGGAGAGTGCATACATTTTTAAACCATTGCAATCTATACAGCTATATAGATGACATATATAGAATCTCTAATTTATACTCCTTTAATAGTTCATTATGTAAGTAATATAAAAACACATTCTCCACATACAAAAAGCCAAAACATTACCTATGACCAGACTCTCCTTTGATCCCTCCCCTGACACAGTTCTTGTCAGCTGAGAAGCTCTTAACTGACCAGTACTGTTACTACTATATGTCTTTCCAGATGTTTCACTGTGCATTTTATACTCAGAAAATATTCCGTGTTTCATCTGCATGAGTATTTCTACATGTAGTGTCACACTGCGTGTGTATTCTTTACCTTATCTTTTTTCACTCAACAATATACTTCGAATTTGCCCTTTTTATTTAAACTACTACAAAGTATTCCAGAGTACAGATAGACCAAAATCTATTTAGTGATTCTTCTGTTGCCGGGCACATAGGCTATTTCTAGTTCTTCATATGACAAATGCTGAGTCTTGCGTAAAAGTTTCTTGTGCTAGCGGTTCTCTCTAGGGCACATAACAAAAGGCAGAGTTTCTGGGTCACATTTTCCTGCTAAATGTAATGAAGATGCTTTTTTATTGAGATGGAGTCTCACTCTGTCACCCATACTGGAGTGCAGTGGCACAGTCTCGGCTTACTGCAACCTCTGCCCCCTGGTTTCAAGCGATCCTCCTGGCTCAGCCTCCTGAGTAGCTGGAATTACAGGTGCCTACCACTGCGCCTGGCTAATTTTTGTATTTTTGGTAGAGACGGGTTTTCACCATCTTGGCCAGGCTGGTCTTGAACTCCTGACCTCGTGATCCACCTGCCTCGGCCTCCCAAAGTGCTGGGATTACAGGCGTGAGCCACCGTGCCCAGCCATGAAGATGCTTAAAAAGGAAACAAAGAGCTAATGTAGCTTCATTCAGTTTTTTATTTTCCAGAATGTATCACCATTTCCTTCCATCTTTCCTCATGTTCTCCTGGCCAGCTCTATCACTAGCACAGATCCAAGACCCCCATGACATAGGAATGAACGAACAGTTGACGTGGATCATCCATGGGAGATAGAAGGTGTACGTTGGTGAACAGTCTTGGCCATCCCCACCTTGAGGTGCCTGCCTCCTGCCACTCATGCCTTTGTGTGATCTCGCCCCTTCAGTATGGGTGGGGCTTCTGACTTGCTTCTGACCAACGGAACATGTCAAAGGCAATGGGAGGCCACTCTGTGATGATGTTGTGTTAAAAAACACCTTGTCTCACTAGCCGACGTGTTCTGCTGTCTCTTTGTTTGTTGGCTTCGAAGAAGCAAACGGCCGTGGACTCAGCTGAAAGGAATCAAACGCAATCCTGCCGTGGACTCAGCTGAAAGGAATCAAACGCAATCCTGCCGTGGACTCAGCTGAATCAAACTGCCGTGGACTCAGCTGAAAGGAATCCAGCAATCACATAAGCAGGGAAGTGGACACTTTCCTAGTGGAGCCTCCAGTGAGAACCCAGCCCTGGCTGGCGCATTAACTGCAGCCTGTGAAACCTTGAGCCAAAGGCCTCCTGACACCCACAGTCACTGAGACGGTAAGCCACTGAGTTTGTGGTAATTTGTTATGGTGCATAGATAACTAGTGCACACAGTCCTACTAAGATTTTCTCTCTCTCCCTCTTTTTTTTTTCTATTAATAAACACCTTTCTATTGTTGAGCTTTCCTTTCCAAGTCACACATTTTATTTCAAATGACTGATAGTTGTAATAATCAGCCGTTGCTGCTTGGAAATACCCGCAAGCCTCGGGGGCATATTGTCTTAGTCTGTTTTCTGTTGCTATAACTAAATAACTAAAAGTAGATAACTTATAAAGGAAAGAAAGTTCTTTCTTACAGTTCTAGAGACTGAGACTGGGAAGTCCCAAGCTGAGAGGTCACATTTGGTGAGGGCTTCTTGCTGGTGAGAACCCTCTGTAGAATACCGAAGTGGTTCAGGGTATCACATAGACAGAGGGGCTCACTGAGAGCCAAACTGGCTTTTATAACAGACCCACTCTTGTGATAACTAACCTCTCCTTTGATAACTCATTAATTCATTAATCCATGAATGGATGAATCCGTACATGAAGGCAGGATGGATTAATGTGCCTCATGTCCCAGTTACCTCTGAAAGGCCCCACCTCCTGATACTGTTATATTGGGTATTAAGTTTCAGCATGAATTTGGGAAGGGACAAATATTCAGACCATAGCACACACCATAATAACTTCTTGCTCATGCATCTATAGGTCAGCCAGGATTGGTTAATCTAGGCCGGCTATTGCACTTGGTTGCAAGCTCCATGCTGAATGGGCATCTGTTCCATGAGTCTTTCGTCCTCCTTGGACCAGGGGACAAGTGAGGCATGTTCTTCTCACAATGCATAACATGGCAAACCCAACTGTGAGGCACATTTCAATTCTTGCTTGGGTGAGGAGTGTTGACATACCATTGCTCAAAGCAAGTCACATGGCCAAGCCCAAAGTCAAGGGACAGGAAAGTATACTCCCTAGACTCCAAGGCCATGGCATGGAGCGGGTGGACTGGGGAAAATACTGGGAGCAGTAAGTCAATCTCCCAGTGAAAAAACAGCATTTGGTGTCCAGACATGTGACTTCTAATCTTTCCTTCCAACATAACCGTTAGCAAATCAACTTCTCTCTTCAGGTCCTAGTTTCTTCATCGATAGTAGGGGAGGTTGTACTAAATTTTCTTCAGCCTTGAAAATAATTGTTAAATATCTTCTATGAGCAATGAACTACTTTGTGTGGTAGAAAAGAATGAGTATGAATTTACTGAGACAAAGGATTTGTGGAAATAAACAAAAATTACATAGCTGAGAACAAACTGAAGCCATTTATTCAGAGCTTGCTATAGCAAGGGTCAGCCACCAACACTAGCACTTGGTAGAGACTTAAAGGCAGGCAGGAGGGTTGGAAAGTTTTATCGTGAACAAGAGGGAAGGTGTCAGGGGTGCTCTGAAAGGAGGTTGGCATGAGGAAGTTGGAGGCAGGCTAACTAGAAGCAGGGCAATCTTATGTGATTGGTTCAGGGAACATACTTGGCTTTCTCTGGTGGGTTAAATTTAAAAGTAGAGTCAACAATTAGAGAAGCTGGCAGTTTCTGACCAACTCCTGACCACTCTGGGCAAATTGCTGCAGAAGTTGTGAGTTCTAGCCTCTGCTTTACAAATTTAGTCTCTCAGCTTTAAGACAATATGTTACTTTTCTATGGCTGCTGTAACAAATTACCAGAAACTTGAGGCTTAAAAGATATTCGTTCTTTCACAGTTCTGGAAGTCAGAAGTCCAAAGTCAGTTTCACCGGGTTGAAATCAAGGTTTCTGCAGGGCCATGTTTTCTCTGGAGGCTCAGGAGAATCTGTTCCTTGCCTCTTTCAGTCACCATTCCTAGGCTTTTGGAGGCATTACTCCCGTCTCTGCTCCTGTGGCCACACTGCCTCCTTCTCTCCTGTCTCGGTCTCCCTCTTTCTCTTACAAGAATACTTGTGATGGCATTTAGGGCCTGTTTTAGTCTCCTTGGCCTTCTAAAATTTCATAGGCTGGGTGGCTTAAACAACAGATATTCATTTCTCATGGTTCTGGAAGTTGGAAAGTCCAAGCTCAGAGCACCAGTATGGCCAGGCTCCTACAGAGGGCCCTCCTCCTGGTTTGCAGGTGGCTGCTTTCTTGCTGTGTCCTCACATGGCACAGAGAGAGTGCTGGTCTCTTCCTCTTTCTATAAGGACACGAATCTCATCGTGGGGGCCTCACCCAAATGACCTCAGCTGGATCTAATTACCTCCCAAAGGCCCCCACCTCCAAATACCACTCCACTGAGGGTTTCAACTTCAACAAGTGAGCTTTGGTGGGACACAAACACTCATTCTATAGCAGGACCCATCAGATAATCCAGGATAATCTCCTCATCTCAAGATCTTTAATTTATTCACACCCACAGAAACTTTACCTTGTAAGGTCATGTTTGTGGTTTCCAGGGATTAGGACATGGACATATCTTACGATATGTCAGGAGCCGTGATCAGCCTACCATATTGTCCTTAAGCCCTAGTCCAGTGGTTCTCAAATGCAGTTCCTGGACTAGCAGCATCAACATCACCCGGCAGCTTGTTAGAAATGCAAGCTCTCTGAAGCCCCAAACCTACTCAATTAGAAATTCTAGGGATGGGGCCCAGCAATGTGTTTTAGCAAGCCCTTCAGGTGGTTCTGATGTACACTGCAGTGTCATAACCTTTGTTCCAATCTAGTGTTCTTTTCTCAGCATTTTGGTGCCCAGTCTAAAGTGTTCTTTTATAAATATATATATTCTTTATCGGCCTCCACTTCTGTGCCATCTCTGATGGACGGCTAAATGCTTGGAATGTTTTGTTTAAAAGAAACAGTACCATAATTGATTAACAAGGTCTGTCGCGGCAGAGGAGGGGCAGTGGTGCTACCAGTCCCACCTTAGCCTCTAGCTCTCTGGGGGAATTTGTGATGGAAAAAATAAACAAAAACCCACACATTTCACATTTTCTTTATGGGAAAAACATTTACATTGTCCTCGGTTAGTACTATTTTATATTGTGTTTGCATTCTTTGTATCTTTAGGAGAGATCTGATTTTGTATTAGCCACAAATATCTACACAAGTGAAACAAAGCAAAACAAAACAACAAAAAGAACTCACTTTTTTTTTTTTCTTTAAAGCCAAAACTGCAAATGGCTCTGTGTCGATGGAAAGCTATTTTTATTTGGCAACAAGACCTGGAAGGCTGGGTTTGAATTCATTCCCCTCCCAGGAGGCTACCCCAGAGCCCTACTCCACACCCACAGAGGACTCTGTGGTTACTTTTCATAAGCTGCCATAATTTTCAAAGCCCAAAGGGCTCATAATCAGATTTGGGAAAGCTGCTCTATTTGTAAGCATCTGAGCCTGCCTTTCAGGAGGCTTTTCCCTGAAGGGAGCGATGACTGACAGCAAAGACATCCTTTTTTTTCCCCACTTGGGGATAATCCTTTGTTTAGCAGGTCTTTATTGTTGCAGAGGAAGTTTACTTAGCTTCTGATCCCACTGGACTGATCCAGCAACTACCCCAGCAGCCCCACCTCACTCAACATCCCCCTCCCGTCCCACCCCACACAGAACGGCAGACTTCTGAGAAGGGGTGGGATGCGGAGACAGCACATGGACACAAATCCACATTTTGAGGCAGGTCTTTTTTCTCCTCAGCCTTTTGGATTTTGTCCTTTCACCTGCAAACCCAGCCTCACACAAGTGGGACCTGTTTTCAACTGGGTTACAGCAAAAGGAATCTTTCTGCAAGGATAATGCAGACAGGAGAGGGTTCCAGCTTGACTGTGTTCTTTCCACCACATCTCTGACTCAAGAAAAGCCCAAATAGCTAACATACAGATTCTAAATCACACTCAGTTTTTTAAAATATTAATCAGGTGAGTCTTCTGGATCCCTTTCATTTTTTTTTTTTTTTTTTTTTTTTTTTTTGACCCTTTCATTTTTATAGGCTTGCTTAGGCTTCTTTAAAAACTTTGCCACTTTGGTCAGGCTAAGACCCACTGAATCCCATTGCTTAACTATTGTTTTAGTTCTTAATCACTTCTTCAATTTCCAATGTCAGTTTTCTTGATTCTTGTTAAGTAGCATGCTTTCACAAAAAACAAAAATTCTGACCCACCATTAATTTTTTTAAATAGTATTAATTGTAACTAACATTTATCCAGCACTTACTTTATGTCTCACACTCTTCTAAGAGTTTTCCACAAAGCAACTCATTTAATCTTTACAGCAACCCTATCTAGTCCATAGTATTATAGGTTGCAATTTAAATATGTGAAAACCAAGATTCAGCGAGGTTAGGTAACTTACCCAGGGTCATATGGAACATTTCCTCTTTCCAATTACGTATAGCATTTTACTCTAAATTTATCACAGTCTTTTTGTTTGGCAAAAGGGGTCTTACTTCTAGAAGGAGGAGACTGTTTAGGGATAGTAGATCAATCTCTGGTCATGAACAAAAGCTTTCTCATTGTGATGTTTATTGCTAACTGGGCTGTGGGGTCTTGAATCCTGGGCGTTGACCTAATTAAATATCTAGCTCCAAACAGCTGAGTTGACTGGCCAGCCAAAGGTCACATATTTGCAAAAGGGAAAACAAACTCTTCACCCCAGCTAGAATGGGTTTCATCAACCAAATCTTATTTTTTTTCATGGTTTAAGAATTCAAACAATATTTTTCCCTGATTAGTACAGTTCCTCCAAACTCTTTCTTCTGCCATCATTCAGGGCAGAGGCCCCTTTTACCTGTGCAGTTCTGCTCTGTTGACTTCTAAGCTGCTACTGATGCTGTTTTTTTCACATCTGTCCCCGGTACTTGCTTCTCCAATAGAGGCAAATATCTTAATAATTGATTATTTTTGTTTGTTTGTTTGTTTGTTTTTAACACTTTTATCTAGGTTTTAAACATGTTAGAGACTCAACTCACAGATAAAACACAGAATTGATTTTTATTTCAAATGTATTTTTAGACTGGATGATTGTTTGATTTTACTTTTGAAAGAATAAGCATTCCCCATATTCAAGTCATCCAAGCTGTGATTAAGGGTTATTGCTGGATGTTAAAGGGAGTTCTCTTCTTTCTTTTCTGCCTTGAATTCCAAGAATCTCACAGAGAGGAGTATGACTCACCTACCCTTGGGGAAAGTATTTTTTTGCTTTCCGGGTCCCTAACTCACCTTGCAGATGTTGGAAAGATTCCAGGCAGCACGGAAACCCTGGGATCACATCCTCGGTGTATTGTAACTCTAGATGAGCAAATGCTCTTGCATGATGTCATTGTTCGACATATTTCTGACTACAGGAAGGAAACCAGGGAGAACTAATAATAATTTCCTGTACAGAAGATGGTGCTGGATTTGGGATATAGTCAACAGGTGTGGGAACATCTGTAGCTGTCCAGCAGTGCTTTTCTGAATAGTTCTTTATAAACATAATTAGTTCCCCTTCCAACTGATTTGACCATGTTGATAGAATAGAGCTAAATCACAGGAATAAACTACTGAAGGCTATTAATTGCTTTTGGTAAATTCTGTAATCAGGAATCTTTTGTCTTGAAGAAATATTGTAGAATTAGCAATTACCGAGCACCCACATAGTTATTATTTTGGGGTTTGTTTCTGAAGTTTTATGGAAAAATTAGGTATAATTTTGAAAATTGTGGCTTAAGTTTAAGGAGACAAAGCTTATTCCTTTTACTCTTTATGTGTATTGAGAAGAACAGAATAATTTCCAAAATAAACTGTTGTTAAATTTATAAGATGCCATAGGTTTGGACTGCGCTCTTTCACTGGGCTCCTATTGACCAAACCAAACTGGAGTTATTTATGCTAAAGTTCTGTGCCACCAAGCCAAAACTAAGTTGTTTATCTGATCTTTGGAGAGATCAGGAGAGAGAGGTAATGGTCAAATCCTCTAACAGCCTAGTTTTAGCTGGCTTGATAAGGAAGCACTCTCTGCTTTAACCCTTACAAGGTAAGGAACTTCGAAATGGCCACTTTGCTTTTTTGTTCCTTGTTTCTGTTTTCTTCAGCCATTTTCTGTTTATAAACACTCACTGCCCACATTGCAGAGCAGAGTTCTGTGAACCTCTTCTTGGTTCTGAGGGCTGCTCAATTTGAGAATCATTCTTTGCTCAAATAAACAAACCTGTTAAATGTATTTTGTCTAATTATTTCTTTATTGCTGTCCATGAAAAGTAGAACCTAATTTATGGTCAATATCTGCAGGGACCTAAACTTGAAGGTGAGAACAACCAGCAAATCAATGACTTGTATTTAACTTTTTTTTTTTTTTTTTGGTTGGGGTAGGAGGAAAGCTAATTGCTAAGTTGTTTTGAGTAAAATATGCTTCCATGAGGAATAGCAATAAAAATCACTTGAATTCTGGCAGTAAGCCTTCTTTCATACCTGTCGTCCAGAATGAGCAAATGAATCTTTTGTTTCAAAGGTTTTTTTGTTGCGTTTTTGGACCTAAAGAGGAATTATAAACATTTAAATTTGAATGTATATCCAGAGTTAGACAAGTATGTGTGTTCTGGTGTGAGCAGAGCTCTTGTCAGTCATAACGTGGCCATGCGTTCGTTCTAGCAGTTGCTGTTTTTCTTCTCTCCCAATATACTTGTGCTTGCTTTTCAATTAGAACTTGAGTCATCTCCAGAAAGTTACCAAAATAAACTCACTATCAGTGAGCTCGTAGGAAAATATTGCCCAGGTGTTGTAGCAAGTAGGGGTCATGATCTTTAGCCTTCTCTCCCACTTACCCTCCCTACAATTCTTAAGAAAGACTTCTCTAAATGAAGCTATTGCCTTTAAGTGTCCTTAGGAATTTGAACAGATTGAAACTGCCTGAAGCCATGGGGTTTATTGAAAGGCTTTAAAAAATAGTCATTTCAAAGAGCAGAGGAGGGACCCCTCCTTCAAAATGGCCCAACAGTTCCTTGGTTCACAATAGGCAATAGATAGATATTTTAGGCTTGGCCGTCTAGAGGCAGATGCTACCAATTTTGTGTGTGTGTGTGTGTGTGTATGTGACACAACTCTAGTAGTTAAAAACATTTTATATATTAATATATGAAAGCACACACCTCTGTACACATTGCATTTATTTATCAATTATATATATGTCTTACTGTACCAATAGATAATGTATATGAAAACACCCAGAGAAGTAGAATACATAGAAGAATAAGTGAAGAATAAAAATAACTAGAAGTTGTATTATTTTCTTACCAGAAGTCCTTGTGCACTCGGGGGGAATTATGCTCACCCTACTTTGGATCCACTGCTCTGGAGAACTCAGGGATTATGGCCGTCAAATACTCTTCAGTTGAGCCCCTCCTGTGTGTGGAGCTGAAGGAGTACGAAGTTAGTTCACAGGGGCTGGATCTGGCTTCCTATATAGCTCAGAATCCCCACTTATTTGAGTTTCGTTTTGTGGAATAAAAATGAAAGGGGTTGAATTTACTTAATTTATTCTGAGGTTCTTTGCAACTCTAATAATCTATGATTTTAGAGAGTTAAATTTTATGGCCCTTGGGCAAAATGACTGAACTCTAGGGGAGGCCAGAAAAGGTGGTGCAGAGGAATTGTTGGAAATGGGTGGGTGTCCAAGAATCAGACGGAGGAAGGAGAGGATTCCTAAGTGGGGTGGAGGCAGCTCCAGGAAAGAGCTGACTCAGGAATGAAGGTGGCAGGCATGGGAAACCAGGAAGCAGAAAAATTGCAGGCTGGTGGAAAATGCCTTTGGGTAGGTAAGAAATGAAGGGTGGAATGGTTAATTTTATGTGTGTCAACTTGGCTGGGCCATGGTGTCCAGAAAAGCATGATTTGGATAAACATTTTGATGTTTCTGTGAAGGTGTTTTTTTTTGTGGTGAGATTAACATTTAAGTCAGTGAACTTGGAGTAAAACAGATCACCCACAATAGCATGAGTAGTCCTCATCCCATCACTTGAAGGCCTTCATAGAGCAGAGATTGGATTCCAAAAAGCAAGAAGGGATTCCATCCGTAGACTCGAAATTCAACTCTTCCCTGGGGCTACAGCCTGTTGGCCAATCCCATCAAACTTTGTGTCTTAATTTAATTTAATTTAATTTAGGAGAGCTAAATAATTAAACATGAGGCCAAAGTACATAAGAAAGTGGCAGCCTTTTATTGCAAATATGCACACAGCCAGGTTCTCCGGTCCTCAGCTATGCGGCCAGGGAAGCCACGCCGGCCTCTGCCGGCGGTGGACTTTTATGCATTGGTACTGGAAGGGGGGGCAGTGGGCGGGATAAGGGCGTGATAGGGGCGTCTCCATAGGCGTGGCCGGGTAGTTTCGAGCTCTTCGGATTGACGTCACCTGGTGCATGCTCAGTTGTCCTGCACTTACCCGGGCGTGGGAAAGTTGGTGTTGAAGAACCCGGAGGCAATCGGGACTGTGCCTTCTTGTTCACCTTCCTCCATTTTGTCCCTTCTCTCTCACCGAAACACTTTGAAGTCTCCAAACCTCCACAATTGTGTAAGTCAATTCCTCAATATATGTCTCTTTATCTCCCTACATACATCTTACTGATTCAGTTACTCTGGGGAACCCTCGCTAAAATGAGGGGCTTGGATTTGGAGCCCTCAACGCAGAACAGTTCAGCTTGATGCTGTAGATGACAGCGAGTCACTTTAGTAATAGGATCATTGTAATTGTTTAGGAGAAATCGTGTGGTGGTGTTATTGTTAGCACTTGGGAATGTATTCGAGTCACACAGCACCAAATTATGTTACTGGTGGTGAATCCGTATGGGTCTGCAGCAACCTCAATTCTTGCCTCCTGAGAAAAAAAGAATTTAACCAAGGGGCAGAGTGAGACACTGAGGAAAATTCTGGAGCAGGAATGAAAGCTTATCAGAGAGCTTTAGAGCAGGAATAAAAGGAAGGAACGTATACTTGGAAGAGGGCAAAGCAGGTGACTTGAGAAATCAAGTGCATTTTTTGACCTTTGACTTCGGATGTTATATATTGGCATGCTTGTGGGGTGGGTTGCGTCCCTTCTCCCCTGATTCTTCCCTGGGGTGGGCCGTCTGCACGCACAGTGACCAGCTAGCACTTGAGAAGGGAGCATGTGCAGTGTGTCTACTGGAGTTGTGTGCATGCTTGCTTGAGGCGTTCTTCCCTTACCACTCAAATGTCCCTGGAAGGTCATATACCAGCTAAACTCTGCCATTTTGCCTCTTAATGCGTATGCTTGAGCCCACTCACCCAGCTCCTGAGATCTTATAGGGAAGCTGCTGATCACCAGTTTCAGGTGTTTCTGTTAACTGGAGACTGCCTTTCCCTGGTGCCAGCTGTGGCCAATTATTTTTTAGAGCGACAATTTAACAACTGCCTGACCATCATCTGATGGTCGCCGAACATTTCTGATGGGGGATGGGGCGGGGAGTGTGGGGGCCCTCTCCTGCCTTGCTCATGTCTAACTAGCAACCTACTGTAACAGTATGTAAGATGAATTGAAACGAAAAAAGTCCGGAAATAGCATAGAAGCCTGAAAGACTGGTGCATGTATTCACTTATTCATTCAGTCAATTGAAGATAAAGTCTTGAACATATCACTGTGGCATACTTAATGTATGTCAGGGTAATAGATGAGAACAAGAGTCAGGTCCTTTCATAGGCCTCTTAGAATTGACTGAGGGAGACACATATTAAACACACATTAATATTTACTTAAAAAGTGTGATAAACACTATTAAAATGAAGAGACTGCTCTTAAAAACAAAAAATAAATTAGTGACATAGTTCTTAAGACGGAAGAGAAAGGGTGTATTTAAGAGAGATAGCAAAGGAATAATAACAGGGTTTGGAAATATTTTGGAAATCAAGAAGTGGGGATTTGAAGAGTCAAAGATGGCCCCAAGGTATCTAGTGTGGGAGTAAACTGTTCTGTCAAGTTCCCTACATTCTGGACTTTGATGATTGTATCTGCTGGTGTCATTTGCCATGTTCTTGTAGTCCCTGTATTTCCTGTCAACTGTTAGCTTCCTCTGGAGCCTTGATTAGATTCAGGTCCAAAGTTTGTGGCTAGAATGTATCACAGATGGGGGCTCTCTCTTCCCTATTGCCTCACAGTGGGAGGTGACTACTATTTCATAGCCATTTTTGCGAGGTTAATGTTGATCAGTGGCCTAAGGTATTGCCAGCCTGACCCATCCATTCTACAGTTCCTTATCAGTCTTTCATCTGATGGTTCTATTAACCACTGATGATCATCAAGGGCTGGAAAAGGATGACTTTCTACTTCCGTGATTCTGTCTGTATTGATTGGCTAGAATTACCTCATTGCTGTCCCAAAGCAGAACAACTAGGGATTTATGAGGGCATATGAGAGGGATTTGCCCTTAGGCCCTCATGGGAGCTGGCGAGATGGTCTTTGTGCCTGGTGTTGAAACAGTTGGAAGGGTCAGAGCATCAAAGTGGGGACAGCAAGGACAAGCTGGGACTACCAGCAGGAGCAAGACCATGGGGATGGACTAGAGCCCTTGTCAATCTCTTAGCTCTTTCCACCTCAATGATGTCGGTGGTCTCTAGCAAAGAATGTCCCTGGCCCAGGGGTTGGAGAAGGTGAAGGAAAATCTGGGGAGATGGCGTAGCTGCAGGCCCAGCTGCTGCCTGTGTCAATAGGAAGTTCCACAGAGAGAAGCGGGAGCTGCAGTAGCACCTAGGAGTCCTCCACTGACCATCTGAGTGTAATATTAAGGTGCTGCTTCACTTCCACCTTCCAAATCTCTCACAAAATGTCTTTGATGGCCCTCCTTCTTCAATTCTGCTTAGTCTTTATCTTAATCACATGAGCAGGATGCCCCGTTTCTTTCTTGCTGTTGTATCAATTGGGCATTACAGCTGTATCACCAGCTCTAACAAGGATTCTTTGCACCAAGTTAACAATGCTTCAATATTATTCCTTTCTTCTCTCATTACAACAACAAAGTTTCATAATGAGGCCTTTCCTGTAGAGTCACCATTTTGTTATGAAGGGGGCAGACTTGAAGTAGTAAATTATAGTTTTAGTGAAAACACATTTTTCCACCAGGGTGAGGATATGTGGTTACAACACTCCCTCAAATGAATAAAAACCCAAACAAATCAAAAATGCCTGTGCCAAAGTACCAGAAAATGGATCTTTCTGCGAGTTCACTAGTGATGGTGGTAAAACCAGCAGATACAGTTTATTGCTGATGCTGAATCATATACAAGAAACACGCCATCTCCTAAAGACTATGCTGGATTTCAAGCATTCTTTCTGGTATTATAGTTGAATGTAGCAACAACAATTAAGGTAATCTAATTAGAAGCTTAGAATACTCCTTAATTCGCATCTCAGTGGTGCCTTTTGCAGAAGAAATTCCACTGCTCTCAAAGGAGGTTTCAAATCCTTGGAAAGGTGATTTATATTCATTGGTTTAATTTTGATTCTTAATCTCCTCTCAGAATAATTTCCACACTTCTGAAAGTTGACTTCTATTCTGCCCTAACTAGCTCTGTGATCATACTTAGAGGCTCCAGAGTCCCACCTGCCACATCTTGAAATGATAGGGTTGGACATGGATAGTTGTTAATGCTTCTAATGGCTTTAAAGATATGTGTGACTATGACAGATTAAATGACCACTTTCCCATAACCATCGGGTTTCTCGCTCCATGCTACCAGAAGACAAATTGATGGCCCCATGTGACCTATAATTAGTACTAAGCTTTTTTCTGGCTCAATATATACTTTTGTTTTCTCTTGATTATTTCTCTTATCTAGAGCTGTTTACTGCTCTTTCATTGTACTTTATGTTACTTCTGTGAACTATCTTAAATAAACTTTGGAAAACAGCAGGGTATAAATACACATTTATTCCTATTTTATAATACAGAATTAACAATACAAGATTATAATTATGAAACAACTTCCTAACCACTGGATATAGAAATGGAAAATGGATTTCTTTCTTTCTTTTTTTTTTTTTTTTTGAGATGGAGTCTCGTTCTGTCGCCCAGGCTGGAGTGCGGTGGCGTAATCTCGTCTGACTGCAACTTCTGCCTCCCGGGTTCAAGTGATTCTCCTGCCTCAGCCTCCCAAGTAGCTGGGACTGCAGGTGCATGCCACCATGCCCAGCTAAGTTTTTGTATTTTTGGTAGACACGATTTCACCGTGTTAGCCAGGATGGTCTCGATCTCTTGACCTCATGATCTGCCCGCCTTGGCCTCCCCAAGTGCTGAGATTACAGGTATGAGCCACCACGTCCAGTCTAGAAAATGAGTTTCTATTATTTGAGGACATCAGTTAGTTGAGTTGTGTGCAGTGTGGTGGTGCAGACAGTGAGACAGTTGAGCAGCAAGTGTGGAAGCACAGACACCTCAGAGAGAGGTATGTGGGGGTGGTTCTAATCTGACCCCTCCTGTATATAGGCCCCAACTCTAGCCTGATTTCCTGATTTTGTACAAAGATGACAAGCTCGTTCCCAACTTCAGATCTGTGCTATTTGCTCTTCTATTTCTACTTTCCAGCTCCTTTGCCCTGCCTTTCTCATGCAGCAAGACTTTCCGTCCCTTACACGTCCATTTATTCTCTAGTCTTCAAGGGTCATTTCAAACCTTACCCCCATGCCAGTGCATGCTGGATAAGTCTAAATTGTAGACTTGAGTGCTTCTGTTTGTATCATCCTACACTTTTTTTTTAAAAGTGTAGTATTTAGCATCTTAAGTCTTGCAAAAGCTAAGTTTGATATGGCTTTACTTCTGGATGTGCTATAATTTCTATCACAAAGAGTTGGTGCTCAATAAATCTTTCTTACTTGATCAATAGTCATAATGAAAACAATGTAAACAAAGGTATGAGCTCCAAGTGTGTAAAAATATTTTGAGAGTGGGGGGGAAGCAGAGCAATAGATGATTTAGTGGTCATTGCCAACCCCAAGTGTTTTCACTGAAAATATGAACTCAGCCATTTAAAAGTGGCTAATAGGTTTGTTTTTGTTCT
The DNA here is from genome assembly GCF_007565055.1 of Rhinopithecus roxellana. Taxonomy (NCBI): domain Eukaryota; kingdom Metazoa; phylum Chordata; class Mammalia; order Primates; family Cercopithecidae; genus Rhinopithecus; species Rhinopithecus roxellana. Next base: position 35,302,316 of record NC_044564.1, read on the forward strand.
CACCTGGGTTTCTGTGACTGGCAGATACAGCATGAAATGTGAGTTCTCTGCAAACCGTAGCTAATATTGGAAATGTGTATTGTGGCTTGAAGTTAGGTATCCTACCTGAGCTCATGTATCTTTTCTCACTTGCTTCCAGCACGAGAAGGTGAGATTCCACACAGCATGATAATTACCTGTTTACCTGCCAAGGCCACCCTCTTGGTGGCTAACTTCTCTGAGGAGAACCTGGGCTCATCACATTCACCACTGTTTCCCTGGGCAAGGCCTCCAGAGCCAGACAGTACATTATCCCTGAAATGAAATTTGAATCAAACACTTCCAGAACAAAAACAGTTTTTATTTGTCCATGAACTGTTTTAACATTTTTGTTGCCAGGTAGGTAGGTATGGAAAGTAGTTTTTGAAATAGACATCAGGATCTGTGACCTTTTGCCAGCACGGTCTGATGTCTGAGCCCATGTTTAGTTTAAAGGGCTACCCCTCCAATAAAGTTAAGCTTATTAATACATTATTCTCTTTATTTGGCTTTTCAAACCGTGATTCTCCTTTGAGACCCAAATTATTCAAACATAGTAAAATGTAAGAAGTGGCAGTGGTCCGGTAGACATAGGTTTTGCAGCAATTCAAATCACAGAATTCCAAATACAAAAAACTCATATTTAGGATTAGAATATTGCTGTAGTTTTGTTTTCAAAGTCAATATAGCATGTGTGTGTGTGTGTGTGTGTGTGTGTGTGTGTGTGTATGTATGTATGTATACGCACCATGAGGTCCTGAATCAAATTTGTTCAGTCAATTGTGCTATCAAAAAGAAAAATTACAGGCTACACATTCCTAGAGCAAATATGTTTTACTAATATCATATATTTACAATTTATACTCAAACTGCTTCCCAAAGATACCAGAAGCAATTTATATTAATAACTATATATAAAAAATTCTGTTGTAGCAATGACTGTACCAATCAGAAAAATTATGAGCTATAAATTCCTAAAGCAAAATTTATAATTTATACTTAAACTGCTTCCCAAAGACATTCAAGCAACTTGTATTAATAAGTACATATAAAAAATTCTGCTGCAGCAATGACTTTGTACCAGTCACTGTTCTATTTTTTACATACAGTTCTATATCTTTATATCTATGTGTTCTGTTTATGTGCATTAACTTATATAACTGTCCCCATTTTACAGATGAGGAGACTGAGGCACAGAAAGGTTAATTAGCTTCCCCGAGGTTACATGGCTGATGAGGGGCAGAGTCAGGATCCAAACTTAGGTAGTCTGACTTCAGAGCCCAGACCCATGGCCTCTGCCAGCATACTGAATATTATTAGAGTAAAACTGGGCGATTCAATATCATACAGAAGTGAGGAAGGAAACAGACCTGCGGCATCAGCTAACATAGTTATTGTGATTAGATATTCAGTGTGAGTCTCAAAGTCTTGGCAATTAAGACACAAATGGAAACATATCAGTGAGAGAAAGCCCCTCAGTTCAAAATTCCTGATGCTGAAGTTATTTATTTATTTATTTATTTAGACATAGAGTCTCACTCTGTAATCTAGGTTGGAGTGCAGTGGCACGATCTTGGCTCACTGCAAACTCTGTCCTCTGGGTTCAAGTGAGTCTCCTGCCTCAGCCTCCCGAGTAGCTGGGATTACAGGCACCCGCCACCACGCCCAGTTAATTTTTGTATTTTTAGTAAAGACAGGGTTTTGCCATGTTGATCAGGCTGGTCTTGAACTCCTGACCTCAAGTGATCCTCCCACCTTGTCCTCCCTAAGTGCTGGGATTACAGGCATGAGCCACCACACCCAGGCCGATACTGAATTTAAAAAGTAACATCATCATGCAAATGTTTGGGGGGGCTATAAGGCCTCGACTGGTTTCGTCCAGGTAGTTTAGTCAGCATGTGTGTGGGAGAATGGCTGGGTGTAGACTGACCTCTGAGTCTTCCTCACAGGGGCTGGTACTGCTGCAGGGGAAATGAGAGGGAGGGATGGGTAATGCCTTCTGGCTCAGCATATTCAGGGCAAGGAGGGTGTTCTTTAAGGGGACACACTTTCTATCAGGAGCAGAGCTGGGCCTCCAAGTGAAAGGCATCTGTTGCTGTCAGGCACATTCTTGGCATTTCATCTGAGAAATGCCTGATGGCCAAAATACCAGCAACTTGCTTGTGAATAACAAATTCCTTGGAGTTACTGAACACATCTCATCCTCTTTTTCAAAAAAGCTTGCAATCACTCTTTTGGAGCTTACATAGATGTATTGTTTGCACACCAGGGTTTTTCCTGTCAAATATAATACATTCCTTTGTATCCTCTTGCAATGATTTTGAAACATGCAGTTATCTACCAAAGACTCAGTCCTACATTCTGGCACCTGAGCATGCATTGTCATGCCTTGTGAGGTTCTCACTGAGTGTGCTATGGGAACAAGCAGGCAAAGCCCCCACTGAAAGCATGGCTGATGACGTATGGTCAGAATCATTCATTCCTTCCACAAATATTTAATGAGTTAGTTCATGGCACATGTTAGGATCTACGCTGAGGATTCAATAATGAATCAAGCGTAATCCCTGAAGGAATAGAAGGTCCTTTGGGAAAGTCTGATAGGACATACGCAACTATTGTACAGTGACAGGTGGTAAAATAAAATTAAAGACAGGGCGCTGTGGGCACCTATTTCAGCAGGGGGCAGAAGTGAGCAGAGAAAGATCCTTGAGGAGATGACATCCTCGCTGAGCAGTTGTTCTGAAGATGAGAGTAAGCAATGCTGTAGGAAAAGGCCATTAGGAAGAAGGGGAGGCATCAGAAAGGCTGGGACAGTGGGACGGCAGGTGCTCTGGGAAACTCTAAGCAGTTTGGAGTGGCTGTAGCACATGCAAGAGGTGAGCTGAGGGGCACGCACTGTCTGGGTCATGTAGTGCCGTGGAGCCTGCTAAGAAGTTTGGACTTTCTTTTTTTGGGCAATGTGGAGCCATGGAAGAATTTTAAGTAAGGGAGTAGCATCGTCATCATCACTATCTTTTTCATTGCTCCTTTGTATGATTTATGTGTTAGACAGTGTTCTTTTTTTTTTTTTTTGAGATGGAGTCTCGCTCTGTCGCCCAGGCTGGAGTGCAGTGGCCGGATCTCAGCTCACGGCAAGCTCCGCCTCCCGGGTTTATGCCATTCTCCTGCCTCAGCCTCCCGAGTAGCTGGGACTACAGGCGCCAGCCACCTCGCCCGGCTAGCTTTTTTTGTATTTTTTAGTAGAGACAGGGTTTCACCGTGTTAGCCAGGATGGTCTCGAACTCCTGACCTCGTGATCCGCCCGTCTCGGCCTCCCAAAGTGCTGGGATTACAGGCTTGAGCCATCGCGCCCGGCCAGACAGTTCTAGGTGTAACACACACAGTATTGCAGTTGATCCTCCCAAAAATTCTCTGAGAGAGATACTATTACTATTTCCATTTTGCCAGTGCAAAGATGGGCTTTAGACAGTAGAGTCTGTTAGCTTGCTGAGGCTGCTAGAACAAAGTACTGCAGACTGGGTGGCTTAAACAACAACAAAATTATTATTATTTCTTCTTCTTCTTCTTCTTCTTCTTCTTATTATTATTATTATTATTATTATTTTGAGACAGAGTCTTGCTCTGTCACTCAGGCTGGAGTGTAGTGGCGTGACCTCGGTTTGCTGCAACCTCCACCTCCCAGGTTCACGTGATTCTCTTGCCTCAGCCTCCCGAGTCACTGAGATTACAGGCATTGACCACCACGCCTGGCTAATTTTTTTGTATTTTTAGTAGAGACGGGGTTTCATCATATTGGCCAGGCTGGTTTTGAACTCCTGACCTCAAGTGATCTGCCCGCCTCAGCCTCCCAAAGTGCTAGGATTACAGGTGTGAGCCACCGTGCCCGGCCCAACAAATTATTTTCTAACAATTCTGTAGGCCAGAAGTCCAAGATCAAGGTGACAGCAGGGCTGGTTTCTCCTGGTCTCTGCCCTTGGATTGCAGATGGCTGTCTTTTTCTTGTGTCTTCACATGGTCTTCCCCTGGTATCTGTTTGTGTGCCGACCTCCTCTTCTCATAAAGACACCAGTCAGATTGGATTAAGGTCTACACTAATGACTTCATTTAAACTTAACTACCTCTTTAAAGACCCCATCTCCAAATGCAGTCACAACTCAGCATAAAAGAAGAAGTAACTGTCCAAACACAGAGCTGGTAAGTGGTGGTGTGTGGAATTGAACCCAGGCATTCTGACCTGGAGCCCGAGTTCTTAACCGTTATGTTGTAAATCTCAAATTTGTGTTGCAGAAAGCACATTGAATGTAGAATAAGGAACACATGCTGGAAAGGGTAAAGTCAAAGTGAAAAGGACCATTGAGGAGGCTTTTGTAACAGGTCTCACTAAGAGAGAATTACAATGAACTCTGACAGTAGCATGGGGAATGCCCACAAATTGACACCTTTAGGAGAGATTAAGGAGGTATGAGAATATGGTGATTGAGTAAGAGAGGGGAATGAAGGAATGGATGAGTTGAGAACATCTGTTAGGTTTCTGGCTTGGACACTTAGTGGATGGGAGTGCTATTTACTAGGCAGATAGGGAACTGACGCTGTTACCAAAGGCTGCTCTCTGCATCAAAAGTCTTTGAAGATCTTCATGACAAACCCTACTCTCTGTGTCCTACTTGTTGGGGCTGGTAGTAAGAATCATGGTTGGCTGATTCAAGATAGACAACAAGTATTTGCAACTGCTCAGCCATCTAAAAAACGCATCTCTGTCCTCTTTCCAGAAAGGCTTAAGCCTTTCTTGAAATTTGTATTTTCTTCTGTTTTCCTTTAAATGTTACTTTCTGGATTTTCATACTTGGATTCATGGACCGATTTCTCTGTCTCCTGCTCTGTGCATCAGCTCAGTGAGAATTCGAGAACTCTCCAGTTGTGTGTATCTCTGTGAGCATGTGTGTGCATGTGTATGTGAGTGCTGTGTGTAGTCATAGGCTCCACCAGCTCTGTGGTCACAAGAAATTGTAATTGCATTGAATGTGGAAAGATTAAGTCCTCAGTTATGAATTAACTTTAATAATGGCCCAGGCGTGGTGACTCACACCTGTTGGGAGGTCAAGGCAGGAGGATCACTTGGGCCCGGGAGTTCAAGACCAGCCTGGGCAACATGGCGAAACCCCGTCTCTACAAAAAATAAAAAACAAAATTAGTTGCATGTGATGGTGTGTACCTGTAGTCCCAGCTACTCAGGAGGCTGAGGCAGGAGGCTTGCTTGAGTCTGGGAGGCCAAGGCTATAGTGAGCCATGATTGCAACACTGCACTCTAGCCTGGGCGACAGAGAGAGAGAGCTTGCCTCAAAGAAATAAATAAATACATAAATAAAATAAGAAGAAAAAAGAAAAAATGGCAATGCCTTTTTTTGCTTTGGGTCTTTCTTCAAAGAAAGTTATAGTAGGTGTGAGATGGGCATCCGTTGTAGTACTGGCTCCTGGGTCATTTGTTCCAATGGAAAAAGAAAACCTTTTTGGAAAGAGTGCCATAGCATTTCTGGCCACTAGCAACTCCAGCAGGAAAAAGAAGCTAGAATTTCTCTCAGAGTTATGCTAACAGCAGCGATGGCAAGATCTGGAGTTGGTATGACATATGAGAGTTTACACAGTGCTTTCATGTACATTATTTTATTTAATCCCCAGAAAAACCTCCACTTTTCACCTGGCCAGCTCCTTCATATTTTTACATGCTTTGGTTTTGTTTTCAGCTTCTTGATTCTTTTTATAGGATTGAATTACAGTTTACACTTGTTTGTCTTTCTCCCCAACTAAGAATGGGGGTTCCCTGAGGGGAGGCACATGTCTTCTTACTCACTCTTTTATTCCCAGCAACTCTGCTGAGGATGTTTGAGGAGAGATGGAGGCAGTGCAAACTAAATCTTCATCTATTTTTTGTTTTAATTTTAGAGGGTAGAGAACAAGCTTGAATTTGTTCATTCTACAAGTAGTATCAGCTACTTTATACAACATACCATGGTAGGAGTTCCAGAGATGCTCAGAACTGAATAAAGTTGTCGTTATCCTTAGATGTACAATCTAGGAGGGTGAAGATGGGGTTACAACTTGGGTGAAAATATCAGTTTTCCCAGGAAAGACTTGTTTTATGCATACTGTCCTTCCTTGTTTTTCTTTTCTGATCTTTAACATTCAATACTGTAGTTCATAAATCAAAAAATAGAGATATAAATTCATATTCATAGTTATGGAATACTAAAAACAGAAATTATTAAAGAATAACGTATGGGTAATAAGATGGGGCATAGAGAAAGATGGGATAAATATTAACTTTCAATATTTTTCTGAATATGTTTACTTTTTTTGTTTGGAGACAGGGTCTCACTCTGTTGTCCAGGCTGGAGTGCAGTGGCATGATCTCAGCTCACTGCAACCTCTGCCTCCCGGGTTCAAGTAGTTCTCATGCCTCAGCCTCCCAAGTAGCTGGGACTACACGTGCACACTACCACACCTGGCTAATTTTTGTATTTTTGTAGACATGGGGTTTTACCATGTTGGCCAGACTGGTCTTGAACCCCTGGCCTCAAGTGATCCACCAGCCTCAGGCTCCCAAAGTGCTGGGATTATAGGCATGAGCCACTGTGCCTGGCCATGTTTAAATTTTATACTTAGAAAATGTAAAGAAAAATTTAAGCGAACAAAGGGAAAGAAATTAGATATGCTAGACCCAACTGAAAAATATAGTAATTTCTTCTGACAACCTGCTTATTTCTGTTATCACCAATGACATATTTTAATGAAAACTGAGGTTAACCATGTAATATCTAATCATGGCTATGTTTAGGTTCATGTAAGGACAGAATGGCACAATTATACAATTAACCACTGTGAAGGAAAAATGAGGCATTATTTTCTTCACTTTACATGTGAACAAACCAACAGCCAGAAAGATCAGATGTCTCTGATAATTATTTATTCATTTATCTGTTCATTACACAACACTTAACCGGGTGCCTATTAAGTGTCAGACACTGAAAGGGCACTGGAGCTGGAAAGAGGAATGAAATCCAGTCTATGCTTTCTGAAAGCCCATAGTTCAACAGAAGAAATGAAGACATACAGAGATGATGGTGACATGGCTGGAGGAGGCCCTACTGGATGGACAACTAACTATACCAGGCAGGGTCAGGGTAGGAGGTTCAAGAATGGCTTCCTGGAGAAGAAGAGGACTGGGGTAGGTAGAACTGTTAGTCCCAGTGTCAGCAAGAAAGGTACTGTTAGAGCTAGCGGTGAACTCCTTACCCAATCTAGATCAGGACTCAGCAACTTACGGTCCCTAAGCCAAATGTGACTACCCCTGTTTTTGTAAATTTAAGTTTTTCTTTAAATTTATTGAGATGAAATATATATAACATAAAATTAACCATTTCAGAGTGAACAACTCAGTGACAATTAGTACATTCACAACATCTTTCAATCACCACCTCTATTGAGTTTCAAAACATTTTCATTGTCCCTAAAGGAACGCCCTGAACTGTTAAGTGGTTACTCTCCATTCCCCTCTTTCCCCAGCCCCTCTTAGCCACCAATCTACTTTTTATCTCTATGAATTTTACCTATTCTGTGTATTTCATATCAATAGAAGCACACACCATGTGATCTTTTGTGAATGGCCCATTTCAAGTAGCATGTCTTTGAGGTTATTCGTGTTGTAGTATGAGTGAGTACTTCACTGCTTTTTCATAACTGAATAATATTTCGTTACAGGTACATGCCACAATTTGTTTATCCATTCTTTTGTTGATGGGCATTCAAGTTTATTTCCACCCCTTTTCCATTGTAAATAGTGTTGCTATGAACACTATTTGCTATTTATTTGAGACCCCGTTTTCAGTTATTTTGAGTGTATCTCTAGTGATGGAAATGCTGAGTTGTATGTTCAGCTTGTAGAGGAACTGTCAAACTGTTTCCCACTGCAGCTGCACCATTTTACATTCCTACAAACAACTGGTGTGATTATAGCTCAAGGCAGCCTCCAACTGGGCTCAAATGATTCTCCTGCCTCAGTCTCCTGAGCAGCTAGGACTACAGGCACCTGCCACCATATGGGCTCAGCTTAAATATATATATATTTAGAGGCAGGGTCTTGCTAAATTGCTCAGGTTGACCTCAAACTCTGGGTCTCAAGCGATCTTCCTCAGCCTCCTGAGTAGCTAGGACTAGGCATGCAGCACCACACCTGGCTTCCCCCTTATTACAAATTATAACCATCCTAGTGGGTGTGAAATGGTGTCTCAGTGTGATTTTGATTTGCATTTCCCTAATGACTAATGAGATTGAGCATCTTTTCATGTGCTTATTGGTCATTTGTACATTTTCTTTGAAGAACTATCTATTCAAGTCTTTGTCCATTTTTTATTTGGGTTGTCTTTTTGTTGTTTGGTTGAAAGAGTTCTTTATGTATTCCGGATACTAGGTCCTTGCTGGCCTCATAGAATGAGTTAGGATGTGTTCACCCCTTTTCTATTTTTTTAGATGAGTTGGAGAAGGATTGGTATTAATTCTTCTTTTAATGTCTGCCCTCCATTTCTATGAATAGAATTTTATTGAGACATAGCTGCATTCACTGATTTCCATATTTTCCATGGCTGCTTTTTACTGCTGTCAATGGCAGGGTGAGTTGTTGCAACAGAGAGTGTGTGGTCTGCGAAGCCAAAAACGATTCCTATCTGTTCCTTTACAAAAAAAAGTTTGCTAAATCTGGTTTTCTGCTCATATGGTTCTCTTACATGGAAAACTACGAAATATCCCTTTTTGGAGCAAAATAGTCATAATAATTCAAACATTGCCTGAGGCCATTTAGCCATGCAAGTGCTGTTTCACAGGTACATTTCTGCATTTTGGACACTGGACTGAAGAGGGACCTTCACTTGTCACCCTAAGAATAACGCCGATTAGGATGTTGACAGTGGAGAAAGACGGATATGAATTGCACACAGGATATAAAAGTAAGGGAGAGAACATTTCTGACCTGTGCAATGAAGGAGACAAGGACGCCTCCTCACTTAACTAGGAAAGACAGAGGAGAGCCACATGGTAGGGAAATCATACAATAGGTCAACTATGTCGTAGTATAAATGAGTACTTCATTCCCTTTCTGCAAGTGAATAATATTTCAGTGCATGTATGTGCTGCAGTTTGTTTATCCACTCTTTTGTTGGGAATATATCTAGTGGTGGAATTGCTGGGTTGTAAGTTTAACTTTTTGAGGAACCACCAAATTGTTTTCCACAGAAACGGCACCATTTTACACCCCTACTAGCAATGTACAAAGCTTCCAATTTTTCTACGTCTTTGCAAACACTCTTATTCCCTCTATTTTGAAATTATAACCATCCTTGTGGGTATGAATTTCTGTGGTGTCTTCAAGTTTTGATAGGCTGAGTTTGGGGTTAATTAATTAATTTATTTTGAGATGGAGTTTTTGCTCTTGTTGCCCAGGCTGGAGTACAATGGCGCCATCTTGGCTCACTGCAACCTCTGCCTCGTGGGTTCAAGCGATTCTCCTGCCTCAGTCTCCCGAGTACCTGGGACTACAGGTGCCCGCCACCACGCCTGGCTAATTTTTGTATTTTTATAGAGATGAGGTTTCACCATGTCGGCTAGGCTGATCTCAGGTGATCCACCCGCCTTGGCCTCCCAAAGTGCTAGGATTACAGACGTGAGCCTCCACACTGCGCCCAGCCTGGGGTCACTTTTAAACATCTAAACAGAAGTGGCATGACGAGGCGACAGATCACCCCTAAAAAATAGTCCTCGCCTCTCAAGAATAAATGTATCAAGGCAGCCTCTCAGACCATCTGACTTCCAGACCTTCTGACTACCTAACTGGGCCCTTCTAAAAGATGGGATGAGGCCGGCATCTCCCCGCACGCTGAACTGGAGCCTTAACCCTGTCTTAGAGGCCTCTCCTGTCAGCTCCTGAAGTTTTCACATGGTTTCCCTTAGGAGGCACATCAAGTCCTCTCACAAATTGCATCTCCAGTGTTTTAAAGTCTGAGGTGTCTAAGCAGGTTATGTTTTCCCTAACTCGGCATCTCCAGTGTTTTAAAGTCTGAGGTGTCTAAGCAGGTTATGTTTTCCCTAACTCTCACTAAACACACAAGTGCAACTGCCCAACTTCCATTGTTCACACTAAACTGGAAGCTTTCTAATATGTTTTACAAAAAAAGTGTTTGCCTATGTAAAAAATACATATATATAAAATCTGGGGCAAGGAATGAATCAAGATGAAGAAGTCAAGCGTGGAGAGATGGTAGTAGAAAGACTAGTTGTGAGTGTGGATTCCATTCAAATATACATCTAAGAATAAATGAATGGGGGAAATTATGATTTATGTAAAGGTCACAAACTCTGACGAAATAGAAATAATATAAAGCAACAAAAATTGGGAGGGAGATTGGAGGTGGGAGGAAGTAAAAGAGGGTCTCATCTTTTTTTTTTTTTTTTTTTGAAACAGAGTCTCACTTTGTCACTCAGGCTAGAGTGCAGTGGCACAATCTTCACTCACTGCAACCTCACCTCCCAGGTTCAAGCAATTCTCCTGCCTCAGCCTCCTGAGTAGCTGGGATTACAGGTGCCCACCACCATGCCTGGCTAATTTTTGTAGTTTTAGTAGGAATAGCGTTTCTCCATGTTGGCTGGGCTGGTCTTGAACTCCTGACCTCAAGTGATCCACCCTCAGCCTCCCAAAGTGCTGGGATTACAGGTGTGACCACCATGGCCAACCTGGGTGTCATCTTTTTTAGTGGGGAATCAATTCAAACTGTTTAAAAATAAAATATGTATTTTTTAAAACTGGCAGCCACAGACGATGACTCCAGGCTGTGAATTACTTAATTTCTTTCTGGATCTCAGATGGCAAAGAAACGTTTATCTGAAATTCTGCAGTTTCCTCACTTTTACTTCAGTTTCTTTTATCTTTGTAAATGCACATAAAATAAGATCAAGTATTTTTAAAGAATAACTATTATATAATTTTATTCTAATGAAATCATTTTTGTATCTATATCTGCTTATAGATCTCGCTCTCAAATCTTACTTATATTAATTCTTCTGTGCGTTGGTTTGGAGAGATTCTGTAAAAATAACATTCGTAGACTCTTACCATTGCTTATTTCTGGGTGTCACGATTCGAAGTGAGTTGTTTCTTTCTTGGAACTTTGTGGATTGCTGAGTTTTTTATGCTTTTGTACACATGTAGGTATTACTTAAGAAGATAAACTTAGCCGATACTTTCCCATAAATTCACTTTATAAAGGTTAGTTATTTTAAAGGTTATATGTAAAATTCCTAAATATATTTAGAATTTTACTTAACATCGTATTATGAAGACCATGTCATTACTTCCCACTATTCATTTGAAAGGAAGATTTTTTTTTTAAGATTCTTATATTTTTACAAACACTGCTGAGCTCAGAAAACATTTAAACTTGCAGGTCACATTTGCCTAATTAGAAGTGTGAGCCTTTTTCTTAAGTTTCATAGTCTCTCTTTAATAACTGTATTGGATTTATATTTCTAATACAGAATCCTACTCCAAAGGGAGGAACATCACAGCACTGGTTTTATTGGTTTTGGAGAACAGTAAGACCATTGAAAATATTCAGAGGAACAGAAAAATCAGCACATGTTATATGTGATACCTGGATCTGTTGTAAAAGAAGAAAAACAAATTGGAAATTAAATATAAACTATTGAGATAACAAGAGCTCTGGTTGAATTCCTAATAACTAGGAAATTTGTTTGGGCCTGACGTGAGATTTAACATATTTCTTTATGACGAAGTTTACATTAGAATGGAAAGGAACCATTTTCAGAAGTTACTTGAAGTTTTAATTAATGCATTTTCAGCTTCCCTGGCAGAAGTTTTAATCTCTTTCTTTCATCCTTGTATAATTTCCTTTCTTTCCTGCTCCCTCCCTCCCTTTCTCTGTCTTCCTCATCCTTCCCCCTTCCACCCCACCCTCCCTCTCTCCTTTTTTTCTTGCATTCTTTTTCTAAATGTAGTTTAAGGCCTATTTACTTAGGCCTCGTTTCCAGACCTTGACAGATGCGAGCTGTGCCCTAACACCGTGCATCCAAGTCAAGCCTCAATGTGCTCTAACCCCAGTGTTTATGCTGCCTATTAAAGGCATCACTTTTTGGAAATATATAGGGAGTTAAATGATCTCTGACAGCTGTGAACGGCAGAAAAAAAGGACTCTATTGTTCAAAGAGCTGCCTTTAATATTGAGAAGCCCTTGCTAAACACTGCAGTCTGCAGTATGGCAAATGTTAATTGGCTGTAAACTTAACAAGAGCTGGTTTTCCTTCGTTCCCTCAACCTCCCCCAGTTCATTTTCTCCCCATTGCCGCTTCCAAGGTTCTAGTTTCTAGTATTCTACTTCCCTTTGCCTTGTAAACTCACCTCTCTTAGATACCCTCTAAGACTTTTGGGAGTGCTATTTTCTCATAGTACTTTTTTTCTTTTTGAAAGTAAATAGTGTACAACCAGACTCATTAGAGGCAAAAGTTCAGAACCTTTCAATGTCCGGTCTGTGGAAGTCCTTGGTGTTCCTGATGGCCTCCTGGACACTTCTGCTTTTGTAAGCTATGTGAGGTTAGTTTCCTTTCAGAGTTTCTCCAGTGATTTTCAAGAGCAAACTTTATTTTATTATTTATTTATTTATTTATTTATTTATTAGAGAAGGAATCTCCCTCTATCGCCCAGGCTGCAGTGCACTGGTGTGATCTCGGCTCACTACAGCCTCCGCCTCCCAGGTTCAAGTGATTCTCCTGCCTCAGCCTCCCAAGTAGCTGGGACTACAGGCGCCTGCCACCATGCCTGGCTACTTTTTGTATTTTTCAGTAGGACCAGGTTTCACCATGTTGGCCAGGATGGCCTCGATCTCTTGACCTTGTGATCTGCCTGCCTCAGTCTCCCAAAGTGCTGGGATTACAGGTGTGAGAACAGCAAACTTTATTTATCCCTGGGCATTTTGTGACTAATAAGCAAGGGTAATAAGAACAGTGTATGCTTGTTTAAGTCTTTCAGAATGGAAGGGAACCCCATAACCTTTGGTGGCCTCTTCCTATCGCTAATATTCTTCCTAATCTCTTCCATGAGCCCAATGCAACGTGTCTATTAGGCCCAACTCAAGTTCCACTTTTGTTTTATGACTAACATTTGTAGTGCCTATCATCATTCAATACTCACATATTGTGTTAGTTTATATATATGTATTTGCCAGAATTTAGATTTCATGTAACTTGACTATTTTAAAAAATAAGATTCACTGAAGATGTTACTAATATGGCTGAATATTTGCAGCTCATACATAAGCTTACAAATCTGAGAGCGTGTGTTGATTTTGACTGCCTCATTTTTTGCCTTCATCTTTTGAGTCTACACCATACAATGTAATGCCTAGATAAACACTTTGAATGGCCTGTTGACCTGGGCACTGCCAGGTACACATTTTCAGTTCATTAGTTTGGTTTCCTTCCGAGGTTGTAAGCTTCTTATGAATTGAACATCACTTTATCATCCCTCTACCTCCATAACCAATTCAGAGCTGAGCACTTTGCAGGTGTTCAGTGAATGTTTTGAGTGATAAAAATGGGCATTTTTAAAGCTGGAGGAGGTCTTAGAAATCAACAACCACTCTTTCACTTTGTATTTAATTAGGTTTTTTTTTTTTTTGCTTTGTTCTTTAATTACTTTTTGGTTGTATGCAAATAGCAATTTTTTTTATTTTTACTTACATAAAATGTCTTTAAAAATTAATACATGATTGATTACCTGAAAAAAATGTTCTGCTCATTGTCTAAGTCTCAACTGACAAACTTCACCCTTGGTGAAGGCTTTCCTGACTTACCCTCATCTTTTCAGTCGGCCATGAGACCATACAGCATCACTCATTATGGGTTATATGATTTTATGTGTTAATTGTTGGACTCTCTTCTAGACTGTAAGCTCCTCAAGGAAAGATACCATGTTATTTCATGTTGTAAGCTAAACGTTCAGGCCTTCAACAAAATGCACAGTTGGTCAAACAATTATCAAAGAACCCTTTCCCTGTGTTCAGCATAATCTTGTTATTTCTCTATTGTGCTATGTATCTTTTAATATTGATTTGTAGGAATTCTTTAAATATTAAGGATTTAATCTTGTGTTGACTTTGCAAATATTTTCTTCTAGGCTGTGAACTCTCTTTTAATTGTTGTTTATGTGTTTTAAATTTTGTGTAGTCATTGTGTCCATCTCTTCTCACAAAAAGAACTTTATGATTTGTAAGTGTAATATCCTGCTTTAGTGAGGCCTGTGGGAGGGGCTTTGGCACTGCGTCTGAGTGACCTTTAATCCATGTGTTCCACAAGTATTTGGGCACCGGCTACATGGCCAGCACTAGGACAAATGCTGAGTAGACACAGCATCTCCCCTCAGAAAGCATAGAGTATATTGTGAGAGATAGACACTCAAAACCGTTTATAGTCTAGAAGGTTCTATGCTGTTAAAAATAAGGAAAGCTGGGCCTGGTAGCTCACTCCATTAATCCTAGCACTTTTGGAGGTCGAGGTGGGCAGATCACCTGAGGTCGGGAGTTCAAGACCTGCTGACCAATGTGGAGAAACCCTGTCTCTACTAAAAATACAAAATTAACCAGATGTGGTGGCACATGCTTGTAATCTCAGCTACTTGGGAGGCTGAGGCAGGAGAATCGCTTGAACCCAGGAGGCGGTGGTTGCGGTGAGCCAAGATTGCACCATTGCACTCCAGCCTGGTCAACGAGAGTGAAACTCCATCTCAAAAAAAATAAAAATAAAAAAAGAATAAGGATAGAGTGCTGCTGAGGGAAGATTTAGCAAGGCATATTACAAAGCCCTCACTTGTTTGGGTGAGGATGTAGTTAACTGAAAGAATTCCCATGTGAATGACATTCTAAGCTGGGTCCAGAAGGACGTAATGGATCTGGAAGGAAAGATGTTGCTGGCCTCTCAGAATGTCTCTATTTAGTGGGTCTCAATTTATCATTCCAGTTTATCAGACTGAGAGGCACCTGGCAGGTATTGGGATATTCCCAAGCTCTGGGATTCAACTCCTGTGTTACAGGCAACTCCAGGTTAAGCTGTGCTCAGGTCTGCATTTCATTCCCAATCCTGTCATTTATGGCCTGACTTCCTCATTGTTTAACCTCTTTAGCTCCAGTTTCCAAATCTGAAAAACTGGACAAGATACAAATAGTTGTCTCACATAATAGGAAAGATTAAACTATATAATGAATGAAAAGCTGCTTGCATGCTCTGGTTTCATGCTCAATAAAATCTTGATTCTCCATTCCCCCTTGAACCTTGCCTGGTGTACAGCACATTTTATTCTGGTCACTTAAAGACCTCCTTCATATATAAAAAATATGGCTGGGGGTGGTGGCTCACATCTATAAACCCAGCACTTTGGGAGGCCGAGGCAGGCGAACCACAAGGTCAGGAGTTCGAGACCAGGCTGACCAACATGGTGAAACCCCGTGTCTACTAAAAATACAAAAAATTAGCTGGGTGTGGTGGTGGGCACCTGTAATCCCAGTTAGTCGGGAGGCTGAGGCAGGAGAAACACTGGAACCTGGGAGGCAGAAGTTGCAGTGAGCCGAGATCACGCCACTGCACTCCACTCCAGCCTAGGTGACAGAGCAAGACTGTCTCAAAAAATAAATAAATAAGAAAATGTGGCACATATACACCATGGAATACTATGCAGCCATAAAAAAGGATGAGTTCGTGTCCTTTGTAGGGACATGGGTGCAGCTGGAAACCATCATTCTCAGCAAACTTTCACAAGAACAGAAAACCAAACACTGCATGTCCTCACTCATAGATGGGAAGTGAACAATGAGATGACTTGGACATGGGAAGGGGAACATCACAGCACTGGGGCCTATTATGGGGAGGGGGGAGTGGGGAGGGATGGCATTGGGAGTTATAACTGATGTAAATAACGAGTTGATGGGTGCTGACGAGTTGATGGGTGCAGCACACCAACATGGCACATGTATACATATGTAACCAGCCTGCACGTTGTGCACATGTACCCTAGAACTTAAAGTATAATAAATAAATAAATAAGTTTATTTATTTAAACTCACATTTAAAGTGAGTTTATTTAAAAATGATCTCTAAACTGTCATTGATGGGTTATGTTGAAAGTATTTATAGATTAAAAAATTTAGAGTGCTATCTCCCACAAATATGAAATGTGGCATTAACTATTCAAAAAAAGACAAAAAGTTAAATATTTCTTCTCTAGGTGAAACCAGCTCCTCCCCTCCTCCTTATTTATTACATTCTGCTTCTAAGCAGTACTTTCATTTGAAAAATTCATGCAAGTTACTGCAGAGCCTTTTATAAATCTTGTGCATGCACGCTTGCGCACATATGTACGCTTGGCAATTGAGCTAGAATGATTTACTGGGAAATTGATGTGTTTTGTTCTGTCACTTGCCTTCCCCAATTGGAAAAGAAAATGACAGGTTCTGTCTCTGTCTCACCCAATATCTCTATCTCTCTTTCCCCAGCTTTAGAGATTTTACAGAACCCATAATCAAGACTGCTGTTTGGGAGCCTCCTCTTTTTGTATTTTATGCAATGTAAAGACCATTGAAGCCATTTCCTGAGGTGTCCTCAAGGGAATGGGAAGGGGGACAAGTACACTGGAGAGCTGAACAGTGACAGCAGCAGCAAGGGGCAGTTTCTAAATCAGAGGTGTGGTCAGAGGCCAGCAGTTTCTCAGCGATGGGACTTGTGCCTATAAAGTGAAATGTCTCAGCAAGACCTCAGGAGGTAAAAGGCTTTCTGGTGCTGTTGGGAAGGGCAGGATTTTAGCATGAAGATTTCTCTTTGTAAACGGTCTCTGTTACCCCTTGAAAAAGAAAAAGCCTGTTCACTCACAGGGAGACCTTGGGGCTTGTGACAGTGAGAAGAATAGGGTTGGTAGCAGATTCTGTTTTCCAAAGGTGGACTCCACCATATCTTCCATCCTACATGCCCTTCTTTGATGTGGCCTGGCCACACTCTGTAGAGGCGTGAGGTCTAGTTTCTCTCCCCTTGCATCTGGGCTGGCCTAGATATTGGCTTGTAACCTGAAGTCATGGAGCTTCTGCTTTTGTATTAGTCCGTTTTCATACTGCTATAAAGAACTGCCTGAGACTCGGTAATTTATAAAGAAAATAGATTTAATTGACTTACAGTTCAGCATGGCTGGGGAGGCCTCAGGAAACTTACAATCATGCAAAGGGGAAGCAAGGCACCTTCTTCACAAGGCAACAGGAAAAAGTGCCCACTGAAGGGGAAAGAGCCCCTTATAAATCCATCAGATCTCGTGAGAACTCACTCACTATCACGAGAACAGTATGGGGGAAAACGCCCCCATGATTCAATTACCTCCACCTGGTCTTTCTCTTGACGTGGGGATTATGGGTAATGTGGGGATTACAATTCAAGATGAGATCTGGGTGGGGACACAGAGCCTAACTATATCAGTTTTGGTCTTTGGCAAACAAGTTCTCTGGGCATTCCTTCCAGGGGTGCTCCATTCCAGGACCCAGCTGACTGCTATGCTGTAAGAAACCCAAGCTCCGTGGACAGGCCGTGTGTAAGCACTCCAGTCGACAGCATTGGCCGGGCTCAGCCTTGCAGCCATGCTGAACAGCTTTCAGATGATTCCAGCCTCTTGCTCTTCTTCTTCCCATCTGAGTCCCCAAACATTGTGGAACAGAGACAGCATGCACAGCGTGCCCCAACTGAATTCCTAACGGCAGCATTCATGATTGTACTGAAATGGTTGTTGTCTTATGCCACTAATTTTTTTTTGAATAAGCTTTATCAAGGTATTTTAAGACATGTCCGTCACCCAAAAATTTCATTGTGCTTTTTGTCATTAGTTTCCTCTCCTAATCCTGATCCCAGACAACTTCAGCTCTGCTTTCTGACTCTGCAGTTCCTTCTTTTCCAGAAATTCCATACAAATGGACTTATATGAGTCTTTCTTTCTTTCTTTCTTTCTTTTTTTTTTTTTTTTAAGACAAAGTCTCACTCTGTTGTCCAGTCTGGAGTGCAGTAGTGCGATCTTGGCTCACTGCAACCTCTGCCTCCTGGGTTCAAGAGATTCTCATGCCTTAGCCTCCTGAGTAGCTAGAATTACAGGTGCCCACCACCAGGCCTGGCTAATTTTTGTATTTTTAGTAGAGACGAGGTTTCACCATGTTGGGCAGGCTGGTCTCAAACTCCTGACCTCAGATGATCCAACGGCCTCGTCCTCCCAAAGCGCTGGGATTACAGGCGTGAGCCACTGTGCCCGGCCTAATGAGTCTTTTATTTGAAGTTGCAGTGAGCTGTGATTGCACCACTGATCCCCAGCCTGGGTGAAACAATGAGACCCTGTCTCCCAAAATAATAATAATGATAATAATAATAATATGAGTCTTCTGTTTTATGCCACTGCACTTTTAGGATATTTTGTTATGTAGCAATGAATGGCTAGAAGAACTCCCCTTTCCATTGTCTGGACATTGCATGAGTTTTATGAACAATTGTGTGCCTTAGGAGGGAATGGTGCCTGATAATGACTAAGACTGAATTCTCTCTTTAGGCTAATTTAAATGGATTTAAAAGAAGTGAACATGTGCTGTTTCCTGTTTATCTGAGTTGGTAGACTAAGATTCATTTATGGTCTATACCATGATGAAGTCAAGGGACAGGCCTATTTCTAGAGTAATGTTTAAGGGATCTACACATTTTCATGAAATACAAAGAGCTACTGAGCATGGCCAGCTGACCAGCTCTGCTCCCCATCAGCTGCCTCTAACTGGGAAATGTAGCAGAGCTTAGCCATCCATCCTCTGGTGCCACGACATAGACCTGCTGCCTCATTCCTCTATTCCAGGGTTGTAGAAGGCAACGAAGGTCACATTATCAAATGGGAAACTATCGTGCCTTTGTACTTTCAGGGAATTTTAGACTTTTAGAATCCCTTACAGGTTTGGGAGCTTTATATTTTTATTCTTTGCCAACCCAAATATCAAGAAGCCTGAGAGGAAGAATTGACTAGGCAAATGAACTGCTGTGGAGCTGTTCCTTATTTATAAGAAAGTAGTTATAAAAATCAAGGAAGGAGCCTGGTGCCCTTGCTCATGCCTAGAATCCCAGCACTTTGGGAAGCTGAGGCATGAGGATCACTTGGGCCCAGGAGTTTGAGACCTACCTGGGCAACATAGGGAAACCCCATCTCTACAAAAAATTTAAAAATATAGCCAGGTGTGGTGGCACATGCCTGTGGTTCCAGCTACTCAGGAGGCTGAGGTGGGAGAATCCCTTAAGCCCAGGAGTTTGAGGCTGTGAGGTATATGGCACCACTGTTCTGCAGCCTGGGAGACAGAGTGAGACCCTATCTCAAAAAAAAAAAAAAAAAAAAAAAAAGCAACGAGACAAAATCTGTGGGGAAAGGAGTGGGTGCAAATTGAAGCAAACTCAGAAAAGTGTCCAAAATATTATACCTAGAGGCAAACATAGGAAGGATCAAAAGAAAACATTTAGTCTTTCCTCACCCCTAATTTGCATGAAATCCAATAAACACAAGTAAATGTACAACTAAACAGGGTTCTTTTCAACACCTCTGGGGAGGGCGCTCACAAATCCTCCTGGGGTAACTCAGAGCTATTTAAAAATAATGAAGGAAAAGAATACTGTTGACAGGTGCTATGTGCTTTGCTTGATGTAACCCTTGTTTCTCAAATTGGTCCATCTCTAGGTAATATTTTTATTGATCCTCTCAGATGCTTTAGTGTCACATCATTGAAATTAATTTTTTTTGTTGTTGTTCCAGGTCTCTGCAGAAGATGCTCTTTGCAGAGTGAATTGTTAACTGGGGAGGAGGCCACCTAGATTCAGTTATAGAACATCGTGGATTAGATTGTCACACATCAAGAAGTCGAGGACCATCCCTGGGTAGAGAAGGTGATTATGATTTATTGTAATTGTAAGTGGGCTCCAAGCTGGATAGAGGATTATCTGTTCATTACTCTCTCTTTGGAAAATCCAATCCAAAAGGAGGTCTTTGGAGGTCACAGATCTTTGGAGGGTCTTTGTGTCTTGTTCCTTAAGTCTGTCTTTACTTGTGTGTTTATAGAGGACCCAGATGAAGGCGGCTTGCCCCCTTTACACGGGACTCGCAGTGCTGCTACTCAGTGTGGCTCTCATCGGAGATCCCAGGAAATTCCCTCAAACCCACTGAAGTGAACTGAGGCTCAAACTCAGAAAGGAATGTCACATCCTGTATGTGTGTGTGACTCCTGGGTGATGTTCTCGGGAAGAGGGGCGCCTTCTCCAGGAGGGGCCAGAGTCCTGTTTGACTTGGACCTGGTCATAACCCTGTCCACTGCGTCCTGGCCCTGTATTCTGCTGCTTTTCCATGAGCCCCACCATTTGGCCCACATCTGGCCGGCCCCAGAGCTCTTAACATTGCTGGAGTTGCCAGTCTCTGCCTCAAATTGCACAACATTCATTTTTTTTTTAAATACAGAATAGATTTTCTTTCTTTCTTTCTTTCTTTTTTTTTGAGACAGGGTCTCATTCTGTTGCCCAGGCTGGAGTGAAGTACAGTGGCACCGTCTCTGCTCACTGCAACCTCCGCCTCCCGGGTTCAAGCGATTCTCCCACCTCAACCTCCCAAGTAGCTGGGATTACAGGCACACACAACCATCCCTGGCTAATTTTTGTATTTTTAATAGAGACAGAGTTTCACCATGTTGGCCAGGCTGGTCTCAAACTCCTGGCCTCAAGTGATCCACCCACCTCAGCCTCCCAAAGTGCTGGGATTACAGGCGTGAGCCACTGCTCCTGGTCAATTTTCTCTTTTAAGACTCAGTATTGTTTTCCTGTCTTTTAGTCTAGATATTTATCTTTCTACTTATTATTGTATGGACTTACGCTGTTATGGGAAGTTTTCTGAGCCACTCCTCCAAATAAGAATTCTCTCTGCATATGTGCAATCTCAAAAATAAAATCCCTTTATTATTGATCTGGAAGTTTAAACTCGATGACCTAGTTTCGGATGGAAACAGGCATCACTTATAAACTAAGGGTTGCTTGGAAATTTTCTCATTATTCAACAGCGTTCCTCCCGCCCCCCTGTCATTTCCAATCTATTATTCAAGGATCTTTTGGTTGAAAAAGGTGGGATTTAGAAAGATGTGACTCAACACTGTCACTTTATGGCGTCGCTGTTGTTTTTTTCTCTTTCTACACATAAGACATACTTACTTAGGTTACAGTTTTAATTAGCAAGCAAGACAAGACAAGACAAGAGGAAAGCCGTCGCTTCTCTGACAATGAGAGTGCTTTGAATTCATGCGCACACTGGCTGCTGTTGCCTGGCCAGGAGTGGGGGCACATGGAGGGATACTGGGCACATGGAGTAGTATTAGTTCACCTTGACGTAGGTGGTTTTAGGTGGCTCCTCCTTTTATCCTTTGGAAGAATCCATGTTCTTTGCCTTTGGTGGAAATATTGTTTTGTATCTTAGCCAAATCCCATCAACACTTCTTTAAAAATAATGAGTCACAGTCATTTTCTTAAAAAGGGACAAAGAAAAGGCTAAGCAGTAAACGTGGTATGGAGGAGAAAATTGGCATGCACATGTCAAGTGATTTAAGCCCCTTAGTAAGTGAGGGCTTTCTCCATCAGGCCAGGCCTTGCATGGTATATTTAATTGGGAGTCGGATGGGAGTTTGGCAGAATTCCAAGCCAGAGCAACCCCGGGGAGAGAGGTGTGTGTGAGAAGAAGGGGTGTGGGGTGGAATGAATACCTGAGCATTCAGAATCACAAAGATTTCCAGGCAAAAAGTATCCCTGCCCTCACCTAGACCCAATTAGGGAGAGTGACAAAGCCCACATCATTGCTTCTCAGCTCATTAATTCCTGCCACTTGAGAATGCAGCTTCTCTTTCCCCCTGTCATATCTCAAGTCCCTTGCAATGTGCTTGTAGCTTGTGATGCTGCTGCCTGAAGGCCTTGTGGCCATGGCAGGCCATGCTGTAGAGGCTGAGGCTGTATCTGTTCCATAATGAAAAGGCAGTAGACCCATGCAGAATGCTAGAAAGAGCCTCACAATGACAAAGTGACTCCTGGTAATCCTAACTTTTTTGACTTAGTGGCAAAGCTTGACTTAAACCCCAAACCTTCTCATTTCGAGGTCAAATGATTCCCTTGTCCTGCTCTAAGCTTAATAGGGTGTGTATTAGTCTGCTAGGGCTACCATAACAACATACCATGGGCTGTGAGGCTTACACAACAATTTATTTTCTCATTGTTCTGGAGGCTGGAAGTCCAAGATCAAGGTGTGTGCAGGTGTGGTTTCTCCTGAGACCTCTCTCCCTGGCTTGCGTTGCCTCTCACTGGAGGCAGTGAGAGGCTGGAAGTCCAAGATCAAGGTGTCAGCAGGTGTGGTTTCTCCCGAGTCCTCTCTCCCTGGCTTGCACTGCCTCTACACTGTCCTCACATGGTCTTTCATCTCTGTTCTAGCATCTCTGGTAAGGACATCAGTCATATTGGATTAGGGCCCCCTCCTAACAGCCTCATTTTAACTTGATCACGTCTTTAAGAGCCCTTTCTTCAAATACAGTCACATTCTGAGAGATTCAGGTTAGGACTTCAATGTACAAATTTTGGGAGAACACAGTTCAGCCCATAACAGGGTGTGACAAGGACATCAAGAACATGGGAGGAAGATCACAGCCTGTCTTGTGGCTTCCATGCAGTCACTGACTCAACGTATAAACCAACATTCTGTGTTTCCAGCCTTATTTCATTGTCTTTTTTTGTCTGGGTGATGATCTTGTTTCTCAGTAATTGACCATTCAAAGGGTACCCAATTCCACAAGGAGGATGATGCTGGCTCTCAATATTGGCTACTGCACTTAAGAAATACTTGGAGGAGCTCTAGCATGGGACTCTACAAGGCATCTGTAAAAGGCGTCTATAAAATTCTCTGGGAGGCCCCAGAGAGAAATTCTAATTTCCAGTCCTAATTTCTCTGTGTTTTTTTTTGTTTTGTTTTGTTTTGTTTTGTACATTCCTTTTTTCCTTTCCTTCAAGGAATACACTTTACATAGATTTGCTTTGATCATGCATATGGAGCAAGAGTCATGTAACATTTTAAAAAATAGTTGTGTTTTCTTGACATCAAAAACATGGTAATTTCTGTTATAGATTAAATATTTATCTCTCCCCCAACTCCACCAATTCATATGTTGAAGTCCCAACCCCCAATGTGATGGTATCTGGAAGTGAACCCTTTGGGAGGTAATTAGGGTTAGATGAGCTCATGAGGGTGGGGACCTCTTGATGGGATTAGTGGCTTTATAAGCAGAGGGAGAGAGAGATTTTTCTTTCTCCTGGGAGCACAGTGGAAAGGCCATATAAGGTCACAGTGAGAAGATGGTTATCTGCAAGCCAGGAAGAGAGCTCTCTCCTGATACCAACCCTGCTGGCAGCTTGATCTTGGACTTCCAGCCTCCAGAACTGTGAGAAAATAAATTTTAATTGTATAAGCCACCCAGCCAGTGGCATTTTGTTATGGCAGTCTAATACCATTTCTTAAGAAAAGAGTAATGCTTCTAGAAGAAAAGTAGGAGCAGCCATAATTTTAGAGATAGTCATAGATCTTGGGTGTATCTATCAGATGCCTTCGAGTTCGCAGACACCTCTACATTTCTGTAGAGAACACTGATCTTTTTCACTTTGTGAGATTTAGGAGTGGAGCTTTCTACCAGGATACACTAAGTCACTTGGTGGAATGTGACAGAGGCATGAGAATCAGGTTGCCCTGGCATAAACTGATGCGAGAATAGGTCACCAGGCACCTGCTATGGCTGGAAATGCCTATGCACAGGGTGCAGTGCATTCACCCAGCACCTTCCTCGTTCGCCCGCCAGGACTCTCCTCCTGTCAAATGTGCAGAAGGAAAGGAATGAAGGTCTGGCATTTTAATAGATTTGATGTAAAACACTGCATCCTCTGAAGTGATCCATATATTCTGGAAGTCAAAAATGTTTTATCTGAGTAAGCAGATCATTGCCTCATTTCTCTTACAGTTTTCGAAATGTGTATGTGTTTGTGTGCATGTGTTTGATTTGTACTTAAAGTATCAGGTTCCTGACATCACAGTTGTGGGTGGTTAGATCTAACGTCAGGAGGGGACATTACGGACAGATAGAGAACTACAGGAAAGGCAACTTGATCCATGTCTGCCCTGGTGTGTCTCACACAGCTTTGAACCCACGGACTGTCCTCCTGCCCTTGGCTGCTGGGAAGCTTACAGCTCAGCCATCTCTGTGTTCTCATTTCTTTCTTCCCATTCCCTGGAAGCAGTGACTAGGAGATAAGAATAACTTACGCTGGAAGTGTGGCTGTGGACCTAAGTGTGGATAAGCATAATATATGAAGTGAATGCCGCTGGCACCTAGCAGGCTGTTACTCTCCACTCTTGTTATCATATCAGAGGCAGCAGGCAGGGGAGGGGAGTCGGCTGATCTGGGTCCAGGTCCTGCTCTGAGGCTCCCTGGCTCGATACGACTTTGGCCTCCTCATCTGTAAAACTGGAGGAATTTCTGCCATGCCTGACTCACAGTGTTGTTGTGAGGATTAAATGAGAATATATTTGTAATTTGGAAATGTATTTGTAGGATGTACTTATATCACATACATATGTAATATGTATGCATATATGTATGTGCATGCATACAAATATGTATATGTATGAATTATTCTTATCATTTCCTAGTCATCATTTTATGTGAAATGCAGCAATAATGGAGAACTTAGTGGAGGCAAATTCAGTATTATGATTAACATTCTGAAAGGAACCTATGTGGGAGAGGAGGGGGGTGCAGTATGATTTCATTTGTGGTGAGAGGGCGTGCAGTTTTAAGTATGTGTGGTCTACCAATTGTCTCTAGTTTGTTTTCTAAAACCACAGTTCATGACACCCAGCTTTTAAAAGACGAAATGTTCCCCTGATGAAAAAAATATTAGCAGTAGGTTAGAAATATCGAAAGAAACACGTAAGTTTGTGTCCTCCAATGTGTCTTACAGACTCCTCGGAAAGATAGCAGTTAGTATTCCAGATCTTTTCCTAACTTAAATTTATTTCTTCTCCTCCCTCCCCACTGTTTTTTCCTAATTAGAATTTAGCGTTTGCCGGCTGGGCTTGTTGAGCCTGTACTTGTCGGCTCCAGCTTGGGTCAAACGTGAGCGGCTGGGGATCAGGGACCACAAGGTGGCGCTCTTGCCCGTGGGGGTGGGATCTAGCCCACCTTAAGATGGCCTCCACCTCGCCTTGGCTGTGGTTCAGAATCCCCCCAGACTCATGCAAAGAGGGCACAGCTATTTGTGAACGAGGTCAGTGCCTGTGGCGAGATGATTGAAAGAAGGGGCTGAGCTCTGGATTCCTCTCTCTGGGTCAGACTCTGGACTAATGGGGCGTTGGTGCTGCGTGTCCTGTGGAGTAAGTGCACTGGGAGTCTAACCTGGAGACAGCCACCCACGCTTGACTCCTGTCCCAGAAAAGAAAAAGGCTCACGAAAGTTTCAGGAAGCTCTACTCTGCTTTCTTCCCAATGATCTCCACCGCAATGGGCATTTCTTTTCTTTTTCCCCCTTGAAATTTAACTTAATATTACATTTTATTTAATTATTTCTCCCCATGCCAAAAAAAAGATATAAAATAGCTTGAGACACTAAAAGAGAATAAACCGAATAAAAGGAGCTCATGGCAAGTGGAAATTAAGAAGAAGATCAAGTTAGACTCAAGTTAGACTCTATAGTGTGCAAACCTATAGAGTCTATATATTTATGCTTGAAGTTCTCAGGGAAGCAAAAGCTCTTCGCCTTGGGCCACCTGCTGTAATGCAATTTGTGCAGGCCCTGAAGGTATTCACAGACCTGTCTGGGCCATAAAGGCTGTCAGCCCCATTCTCCAAGCCCTCTCTCTCTTCCTTGATAGCTGGTCAGATATTAGAGGTTGCAGCAGAGGACTCTGATACCCTAGGGAATGGCAGGGCCACACAAAGAAAGTGCCTGGTTCCCTGAATTACTGTGTGGATGAGAGCTTCCCACTGACCAGGAACCCCTCTTGGAACTTTATAAGGTCTGTTGTGTTTGAAATTGTTGGTTGAAGCAATAGCCTGTCTGACTAATAAGCTTTCCATTGTACTCCAGGCAGCTTTGAGAACCATCACGAGCTGGAGCAACAGTCAGAATCATGTTGGCTGTGAGCCTCTATCCTGTTTGATTTTGTGCCTGCCCTGTGTGTCCCAGTTGGTTCCATGTGCCTCCTTAGGCCTGCTGTAGATTTGTGATTCTATCACTGAAGTTTGCTTTGGTCTCTGATTATCGCTCTCTTCCTACTGCTACTTATTTTCTGCCCATTCAGAAGTGGAAGATGATCTTTTTTCTCAATTGACCAAAGCTTTAGCTCTAGCATTAGATATTTAGCTTACCAAGGCATTACACCTTTTGCCTATAGCTTTTCTTCTTTCCCAGTCCATTCCCCAGGATACTGTTTCCGAAATTGCTCTGTGGAACACTAGCTTAGTACATGATATCGATAGATATGTAGGGATAACGAAGGGTTTTATGGCCAAATTATTGAGGAAAAAATTGGATTAGATGAAGTTAAAGATTTCTCGATGAGTGTGGTGGCAAATGCTTGTAGTCCAGGCTACCTGGGAGGCTGAAGCGGGAGGATTGCTTGAGCCTAGGAGTTAGAGTCCAGCCTAGGCAACATAATGAAACTCTCTGTAAAATACAAAAATAAAACAAGACAATTAAAAAAAAAGATTTCTTTAATGCAGGACTTCTCAGAGCTTTTAACATTCTAGTGAAGGGAACAGCCAAGTTTGGCTCATAGGCCAAATCTGACCTGCCATCTGCTTTTGCAAGTAAAGTTTTATTGGAACACAGCCATGCTGATTTGTTGACATATTCTCCATGGCTGCATTCTTACTAAAATGGCAGAGGTGAGTAGCTACCTCAGTGACCAAATAGCCCACAAAGCAGAAAATATGTACTTTTTGGCCGTTTAGAGAAAAGGTTTACCAACCTCTGCTCACATGTCTCCAAAAGGCGGAATACATGTGGGTTCACACTTATTTGCCTTCAAATGCCTTCTTTCCTTGGACAACCTATTAACCTCTTAAGAGTTTCAGTTACTCTTGGAAGATGTCATCAGAAGATCGGAAGGCCTTCGTATGACCCTTCGTATTACCATATATTCATGTTATCTTTTATCTCTACCTCCACTGCTAAACTCAAACACATTTCTAGTTGCCCATGAACCCTCATCCCAACCTTTTTCTCACAGCAAGTTCCCTGCCCTGTTTCTTTTCCAACTCCTCAGTCCCAGGAGTTGCTTCTCTTAATCCCGATGTTCTGAATGACTGCAGGATTGAAAATCTGCGTCCCACTTCTCTCTAAGAGCACTGGATGACAAGGTTCTGCAGATGGGCAGGTCTGCCCATCCCCTGTATTCACCATGGCGGAGGGCAGTGAACCTGACGGAGTGCACAGGCTGCCAGCTGCCTTGGAGCCTGCCTGCTCCTAACTGGCTCGCAGGCCATGTATGGTAATGCAGGAGGCCAGCCTCCGGCCTCGGGAAGGCTCATTCCTACCTCCAGGCAACTGTAGGTGTGCAAATAGCTCAAGGAAGGATCATTTTAAATGCCTTGAAAGCCTGATTTGTAAATAATCTAAGACCAAAGACAGAGCAAGTTAAATATTTATTTGAAGATTATGTCTCTAAGGAGGGATTGTTGAAAATTAGTGAGTGCCTTCCCTTCTTGCCTTCCCTCCCATGCTGGAGGGCATATTATTTTTATGGCTGTGTTTGACAGCCAGAACAAGCCTCTGTAGATTTAGTGGTTGTTTGTAGTGGCATTTATGTGTTTGAATGAGCTGGGCAAACAAGAAGGAGGGAGGTGTGGGTGGTTAATTAACTCTGAGAATCTCTTCGCCCACACTTCCATACTCGGGAAATGCTGGTAAAAGAACCATTCACAGGTTTTTTAAGAAGAATAGCCACACAAAAATCCTTCCCTTCACAGGGCTGGTTTAGAAAGCACAGCAAACCAGCACTCCTGCCATTGTAGACTCAGAATCTCCAGAGTGAAAGGCTTGCCTCTGAGCAGAAAATATATGTGACCATGACTTTCTGGATCAGAAAACCAGTAGTCCAGTCAGTTCTTGGGATACTGGCACTCATTCATTCACCCGATAGTTTCTTGCCACTTGATAGTTGTAGGTCCTGGGCATGTTTTTATATATATGTGTGTGTGTGTGCACACACACATATACATACACATATACATATATACATATACATATATGTGTATATACCTATACATACATATACATATACAGGTATATATGTATATGTGTGTGTGTGTGTATATATGTATATATCTGGGTCAGCCTGCTTTCTGAGGTATATACAGAAACAGATTTGAAAAATTGCTATATTTTCTTTTTTAATGAATAATATATAGTGAAAATCAGGCCTGATGGAAAAAAAAAAAAAAAAAAAACTCCAAAAGTCTTGGTCAATCAACCTTGCATTTTATCCATCTACAGCACTTTCCTCTCCTGGGATATTTTATCAGAAGATAAACTGGGCTCAGACTGTGGGCACCCGGATTCTCATCCCATTTCTTCCAGACAGAATTTGTGAATTCTTGGGGGAAGCCCCTCACCTCTTTTGGCCTCATTGTTGAGATGAAGGTGTTGGATCACCTCACTCTCTGGGCCTCCTTGTTGAGATGAAGAAGTTGCATTAAATCAATGTTCTCTCAACTTGCATGATCTTAGGACTTACCTGGAGGATCTGATTCAGTAGATCCGGGGTAAGGCCTGGGAATGTAAGATTCTATTAAAAGCCCCAGGTGATGGTCATGGGAACATCTGGGAAACACTGGATTAGATGACCTTTGGGTCCCCTCTCGATATGACCTTTTAATATCATCATTTTTCTAGGAATTCCCCAACCCACTTCAATGGATATCTCTGAAAAAGCTTTAATAAGAGTCCTGAGAATCACTGGACTTTCAAACCACACACACAAAAAGAGAAGTGTCAGAGAAAGGTCATACACAGACGTTTCAAAACCACTGATGCACTGTAGCTCATGGGTGTTCTCCTTGAGAATGGGGTAGCAGGAACATAAATGGGGCAGATTCCCTTAGTGACAAAAAGCACAATGGCGAAATGAGGACAAAGTCACTCTACTGTGCCATGGCCCCAGGACTGTGGAGAGTACCTGGGATGACAGGACTGTGTGTGGATGTGAGGTCAGAAGCCACCCGTCCAGCTTTGACACTGTGGATGCTGCTGGGCACTGATTTCAGGAGATGCATAGAGGAATGGGGGAGCTGTGGGCACCTCTTCTTTCCCCGACTTACCATGGCCCTCTGGGGTAGGGAGGTCAAGAACTTACAGGCACTCACTCTCCCCTCCGTCCCAGGCTTTCATCCCAGGCACTGGGATGCTGCTGCCAGCTCTTTCTGGGTCATCCTATAGTACTTGCTCTCCTTCCTTCTCTTCTCCAAAGCACCTTTCCTCCCTCTGCAAGAAACTTTTCATGCCTACAAGCCCTACTCCTTGTGCATGAGAGAAAAATGAGAGGACCTCTTTTTTATTGTGCACGAAGGTTTTGCAATACCTCCTTCTCCTCCTGCTCTGTGGGTCTAGCCCTAACTCCTGCTAAGTCCTGCTAGGTGGCTTAAGCTTTTGGGCTCTGGTGAGCCCTCCACCACTCCTTGTCCCTCTAGCCTAAGGGGAGGCATCAGCTTTGTGCTCTTCTGAGCTTTAGGTTGCCTCAGCATCTCCCGTTTGGCTTCTCAGCTCTTATTTCATCTTTGTGTTAGTTTGTGGCATGAAGTTCCTTTGGTGTAAGAGACCTGTATGCATATCTGTTTTTCTGACTTGACCCCAAACATCCTAATTTTCAAGGTAGGCCCCCGGCTTAATTGCTGCTCTGAGTGATGTATATAGCAGTAGCATCTGACAAGTGACTGGCTGAGATGTCATACTTAAATAAAAACCTCGCACTTAGGATGTCCCTAAACAAAAACCTTGCACTTAGGATGTCCCAAATTGAATATATTGACCTTTCCAATTGTCTTCCGATCTCCGTGTTTACAGAATAACATTTCTGGCCCGTTGAGGTTGCCAGTGTTCAGATTCTCAATGTTTTCTACACCTTTTCCCTCTACCTCACCCTGCACATTCAATACAATGCCAGTCCTCTTGATGACAGTGCCCTGATATGTACGAATCCACACCCTTATAAGCATCCCCATAACCCAGCTTCAGGCTGTTATTTTTCTTTTTGCTGCAAAGGCCTCTGCTGGTTCCTAGCTTTTGGTGTCTTCCCACCTGTGATCCACATGTGTGCTTCTGGAGGGATATTAGTCAAGCACAACTCTGTTCTGTCCACTGCTGACAAGATAAAGGTCCAACTCTCCCGACAATTGAGCCCTTGGAGGACCTCACCCATCTATACAGCCTCGCTTCCTGCCAGGCGGTACCTCTCACCATTTCTCAGGCATACCTTGCATTTCCTGCATTCACGCTGTTCCCTCCTCTCAGAATGCCCTTTCTTCTTATTTCTACCTAGCTTCAAGTCTTGGTTTAATGCCAGCTCCAACCTAAAGCCTCTCCTAATCCTCCTATCTGGAACTAATCTCTCCTTCCTCAACGCGCTCCTGCGTTTCTTTGTTCAGCCCCTTTGCCTCTTACCACATTCTGCCTTGTAGGGTCGCTATGTTGCTAAGTCACCCCCAAATGGTAAGTCCTTCGGACGTGGTGCTTGTTCATATATACAGCTCCTATCAAATAGCTGCTGCTCAGCGGAGACTGGGTAGAAGACATGTTATGGTCACTCAGTTAATGCATATCACATTTGTGAATTACAGAAATGCTTTCATACATACCTCTCTATATTTAAATCTATTATTTTGTCAGTGATATTGCTATTCTTCTTGGGAAATAGTACTCACTTCTCTTTCTAACCCAGTCTCTTAAACGTAATCACTGGATATTAATAATTTATTAGACTAAATTTCCCATACAGATGATTTGAGTGTCAGTCACATGCACATGTTGGGTGATTTGCATACATTATTTTATATAATCCTCTCAAGGAGGGGCTCTCTTTATTTTATAGATGAGAAAAACTAAGGCTCATACAGATTAAAGACTTTTACCAGCATCACACTGTTAGCTGGTGAGTGGCGGGGCCAGGATCTGAAGGGGGATCTACATGATTTAAAATCTTATGTCATAGAAGGATAGGTTCTTTACCTTTACCTTGGGGAAGAATGATTTATCTCATGAGAAAAGACTAAATTTACAGATGAAAACTTCCACTTCTTGTTTCTTACTGGACTTGGAACTTCTCCGCTGGTCTTTGATGACCCTGGGCACTACCGAGGTTGCCTGCCTCACTCCATTGCTCCTCTGGTTTTCTCCATAATAACACAGATACTTCTTAATGAAGTCCTACACCCCAGATTCCCAGTCTAGTTCTTTCACCAGCTCACTATCATTAACCCCAGCCCCAGGTAGGCATGCCTTCTAGTTCTCAATAGCTCACCAGTTGAAAAATAGCTTATCCTTAGAAAAGACCCAGAGGATGCCACGCTGGCCAGTGGGAGATGGATCTTGTCATCACGGTCACAGACGCGAGATGAGCAGCAGAATTCCTGGCTTGGCTTCCATGTCGCTTCCAAGCAGGTTGGAGCTGTTGGCAATTCTTTCCGGGGTCTATCTTGCCTGCCAAGTTGGTTGACCTCTGGGGCATGGTGGAAGGTGTAGCTTTTTGGTTAGCTATTTTTCAGGGCTTTTCGGTTCCCTTGCTTTCTTTCCTCTTCGGTTTTTCTTTTCAGAGAGACTCTTAGCTTCCTCATTCAATGCAATAGTCCAGTGCATTGAGGCATGGGGGCCCAGAGGCACTGGACTCATTAACATGAGTCCTGTGAGTGAGTATAAAAGTGTTAATACAGTAGCAACGTGAGCCGGCTCCCTTTAAAAAAAAAATAAAAGAGAAAACCCTTAGTTTTAGATAGATAATCCTCACTGTCTTTCTTGCCTTATTTCTTCTCCACTCAGAGTTTCTGTCTTTTCTTTTACCCTTTCTTTACTCTTCTCTCCATCTCCCTTTGTCTTTCATCTCTCCTTAAAGGCAAAAAAAAAAAAAAAAAAAACACGACACAACGTCTCAGTGTATGCCTGTCAGACTTGTTGGCCCTCAGGCTGAAAAAGTTCTCTGAGTTCTCAGGAATCCCCCCCAAGGCTGGCTGACTTTGAGGACTATCACACCAAGCTGCCTTCCAGGTACAGACCAGGTTGGACTGGACTGGGAGTCTAATTACCAGCAGAAAATTAAAGAAAGGTCATAATTGCCCTTAAGCACTTAACAAAAGCAAATCTCACCTTGAAGGTTTGTAAATGTGTAGTGAGGACTGGTTTCAGGGAGCTTGTGCTGCACTCTTTGTGTTTGATTTGCAAACCAGAATGCACACGCCTCCATATGCATAATTGGATCCTCACGGTCTCTGCCTCCATGTGACCATGCAGTAGTTTATTTATCCAGGGCTCATTCAGAGAAAAGCTGAATGGAACAAGAAAACTCCCACTTTGCGATAGGATTAGATACCATGGAGTATTCCTCCCCCGTACTCTTTCAAAGATTTTTTTTTTTTTTTTTTTTTAAGTTTCTAAATCTGCTTGGGAAGAAAAAGTAAATTGCCAGAAGTGAGATTAGTGGGGAATATTGTTCTTAGGACAATAGTGTCTTTATGGCTTGACTGGTATGAGCTCCCCGCTTCAAAAAAATACAAGAGCTGGAGGTGTGGGGGTTCTTAATTGCCTACATCTGATCAACTGGCAGCAAAAAAAAAAAAAAAAAAAAAAAAAAAAAAAAGAAGAAGAAGAAAGAAAGAAATCTCATTCAGCTCTGATTTGGCCTGGATCAAGTCCACTTGCTAATCAGAGTTTAATGAGGATGCCACTGGCCCTGTTGTATTTGCCGATGCTCCCACTAAGGTCCCTGGCCTTCTGTTTGTGCAGGGAGCCCTTGCATCCCGCCGCCCCACGAAGCAGGATGCGGGCTGAGATGGAAAAGTCCCGGCCCGGAGAAGTTAATTAAGTTTAGGCCCTTGGCATTCCAAGTCACCGGAACCGATGGTGGGAAGCCTCACCCACCGGCACAAAAGCGACCCACACGGAGCTCTGAATGACTGTCCCTGGCGGTGGTAGCTGGGCTTCTGCGCGCCCCACTGCCAGCTCTTAACCCCGGGAACTGTGTCCCCTCCCCTCCACTGCACAAACTGAATAGGCCTGCAGGACCGCGGAGGGCCCTGGCTCTGGCGTAGGAGGTTTTGGGAAGCGCATGGTCCAGCATCGATGTTCCAAGAGCGCGGATGCCAGGCCCCGGCGGGGATTGACAGACCTGTGAAGGCCGAGATGAAGGCCTGATTTGTTTTATGACGGTCCCTTTGGTTTTTAACACAAATTATCATAAGCAAAAAAACTGACCTTTAGGTGAGCAAGCCACTCCTTTTTTCTTTTCTTTTCTTTTTTTTTTTTTAAGTTGTGTGTTCCATAATCTCTGAGTAGAGGAAACTGAGCGTTTGTGTCTGCATGGGGATGCTGCAGAGAGCTGTAGGTCTTGGGTTCAAGGAGCCCCAGGGTAACGGACACCCCCTCCTTGCTGCCCGTTTGTGTTCCCCGCAAGCGAAGCCAGGAGGGCAGTGGGAGGAACGGGAGGTTGAGAGGCTAACTGACTTGGGTTTGAGTTCCAGGCCCACCTGAATTCTTTGAGGCTCAGTGTCCCTTAGTGACAAATAGAAAAATAATAGTCATTGGCCAGATAACAATGTCTTGGTCAAGACAGGGCTAGAATTTGACAGTGGTCCCATAAGATTAGGGTGGAGCTGAAAAAATCCTGTCACTTAGAGACATGGTAACTGTGGTAATGTCATAGCACAAGGCATTACTCACTTGTTCATGGTGATCCTGGCGGAAGCAAGCCTGCGATGCTGGCCGTGTAGCAATCGGGCACATACACACATATGTGCAGTACGTAATACTTGATAATAAATGACTATGTTATTCATTTATGTATTTACAATACTATACTTTTTATTATTATTTTGGAGTGTACCTATACTGAAAAAAAAAGTTAGCTGTAAAAGAGCCTCAGGCAGGTCCTTCAGAAGGTATAATAGCAGAAGGGATTGTTATCCTAGGAGAGGATGGCTCCACGTGTGTTTCTGTCCCTGAAGACCTTCCAGTGGGACAAGATGTGGAGGTGGAAGACAGTGATATTGATGATCCTGACCCCGCGTAGGTCTAGGTGTGTTTTTAGTCTTAGGTTTTAGCAAAAAAGTTTACAAAGTAAAAAGTAAAAGCTTAAAAAATAGAAAAAGCTTGTAGAAAAAGGATATAAAGAAAAATATTTTTGTAAAGCTGTAAAATGTGTTTGGGTTTCAAGCTAAATGTTATTATAAAAGAGTCAAAAAGCTTAAAAAAGAAAACTTTAGGCCAGGCGTGGTGGCTCATGCTTATAATCCCAGCACTTTGGGAGGCCGAGGTAGGTGGATCATGAGGTCAGGAGTTTAAGGCCAGCCTGGCCAAGACGGTGAAGCCCTGTCTCTACCAAAAATACAAAAATTAGCTGGGTGTGGTGGTGAGTGCCTGTAATCCCAGCTACTTGGGAGACTGAGGCGGAGAATTGCTTGAACCCAGGAGGCGAGCCGAGATTGCACCACTGCACTCCAGCCTGGGCGACAGAGCAAGACTTCGTCTCAAAAAAAAAAAAAAAAAGAAAGAAAGAAAAAGAAAACTTTATAAAGTAAAAAAGTTACAGTAAACTAGGGTTAATTTATTATTGAAGAAAGAAATTTAAAAAATAAATTTAGGGTAACCTAAGCGTCCAGTGTTTATAACATCTGCAATAGCACACAGTCATGCTCTAGGCCTTCACATTCACCCACCACTTACTTGTGAACTCACCCAGAGCAACTTCCAGTCCTGTCAGGTCCATTCATGGCAAGTGCCCTATAAAGGTATATTGTTAAAAAAGTAATTTTTTAAATAATTTTTTTTCATTTTTAAAAGACACAGTCTTATGTTGCCCAGGTTGGTCTCAAACTCTTGAGTGATCATCTTGCCAGCCTTGACCTCCCAAAGTGCTGGGATTACAGGCATGAGCCCTTGCACTCAGCTCTAAAATGAAATATTGTATACTGTATTTGTACTGTACCTATTCCATGTTTAGATATGTTTAGGTACACAAATAGCTACTATTGTGTTTCAGTTGCCTACAGTATTCAGCATAGTACTAGGCTGCCAAATTTGTAACCTAGGAGCATAGGCCATACCATATAGCCTAGGTGTGTAGGAGGCTATGCCTTCTAGATGTGTAGAAGTACACTCTATGATGTTTGCACAATGATGAAATCACCTGCAGTTGTGTTTCTCAAAACGTGTCTCTGCCATTAGGTGACACATGACTGTACTTACCATAGTGTAAGGATTGAGATATGTGTGGACATTGTCAGGAGTGCCATTCTCAAGGTCACATGATAAGTGGGCCTGTTCCCTCTAGGCTGATGGTTCTCAAAATCTACCATCATCAGAATTCCCTAAAGAGCTAGTGAGCATGAGTGCTCCTGGGCTCCACCTACAGAGACTGATTCAGCAGGCCTGAGAATGTGCTTTCCTAACAAGCACCCAAGTGATGCTGGATGCAGGTGAATCGTGGACCAGGCTTCAAGACATAACCTCAGATGATAGGGCAGTCAGGCAGGGTTCTGCAAGTACTAAGTAGTTTTATGACATCTGAAGCCACCTCCATTTACGGTATTATGGGTAGAATTTATTCTACTGGTCTATAATTAATTTTCCTTTCAGTGTCTCTCTTATTAACATTTATTGAACATTTTCAGTGTACAAAGCATTATATTATACAAAGCCTATTACCAATACTATCTCACTTAATCCTCTCTTTTTCTCATTAAAACTTGCAACTAGCTGCATGGCCTTCTCATTCCGTTCATAATAACTTGAGCTCAAACTGTTACCTTTTCAATGAGGACTTATGCTTTTTAAAATCAAACCCTCTCTTCATTCCTCAGCACAGCTTAGCCTCCTTTTCTGCTTTTTTTCCCTTCGGAAAGTATTAATCACTATTGAATATACTATATATTGTATTTATTTCATTTATTATCTGAATACCCTCAAGATTACCTTCCTTCCTCCTTTCCTCTCTCCTTTTCTTCCCTCCTTCCTCCCTCCCTCCCTTCCTCCCTTCCTTTCTTCTGTGTTGTTTATTGTGATTTCTCTAGTCTCTACAAGAGTCACTGACCCATTCTAGGTGTGCTATTAAAATGTATTAAACAAATGAAAGAACCAGCTCAGGAAGTAGATACTTCACTTTGTGGATGAAAAACAGGTTTAGGAAAGATAGGTAATTTGGTCAAGATTATACACCAATAGGTGGACAAGAAAGAACAAAAACTCAGGTATATATGTCTCCAAAGCCTGTGCTCTCAACCTGGGGCCACCTGCCCTCACTCCCATCACGCTCTGGGCTGAAGCTAATTTGGACAGGTTCCACTGGGAGCCCAGAAACCTAACAGCCTGCATCGCACAGGCTCCGAAGGGCTCATTCTCTCCTGAGAGAGCAAACTGAGAGTGTAGGGTGCAGGTTGACCCGAGGTGGGGAAGGTGGTCTTCTGAGAACATCACACCTCAGCCAGCCCATCATTTTGGAACATCTGGGTGCAGCAACAGAGAATTTTACCAACACACCACTCCCTCTTTGCTGAAGAACTGACTGAACATGTTTTTCTGCTTCACAATTTGAATTTGCCCTCCAAGAAAATCCTTTCTCCAGCCCATAGGCAAGCCCATATATCTTGTTTTATAATCCCACTGCTGAAATGTCCCCTGTAAACTGTGGAAGTCCATTTGGTTTTAATGCACACGTGGCTCAATACATATTTGAGCAAATTAATGAACAAAACTTTTAAAATTAAACTATTTATTTTGAGATAATTGTAGATTCGCATGCAGTTGTAAGAAATAATGCAGAGATATTCCTTGAACCCTTTACCCAGTTTCTCCCAATGATGACATCTTGCATAGCTGTAGTTCAATGTCACAATCAGGATATTGACATGGATGCAGTGAAAATACAGAACATTTCCATCTCCACAGGCATCTCTCATGTCCCTCTTTTGTAGACACACCTAGTTCCCTTCTATCTTCACTGTCCACAACCTCCTGGCAATCACTCATCTGTTCTCCATTTCTATAATTTTGTCATTTCAAGCATGTTATATAAGTGGAACCATACAGTGTGTACCCTGGTAGGATTGACTTTTCTCACTTAACATAATTCTCTGAAAATTCATCCAAGATGTTGCATGGGCCAGCAGTTCATTTCTTCACTGCTGGGTAGTATTACTTCATGATGTCATTATACTAATAGTTTGTTTAGCCATTTACCTATTGAAGGACATTTAGCTTGCTTCCAATGTTTGGCTATTGAGAATAAAGCAGCTATGAATATTCACGGATAGGTTTTTGTGTGAACGTGAGTTTTCATTATTCTGGGATAAATGTGCAAGATTATAATTGCTGGGCCATATCAAGGTTGATGTTTAATTTTTTTTCTAAAACCACCAAACTGTTTTCCAGAGTGGCTGCAGCATTTTGCACTCCCATCGGCAATGTATGAGTGGCCTAGTTTCTCTATATCTTCCTCGGCATTTGGTGTTATCATAAATTTGTATTTATGTCATTCACACTAGGTGTGTAGCAATATCTCACCATGGTTTGAATTTGCATTTCCCTAGTGGTGAATGATGCGGAACAACTTTTCATGTGCTTATTTGCCATCCATATTTCCTCCTTGGTGAAATATCTGTTTATGTTGTTTGCCCACTTTCTAATTATACCGCTTGCTTTATTGTTACTGAGTTTTCAGAATTTTGCATACATTCTAGATACTAGTCTCTTGTGAGATATGTGATTTGTAAATATATTCTCTCAGTGTGTAGCTTGTTTTTTTTTTTTTGTTTTTTTGTTTTTTTTTTGTTTTTGTATTGTATTTTGTTTTTTCCATTTTCTTACCAGGAATTTTCACAGAGTAAAAGTTTTTAATTTTGGTGAAATTCAGTTTATCAACTTTTTTCTTTTATGAATTGTGCTTTGACATCTAGTGTATGAACTCTACTTAGCCCTAGATACTGAAGATTTCCTCCTAAATTTTTTCCCAAAAGTTTTACATTTAAGTCCATAATACATTTTGTGTCAAGTTTTGTATAAGGTATAAACTTAAATCAAGTTTTATTTTTTTCGTTGGTGAATGTCCACTTACTTTAGCACCATTTACTGACAAGACTATCCTTCCTCCGTTAAATGGGTGGCACTTTTGTCAAAAAGTTGAGTATATTTATGTGTCTGCTTCTGGGTTCTTTATTCTATTCCATTGATCTGTGTGTCTGTCTTTCTGCCAATGCTACAATCTTGATTAATGTACGTTTTGATTAATATAAGTTTTGAAATCGAGCTGACTGTTTCTTCTTACTTCATTCTTTTTCAAAATTGTTTAACTCTTCTAGTTTCTTTTGCATTTCCATATAAATTTTAGAATAATCTCATCTGTATCTATAAAAAAATCTTGGCAGTGTTTTGGTAGGAACTACCCTAAATCTTTCTTTAATTTGGGAAAATTGACATCTTTACTATGTGGAGGGTTCTAGTCCATGTCCATGTGAGATATACTATGTCTTTGATTTCTTTCATCAGTATTTTGAAGTCCTATACGTATTTTGTTAGATTTACACCTCCTTTGTTTTTTGAGCTACTGTAAATGATAGTGTTTTAAAATTTGTTACCCTGTGTTTATTCATAATATATAGACCCACAATTAATTCCTATATGTGGATCTTATATCCTGAAGCCTTGCTGAAGTCACTTATTAGTTTTAGGAATTTTTTTTGGTAGCTATCTTGAGATCTTCTGTGTAGGAAAATCTGTCTGCATGTAGAGGCAGTTTTAGTTCTTCCTTTCCAATCTATATGCCTTTGTTTACTTTTCTTGCCTTATTGTCTTGGCTAGAATATCCAGTAGTATATTGGATTAATGATGCATGCAGATGTCTTTGTCTGATTTCAGTCTTGAAGGAGAAGCCTTCAGTCTTTCACCATCAGGTATAATTTTGGCTATAAGTTTTTTTGTAGATGCTCTTTATCAAGTTCTAGAAGTTCTTCTCTATTCCTGTTTTTCTGGGAATTTTTATCATGAATGAGTATTGGATTTTGTCAAATGATTTTCCTATATCAATTGATAAGATCATGTGACTTTTTTCTTTTTTAACTTATTAATATGGTAGATCCTATTGATTGATTTTCAAATATCAATTGATTTTGCGTATCTGAGAATAAAGCCCACTTCATCATAGTGTATAATTATTTTTATGTATTGCTGAATTTTTTCTGCTAATATTTTGTCAAGAAGTTTTGCATCTAAATTCATAAGGGATATTGGTCTGTGTGTTTTTTTTTTTTTTTTTCCTTCTCCCTTTTTATACTGCCTTATTGTCTTTATCTGGTTTTGGTATCAGGGTAATAGAAGCTTCATAAAATGAATTGGTAAGTATAACCTCCTCTTCTATTTTCTGGAAGAGATTATGTAGAATTAATACTAGTTCTTCATTAAACAATCTCCAATGAAACCACCTGGACCTGGAGATCTCTTTTTTGGGAATTTTTAAATTACAAATTCAATTTCATTAGTAGTTGTAGGGCTATTCAGATTTTCCAATGATCAATTTCATTTTGGGTGAGTTGTGAGAAATTGGTTCATGTCCTCTAAGTGTCAATTTTATGTGTGTAGAGTTGTTTGTAGTACAGAAAAGGGCGTCCCTGACTTATGATGGTTTTAATGCAGGACAAGTGAGCCTCAAAGTGGGACTTAGCCCATGAAGATTCTTGGCTTTGCCCAGGAAATAATTCAAAGGCAAGCCAGAGGTAGAAGAAAACAGCTTTATTGAGGTAGCAGTGTTACTGCACTGATGGTGTATCAGCTCCGTGACCGCTCCTGCAGAGCAGGGCTACCTGGTAGGCAGAAAGTAGCAACTCAGGACAGTCTTGCAGTCATATCTATACCCACTTTTAATTGGTAGTTTATGAAGAAATTTCTAGGGAAGGGGCAGTAATTTTTGGGTCATTGGACCATTGCCATGGAAAGGGGTGGTAACTCCCGGGTGGGCATGTCTGATTGGAAAGCTGCTTCTGCCCCAGCCCTGTTTTAGCTAGTCCTCAATCTGGTCTTGTGTCTGAACCCTGCCTCTGGAGTCGAGTCCTGCCTCCTACCTCAGTTCCATAAGAGTTTTGGATGGTGGGCACTCTAGTTTTGTCTCTCTTTAGTTTTGTCTCTCTTTCTTTCTCTAACGGTGACTTATACCATCATTAGAATTCTCTAGTCAATTTTCCTGGCAGTGTAACAGCACTTTCATATGTGAGGCACTGAGAAAATACTGCAAAGACAGGCAAAGGCATAGCTTGGCCCTCAGGGGGATCATAAACTAACCTAGACAGATGCTTGCTTGCCCAAAATGATCCTGTTCAGATAAAATAAGATGCAATTTGAAATCTAGCCCCTAATTCAAGTTAAAAAACAACATCCATGGTTTTATTTATAGCTTATTTCTTGATTCCAGCACCTTTCCTGTCCAAGTAAGAACCAGTGTGAAGGGCTCACAAATGAGTCTGACTCACCACCTAGCTCTATATGAGGTAAACACAATAAAAGTATGTTAAGCCAACTTTGATTCAATAATATAAGCAAATTTTCTTTTACTGTGGTAAAAAATACATAATATAAAATTTACCTTTTAACTATTTTTAAGTGTACAGTTTTGTGACGTTAGTATACTCTCATTGTTGTGCAACCATCACCACTATCCATCTCCAGCAGTCTGTTATTATCCCTGTATCCGTTAAACATTAACTCCCCATGTCTGTCTCCCCCAGCCTCCCGGTTTAAACTTTATTTTGATGATAAGGGTTAAAGAACATGTAGCCCTTGGAAGGCATGTGAAGCACATACTCCAGCTCTTTCTTTCTTTCTTTTTTTCAATAATCCTTTATATCAGACCCAACACTGTGTGTATTAGATAGGTTTCCATGCCTGTTTTACAGATAGGAAACTAAGGCCTAGTAAGCTAATGTCACCCCCTTTAACTGAACACAATTCTTGCTTGGCCTTTCCTTCTTGCCTAGGTGAATTATCTGCCCACCAAGAGTCAAATGACATTTCATGGCCTCTGTTGCTGGCTCATGTACTGCCCTGGGGTTTCTGGAATTCCAGCCATGTGCAGGTGACTTGTAGATGATTGTATTTGTATTAGTCTGTTTTCACACCACTATAAAGATACTACCTGAAACTGGGTAATTTATAAACAAAAGAGGGTTAATTAACTCGCAGTTCTGCATGACTGGGGAGGCCTCAGGAAACTTATAATCATGGTGGAAGGAGAAGGGGAAGTAGATCTGTTCTTCACAAAACGGCGGGAGAGAGAGAGAGCTCAGGGGAAACTGCCCACTTTTAAACGTCCAATGTCATGAGAGCTCCCTCACATATCACGAGAACAGCATGAGGGAAACCACCCCCAGGATCAATCACCTCTCATCAGCTCCCTCCCTGGAGGTCTGTCCCTCCCGATTTGAGATGAGATTTGGGTGGGGACACAGAGCCAAACCATATCAGTACTGATGGTACTGCTGTCATTGATTCTTGGTTCCAGTTACATCAACAAGGAACCTGGGACTCCACCTACAGGTGTTTAACTGTGAGAGAATGAGATCTCTGGTTTTATGTATGTATTTATTTATTTATTTATTTTGAGACAGAGTCTCGCTCTGTCGCCCAGGCTGGAGTGCTGTGGCCGGATCTCAGCTCACTGCAAGCTCCGCCTCCCGGGTTCACGCCATTCTCCTGCCTCAGCCTCCTGAGTAGCTGGGACTACAGGCGCCTGCCACCACGCCCAGCTAATTTTTTTTTTTTTGGATATTTAGTGGAGATGGGGTTTCATGGTGTTAGCCAGGGTGGTCTTGATCTCCTGACCTCGTGATCCTCCCGCCTCGGCCTCTCTAAGTGCTGGGATTACAGGCGTGAGCCACCGCGTCCAGCCTCCAGATCTCTGGTTTTAAGGGGTTCTTAGCCTAGATCCCAGGCTTGACTCTACCTCTCAACCACTGTTCAACTTTGAGCAGATTACATGAATCTCAGCTTCCTCATTGTAAAGGAGCTTCAGTTTTTCCATGGTACAACAGGGATAACAACAAATTTGATGTTCCCACTTAGACATCTGATAGGCATCTCAAACTCAACAGAATGAAATGGAACTTTTGATTTTTTTCCTCCTGAATTGGTGTCTTCTACGGTCTTCTTAAGACTAATTAATGGATCTGACAGATGACATGACAGAAACCCAGGAGTCCTCCATTCCTTTTTTTTCCTTAATCATCAGAAAGTCCTATTTATTGTGCCTGAGTTACAATTTTGTTATGTACATCAATTTCTCCTCAATTTCACAGCCATTACCCTAGTTCACCTCCAAAAAGGACTATGAAAATCGCCTCTCAACTGGTCTACCTGGTGCTTCTCTATCTTTAACACTAAGAATGAGGATAAAAATAAGAATGTTTTTACAGTACTTTGTCTGCCAGCCACTGTTCTAAGTGTATTACATATATTAATTTATTTAATCCATGCACCAGTCATAGGCAAATCCTCTACTTAAAATTAATCCATGGCTTCCCATTGTTTTAAGAATAAAATTCAAGCTCTCTATCTTGCTCTGCAAGATTCTGAATGATCTCACTTCTCCCTCCAATCTCCCCTCCCCAGTCTTCACCTTCACTCTTCAGAGGCTGACTACACTGCCTTCCTTTTTATTTCTCAAATGTGTTCTCAAGTCTTTGCAGTTCCTGTTTTTTCTATTTTGTCTCCCAACTCTTTGCATGGCTAGGCTATTCCCATGCTTGAAGTCTTAGCTCATAAAATACCTCCTTGGAGAGGCCTTCCCAATCTTGTTTATCCTGTTCATGGGCCAAGAATTCTTGATCACATCATCCAGGTTATGATGTGATGTGAGCAGTGTCTGTCCCAGTTTGTATTGATCTTGTTAGTTTATTTGTGTATTTTTTTTATTATCCCGTTAGACTGAAAGCTCTATGAGGACAGAGACTTCATCTGTTTTGTTCCCTGTTCTTTTGCACCAAGGAGAATGCCTGGGTCCCAAGGGACTCAGTGGCTGTGGCTAGAATGAATCAGTGAAAGAATGAATCACATACGACAGAGGGCCTTTTACTTCATAAGGGTGTTGGAGGATTAAAATGCATGGGATAGCCTATTGGTTGTACTTTATGCATCAGTCACCAGCTCAGATGTTTGAAAGCAATAATTATTTTCTTTTCTGTTATTTGTCATTTCCTATAGCAGTTTTCAGTAGAAAGTTTCTTTTTCTTAGACAAGCAGACATGATAACCACAGTCTTCCTCTTTGAGACTCCTCCCAGATGTGTGCCAAGCTCAGGAATACCTTGTAATGCCAAAATTACATGAGGCAGGGCGATCCAAGTTACTGCCAAGAACCAAGAGCCATGTCTACACAGCTCCGGGTGTAGCTCTTTTTTTCTTTTCTTTTTCTTTTCTTGAGACAGGGTCTCACTCTGTCACCCAGGCTGGAGTGCAGCGGCACAGTCATGGCTCACTGCAGCCTCGATCTTCTGGGCTCAAGTGATCCTCCCACCTCAGCCTCCTGAATAACTGGGACTACAAGTGTGTGCCATCATGTCTGGCTAATTTTTAAATGTTTTGTAGAGACGAAGTCTCATTATGTTGCCCAGGCTGGTCTTGAACTCCTGAGCTCAAGCAATCTTTTTGCCTTGGGCTCCCAAAGTGCTGAGATTTGAGTGTAGCTCATTAAAGAATTCAGGACCCACTCAGGTAGGGGACCTTCGGAGACCCCTGGCGTCTGCTCTGTCTGGATGGACATGCGGCTGCTCCTCTTGGATCCTGCCCCTTCCTCTGTGGCATTGCCAGGAGAGGCCCGCTGGTCTTACTCTTCCCACTCCTCTGCTAAGCTAGGGAACACTTAGGGGAGGGGAGACCAAAGGAGGAGTTCTGCTGCACCCCCTACTTCTGGCAAAGACCCCATTCCTGCTCTTGAATCCTCTAGGGTCTTGCGGCTTAGATTCCTGGGAGATGATTGTCAGGGAGATTTTCAGGCCGCCTCCATTTATAATCCCTTGGGTCAACGATTACAGAAAGGAAAGGAAAAACACATGAGGAAAACCATATAATGTTGCATCATAAAAAATATCTAGCCAACACTCACAGAACACCAGTTACAGTGACCGCTTAATAGATATTAATTCCTACTTTTGTCACGTTCCTCCCTCCCTTAAAGGTGTCACAAATGATCTGTGGAGTGAAACTCCATTGGGTCATTAAGGCTGACCATGGTGAAACAGCCACTTCTCTCATC
This sequence comes from Rhinopithecus roxellana, assembly GCF_007565055.1. Lineage (NCBI taxonomy): Eukaryota > Metazoa > Chordata > Mammalia > Primates > Cercopithecidae > Rhinopithecus > Rhinopithecus roxellana. The sequence continues at coordinate 35,347,030 of NC_044564.1, forward strand.
AACTTACCTGTTTCCACAGGACTCACACTGTGGTGTAGCATGTAAAGTTCTTTCTCCTGCTAGAAAGTGTCCAAACAGGCATCCAGGTGACTTATCCGAACTCCACTTTTGCGTGGAGTTCGGATAAGTCCTCCTTTTTCTCTACTTCTCAGAATGGTGCTATTGGGTTTGAGACATTCATATGCACAAAGTGGGGGTGACCTGCTTCCGAAATCCCTGGGCCTGGGTTTATTCATACCAAGCTTCATTTCCCATCCTGTGTTCTCTGGTTTCCAGATGCCTTTGCTCAGGGCTGTGCATGAAGCAGATCCTCTCCAAGGACTGTTGAGGAAAGCCAAGGCCAAGGGCAATGTCCCTGTGGAGTGCCTGGAGAAAAAATTCAGGTAGGGACAATCTTCATTCTCTAACTCTCTGCACTGTGCTCCTGCTTTACTATATATTTAGTATCTCACTGTAGGTTTTTTTTTTTTTTTTAAATAGACTTTGTTTTAGAGCAGTTTTAGGTTCACAGTGAAATAGAGCAGAAGGTATAGAGATTTGCCATATATCCCCTGCCTCCACACATGCACAGCTGATGCCATTATCAACATTCCCACCAACATGGTCCATTTGTTACATTTGATGAACCTACATCAATACGTTATCATCACCCACAGTCCTTAGTTTACGTTAGGGTTTACTGTTGGTGTAGACGTGGACAAGTGTGTAGCGGTGTGTTGTACATTCTGTAGACGGGGACAAGTGTGTAGCGGTGTGTTGTACATTCTGTAGACGGGGACAAGTGTGTAGCGGTGTGTTGTACATTCTGTAGACGGGACAAGTGTGTAGCGGTGTGTTGTACATTCTGTAGACGGGGACAAGTGTTGTAGCGGTGTGTTTGTACATTCTGTAGACGGGGACAAGTGTGTAGCGGTGTGTTGTACATTCTGTAGACGGGGACAAGTGTGTAGCGGTGTGTTGTACATTCTGTAGACGGGGACAAGTGTGTAGCGGTGTGTTGTACATTCTGTAGACGGGGACAAGTGTGTAGCGGTGTGTTGTACATTCTGTAGACGGGGACAAGTGTGTAGCGGTGTGTTGTACATTCTGTAGACGGGGACAAGTGTGTAGCGGTGTGTTGTACATTCTGTAGACGGGGACAAGTGTGTAGCGGTGTGTTGTACATTCTGTAGACGGGGACAAGTGTGTAGTGGTGTGTATCCAGCACTGTAGTATCATACAGAGTGCTCTCACTGCCCTAAACTTCCTCTGTACTCCACCTTTTCATCCCTTCTTCTCCCCACTGATCTTTTTCGTCTTACCTTTTCCAGAATGTCATAGAGTTGGAATCATGTGATATGTAGCTTTTGCACATCAGCTTCTTTTATTTAATAATATGCATTACAGGGTCTTCCATGTCTTTTGTGGCTTCATAGCTCATTTCTTTTTAGAGCTGAATAATATTCTATTGTCTAGATGTACCACAGTTTACGTATGCACTTACTGAAGGTCATCTGGTTACCTTCAAATTTTGGCAATTGTGAATAAAGCTCCTGTAAAGATCTATATGCAGGTTTTTTGTGTGTGAACATAGTTTTGAACTCTTTTGGGTAAATACCAAGGAGTGCATTGCTGGATCAAATGGCAGACTCACTCAGTTTTGTTTCTAACTTCCCATTATGGAGAATTTTGAACATATGCAAGAGTAGTCAGAATAATCAAATGAACACCTCTAGACCCATCAGTGACAACCAACAATCATCAATCCATGGCCAATCCTATCCCATCCACACACCCATTCATCCCCCCAACCAAATTATTTTGATGCAAATCCCAGACATTGTATCGTTTATTTGGTAAATATCCCAGTACACATTTTTAAATGATAAGGACGTTTTACCGTGCCATTACCACAAAACCATGATCATATCTGAAGTAAATAAATAAAACATTCACCTTTAATCTCATCAATTAGGCAGTGTTCAAATTCCAGTTATCTCATGCTTATCATACACACTTTTATAGCTTTATGTTTGAATCTATTCCAGTAAGATCCGCACATTGTTATTGTTTGATGTATCTTAAAAAGTATTTCTGGGTTTCCTCTTTTGTCTCTTTTTTCTGGATTTTTTTTTTCTTTTAGAAATGGAATTGTCTCTTTGAGTTTCCCACAGCCTGCACTTTGCTGATTGTTTCTCTGTAGTGTGGGTTTTTTGTTTTGTTTTCTTTTTTGAGACGGAGTCTCGCTCTGTCGCCCAGGTTGGAGTGCAGTGATGCAATCTCGGCTGACTGCAACCTCTGCCTCCCGGGTTCAAGTGATTCTCCAGTCTCCTGAGTAGCTGGGGTTACAGGTGCCCACCACCACGCCCGGCTAATTTTTGTATTTTTAGTAGAGACGGTGTTTCACCATATTGGCCATGCTGGTCTCGAACTCCTGACCTCAGATGATCTGCCCACCTCGGCCTCCCAAAGTGCTGGAATTACAAGTGTGAGCCACTGTGCCCAGCCATTTTTACATATTCTTCCAGTTTCTGCATTTCCTGTGAATCACAGTCTTGTTAAAATTCAAGTTCTATTATTTTGGCAAGAGTATGTCAGAAAGTGTCCTGTTCTCAAACCTGGGTCGGGTCTTGTAGAATAGCTCTGTCCAATAGAACTTCATGTAATGATAGAAACAGTCTATATTTGTGTTGTAGAATTATGGTAGTCACTAGCTCTGTGTTGCTATTAAGCACTTGAAAAGTGGCTAGTGCAACCAAGGAATTACATTTTAAATTGTATTTAGTTAAATCTAAAGAGCTACATGTGGCTGGTGGCTACCATGTTGAACAGCACAGCTCTAAAGTTTGTGAAGTCGTTGTTAGTGAGCAAAGTGTGGGCTGTGGGGCTGTTAGGGGCTAGTGATGAACCGTCTTTAAAAAACAAGCAAGCCAGCAACTGCCCCCTCCACATGATGCAGTCAACGCAGTTGCATCCTTTAATATCTGAAAGGGCCAAAGCTGAGCTCCAGCACTCATCTTTTCCTTTTGGACTGAGATGAGAACTCAGTCCTGTGTGCATCTCTTATACCCTGGGACCTGGGTACTGGCTGCTGCCTCTTCATCTACGGATGTCCTCAATGGCCCTAGCCCCCAAGCATCCTCAAGAAAACATACAATTTTCATGCATAATTCTCATAGCTATCTTCCGTAGAAGACCCTTTTGAGTATATTTGGTTGTAGTTTTTCAAATGAGTATCAGTTGTCTTGAGAAGGATCTTTACTACCGAGTAAGTAAAGAAAGGCAGGATATTATCTTACTAAAGACGCCACCCAAGAAAAAACAGTGGTACAATGGGATTTGGCTGCTCCTGGGCTGACACCAGCCTTCCTTTCAGGTGACTTTGATCCTGTGAAACACATTGAGGTAGTCATTAGTGCTACACTAGTACCCAATTCTTCTTTTCTTCAAGACATACAAAAGGTTGTTTCCTGTCCCCCTCTGTGGTGGAGCAGAGCCATCTGACCTGATCTGGCCAATGACCTGTGACAAGTGTTCCAAGCTAGAGCAGTTCATCTTTTTTTCTCTAGAAATGAAACTTCCTCAGCTTGGGTTCTTGAGTGAAGGTAGTAAAAAGAAGAATGTGTTCCAAGTGAAGGTCATGTAACACAAGAATAAACCTTTGCTGTTTTTAGCTACTGTCATTTTAGGAGTGCCTGTTCCCTTGGCTGAACATAACGTGTTCTAGTGAGTGCACCCCTTTTAAGCCTAGCAAGAGGATGACTCAATGTAGTGTGAAGAAATGGCATAAAGAGATTATGGTCCATTTAGAAAAAAAAAAAAGGAGGAACTTATTAAAGTTGGTAACTAGGTTTCCTGAAGATTGGGTCTCTGCAATTGGATCTGCTCTTCTCTCTATAGGACTTCACTGGACCTCCCGAATCTTCTTCATGGATATTCATTGCATAAGATCAAGACTCAGTGCATTAGCGCTGAGATTCTAATTCTGCATTAGAACTGAGAGTTAATGTAAAGTGGTGTTAAAATGAGTGTTATATGTACAAGCATTTATTTTTTGATTGTTGGTTAATGTTTACTCCCTAAACTAGACTCTAAAATCCATCATAGCCAAGACTGAATCAGTTTATCACTGTGTCCCTAAATAACTATGAACGAATGAGTGAATATATGTAGATATGTATCACTGAGCATTCCTTGAGTGTTTCAGTGGGTGTGGAGCAGCTGTCTCTGTCAAAAGGCACAGGATGTGGTGGGGTGTGGGGTGAGAAGGTTTGTGGTGTGGTTCACAATCCACAGCCAGCAGATTTCCTGACTCAGAGCTCAGAAGAGAGAAACCTGCACACTTGAGATGTAACAGGAGAAATGCTTATTAAGTACACTACTGTGAAGTCATATGCAATAGCATGTTTCAGAGACATTAAAAATAATAAATATGCATTATACAGATGCTCCTTGATTTATGATGGAACTGCGTCCTGATAAGCCCATCACAGGTTGAAGATACCATTAAGTAGAAAATACATGTAATACACCTAACCTACCAAGCATCATAGCTTAGCGTACCCTCCCTTAAACATGCTCAGAGCACTTACCTTACCCTACAATTGGGCAAATTATCTGGCAACACGGCACACTGTAGGGTGTGGGTTGCTTACCCTCATGATCACAGGGCTGGCTGGGAGCTGCAGCTTGCTGTCACTTCCCAGCATCCCAAGAGTTCTGTACCGTTTATCGACATCCTGGGGAAATACCAAACTCAAAATTTGAAGTATGATTTCTACTGAATGCATTTTGCTTTCGTACCACTGTAAAGTAGACAAATCATAAGTCAAACTATCATAGATTGGGGACCATCTAAAAATCAGTGCAGCTGCCTGTCTTGTTTCAGCTTTGGTCTATGTAGAATATATGTACATTTGTCTTCATTTGTAAAGATGCCAATGCTAATTTGCCAGTTGTCCCAATGCACAGCATGAGAGATGATTACTTTTATTTTTTTCTTTTTTTTGAGATGGAGTCTTGCTCTGTTGCCCAGGCTGAAATGCAGTGGTGCCATCTCGGCTCACTGCAACCTCTGCCTCCCAGGTTCAAGCGATTCTCGTGCCGCAGCCTCCCAAGTAGCTGGGACTATAGGCATGCACCACTATGCCCAGCTAATTTTTGTATTTTTAGCAGAGACAAAGTTTCGCTATGTTGGCCAGGCTGAGGTGATTACTTTTAAAACATTGTAAATGGCTTCTAAAGCAAGTATTGATAGTTATTCATCATGCAGTACTCATACACATTTATACATATATATATATAAATAATTGCTTTTCAGTCCAACATTGCTATGAGTTTTTATTCAATTTGAAAGTCTGGTTTTGTGACTGATTTGTAGCATCAGTTATCTTAGGGGTCATGGATGGGCTGGCTGGCCTTTTAATATCATCTGTGGCTTTTTTCAAGCCATACTGGGTGCAAAATTGACAGGTAAGTAATTGAGAAATATGGGTGATCCTGCAAATGATTTTAATTTTAAATTTCTCAGATGGTAGAATTTGGATAAGTGTTTGTGTAATTCTTACTATATCTTTAGAGATAGAAAAGATATGTGCGGATTGATTTCTTCCTTCGTGGGAAAACAGTTAAGGAGACAAGGCTAACAGAGGTAGAATGCTTTTCTATCATTTGTATAATTCAATATCATACACCATATAATGTGATAAAGAACTGTAGATGCCATAGAAATATACAGAAAACAGAGATGATTCAGCTGAATTAATCAGAGAAGTCTCACGTGGACCGCGCAGCTTGAGTTGGATATGGTACCCCGAAGATAAAGGGGAGGGGAACCAGACAGGTAAGACTGTGCACATGAAATGTGGGAAGGAATACATACAGCATGTGTCCCATTAAGATTGAAGCTGTGTGGCTGTGAGTCCTCAGAAATATGATAGGGTGGGGAAGATGGGGGCAAATACAAGAGCCTAGAAAATGACTGTTGTATGGCTTTGAAATTAATTACTCCATACACTTCCATAGTTTGCTATGTGATTGACATGTGTTTTACTGTGATAAGATCTTGCCCTGCCCCTTGAGAATGTGATGGTTCCACTTTATCAGACTCCGTATGTGAGTTACTGATCTCAACCACTGGACTCCATCATACATATAAACCTAAGAGTTTGACAGAGACTTTGGGAGCTTAGATTGTGGCAGGGTGCACTCCGTCAGTTGCCTCTTTGAAATCTGAGAGCTCAGGCTACGGCGGGGCCACACCCTGTTGGCTTTGGAGCTGATCTCTGGAGCCTCACCAGCCTACACTAGCACCTCTCTCTAGCGCTGAGCATTCTTGCATCTCATTATAGATCTTCACTGTGTTGATTGAGCCTTCTCTTCCAAGAACCTCTTGTATAAAGCTACATCTCAAACTTTAATTAGACTTATATTCTACCAAGGCTTGCATCTATCGTCATTGAGCAACCAGACTTTAATAATTGGACTCTTAACAAAATTGGAACTAAATGGTTACTGTACCACATGAATAGTACACAGTAATGTACACTGCACACCATATATACAGTACAGTATGCAACGTATACCGTGTACAAAATAATGGTATACAATAAAGTCTATTGAGTATATTTTCAACGAGATTTGTCCTTGTTACTCCCCTCTTAAACTTTATGAATGAAAGTAAAACTTTGTCTTTGTATGGCAAACCATGTGATTTGTGAAATTATTCTCTGATCATCCCTTTATTTTAACTGTGCAAAAAAAATCACCCCTAAGAGACTTGTCAAAGGCAATGGAGAGCTTTGAGAGAAAATGTGTCCATTGAGAAGCTTTGAGCTACAAGTAATAGAAAATTTGACTCAACTGGGTTTAAGAAAAATAAAACATATCATTACTTCACCCAGAAGTCTGAATGTGGGGCCTGGGGCTGGCTTTTTTCCTTCCATCATTCTCTGCTGGTTGGCTTGGCTCTCCTCCCTGTCACAAGATGGCTGCTGCGATTCCAGAAATCACATCCAAACACAACAAAGTCCAGATGACAAGACAGGGCACTCCACCCTAGGTGGCTTAAAAAAAAAAAAAAAAAAAAAAAAAGCTTTAATCAAAGAAGCAAACCTTTCACCAACTCCCCCAGCAGACTTTTCTTCCTATCCATCACCAGAGTTATACCACATGTGTATGCCTAAAGCAATTGCTGGCAGAGGAATGGGATCCTGTGGGAGTACAGCTGGAACCACCTCCCTTGAAACCCAAGGTCAGACAGAAGAAAGTGGGTCTCTGAATACATTTGTATTGTCTTAGGAGAAAGGAAGGGGAATTGACTATTGGCAAGATAACTCAGGTTTCATATGGCTCACTGCTCATGTACTTTAGGGTCCTCTTTAAGAAAAGGCATACAAACTTATAAATACAAAATAGGAATGAAAAAAGAGTATTTTCATAGAAGAGTATTTTCACAGATTGAGAAAGGAAACCACAACAAATTACAAAACAAAAAAATGGTAAAATGTACTACAAAATCTAAAAATGTAAAATGACTTTTTAAGTAATTGTCTGGGTTATTCCTGTGACTTTTTTCCTGCTTTTTGTTTGAGGCAGGAGCTGTATAGTCTTTAAAAGTCTCTTCACATGACAGTGATTTTGCATATTATCTTTTATAATCATGATAGAGATATAATTCAGTTTTTCCTCAACATGGTAAATCAAATAATTTTTAAAATTGATGGTTTAAAAACGTTCCTTTCAGCCTGATGCCTTGCTGTGGGTAATGTGAGATAAAGATTTAGGGTTGTTGCTAAAGTTGAACAAGCCTCCATCCAGCTTCTTTCATACATGAGTTGTAAGAGATCTCAGATTTCGAGCTGTCTTATGTGTTGACTAATCTCAAATACTCTTTTCATTCATTACACTCATCAAACATTTTATCGTCAGTGTTCTCATTGTAATGTGTATTATGAGGTTTGGGTTAAACTTGTTGATATTGGTATTTTGTGCCAAATCAGCAAGAAATTAAAATTGTTTCCAATGTATCCACATGATTCAAATTATCAAATAATCGAAGAGCCTATTTATCACTTGTATTCAAAATCTGTCCTTTCTTCCTAATGTATTATTGTTTTTTAAAAATTTATTTATTATTATGTAGAGTTGATTTAAATGTAGGAATACATATGAGTTTTCAGGGTTTTTTTTAGGAGATACAGTTTAATTTTATTTATTTTTAACTTTTATTTATTTTTGACCCATAATTGTCCATATGTATAGGGTATATAGTGATGTTTCAAAACATACACTGCATAGTGATCAGAACAGGCTAATTAGCATATCCCTCACCTCAAACATTTATAATTTCTTTGCATTACTGCTTTTTATTCCCCAAAATGTTCTGAGTATAATCAAAACAGTTTCCAAACCTCACTATTTGCTTTCAACCAATGCGGGTGCCTTTAAGTAAACCACACAAACATGTTCCACTGAACCCGAACTGAATGTATCACCAACTCCACTTCCCCTTATCAGCATATCATAAAAGACCCGCAGACACCCCACCGCCACTCAACACAAGGGAAACGGGTGAAAAATGACAGGGGTCACAACCACGGTGGTTAAAATATCTTACACAAATATGTAACCTTGTCAGTGAAATGCTTGCCTCTTCCTGGGCCTTGGAAAAGAGCCCAGGCAAGTGAGTGCACTTGGAGCTCCAACCTCGGGAGCTTCATCCTGATCTCTCTCTGGCAAGGGTGTCTGGAATCAGGGATGGCAGGAACCAAGCCGCGTCGGCGATCCAGGAGGACCTGGACAGGGGAGAGGCAGCAGGGGTGGAATGGATGTGGGAGGTAGGAGGCCCAGGAGGCAAGCATCTCAGCACCTGGTGAGTGGATGTGGCAGATGAGAGAGTGACTCAATCAAGTACAAGTCTCAGTGTTCCAGGCTGGATCGGCAGGAAGATGGAGCGTTACTGATGGGAGCAAAGAGGCTGGAAGGGTGGGATTTTTATATTCCATTACAAGGCAGGCACGGCTTAATTAAGTGCGTCAGGAGGGGATGAGAACTGAAGCTGGCTGAGCCCTCCAAGGATTTCAGAAGGTGATTTGGTGCTAGGAGAAGTGCCTTATTCAGGGCTATTCCTTAGTGCATGGGAATGCTAAAAAGGAAACCCAGTTTTTCTGACACTCTGTTCTTGTCTTTACCCGAGGCTGCCTCCCAAGTACAACCTTTACCCCACACTAAGCATTCCAAACTGGAGGAAGGTCTTAATTCTTGCTTAAGGAGAGCCTTCCTGGGTGGTTGCTCCAGCAAGTCTTGGTGGGTGGTTCCTGTTATTGATGATTTTATCAGTTGTAGGAAATCTGTGCTGGGTGCTAAGAACATCCATAAAACAGGGGAGGTATTGGGGGGGAAACCTATTGTATTAAGTCCTTTTCTCTCACTTCAGTTCTCCCCCACCCTAAGGCCTCCCACAGACATCTGGGATCCAGTGCCAAAATACGCATTCTAGAGCCTTCAAGCAAAACTAGGTCTTCTGCCAGCAAGAACACTGAATCAAAGCTTTCTGTACCCCACCCCATCTAAAAACCCTTTATCAAACTTTCACCACACTTAAATGGAAGCATTTCAGTCTCTGAAGCAGTTCAATGTGACTGTGACTGCTGCATCTTGAAGGGGATATTCATTCATTCAACAAATGCATTTTAAATTCTGCAATGTGATCAACACCGTGCTAGACACAAGAGACACAGCAGTGAGCATGTGTAGTCACGGTCCCTGCCATCTAGGAGACTTCTCAAATAAATCACAAACAAATGTAAAATTGCAACAATGACATGAAGGAGAGGGACATACTTGGCTAATATGTATTCTGCCATCCTTCCCTTTCCTCCCGTCTGTACACACAATGCCTCTCTGCCCCTCAAGAGGTGAAGTCTTTCCCTTCCCTTGAATCAGGGTTGGCCTTGGGAATTGCTTTGAACAGTATACTGTTCAAAGGGACACTGAGACTTCTGAGCCAAAGCCTTAAGAGAATGGGTAGATCTACTTCTACCCAAGGAAACCATTGACCATATAAAAAGCCCAACTATCCAGAGACAACTGTGGTGTAAAGAAACCAAGCTGGTCTGAGCGAGAGGCTATATGGAGACAGCAATGCCCAGCCATGTCTCCGCTCTTCAGCCACCCGAGCTGAGACACCAAGTACGTGATTGGAGAAGCCATCTTGCACATTCCTGCCCTAATAAACACACAGGGAGCAGGAAGACCACCCAGTTGAAGCAAGTCCGTACTGAAAAATTGTGAGAAGAATAAATTGTCGTTTAAAGTGATGGAGTTTGCGGGAGGGGTGTTATACAGCTGTAGAGTTGCTGCCATGGGCTCCCAGAGCACCCACTCCCCTGTGTCCTGGACCCTTCACGCCGTGTCTCCAGTACCCCTGGGACTGCGCCCCATACCTGTGTGTTAGTACTAAGTGGTTAATTCCTGGTCCAGAAGGAAGCCTCCATGATCTTGTCCCAGCATCCATTCTAATGGGGCCTAGGTTCTGGTTGGTCGATATCTGCATAGTACCAGTCAAGATTTTGAGTAGCAACCTTGGTTACAGGGTGCTCTGTGGTCTTATACTGATGGTGTTTGACCTCTTCAAAGAGTCCAGTAAAGGAGTCCGTGAGGAAGCGGCACTGAGCTGAGATCTTAAGTGTGTAAAGGTGTGAATTTGGTGGTGAGGGAGAGGAAAGCATGACTTCAGAGGAGTCATGTAGGAGGGCTCTATGGTAGGACAGAAGATGGTGGAAAGAGGAACTGTCTGGACCTTGTAATGCAGGGCACGGTGGATTAGATTAGACAGCACCCTTCCGTAGGCTGGCCAAAGACCTGGGAGAGTCTGACCAAGACTGATGCATGCTGGAAGGTGACTGGCCAGTCCAATCAGGTCCTATCTTTCAAAGAGTTCAAATCAAGATGCACCAAGAGAGCCAGTTGGCCAAGAGCAGAAGTGCAGCTGAGCCACCATAATGGAGACTGGGGCTGGGGCACAGGACACCTTTCCTCAGTTGAGGACTGACCTCCATTGTTGCTGAGAAGCAGAGGTCGCAACCCATAGGCTGGTTGGTTGGGGTCGCCAATGTGACCCCTTTTTTGGGCCATCCACATAGGGTTGCCGGAACAATATTTTATTATTAAATTAGTTGTCAGCATTGAAATATCAAAGGTTTTCAAATATGAATATCTCAAATGTGGGAGATTTTAGAATATTTCTGCCACATCCCTAATTGCAGCAATAGCTAGAGGTGAGTGGGAACTACTCACTTTAGATGGAGCATGTATAGTGCACACCAGTGTATTACATGTCCACTGCTCCCTGGGGTGGCTCCAACACTTGAGATGAGTGTGAGTCATCATGCATCATCCCACACAGGCCCTGCTGCACACATTGGCACTGCCTACCCAGCCTCTGCAGTCATTGGACAGTGTGATCTCTTTTGTTGGGACACTGAGGCTACTGTTGTAAACCAAAGACCTTAATGTCCTCCTGGTTGTCTGTGAGGCGGGGTTGCTAGATTTAGCAAACACAAAATACTGAAACAGAACAACCACCCCCAAGAACAAAATAAAATGGAATGTCCAGGTAAATTTACATTTCAGACAAACAACAAATGATTTTTCAGTGTAAGTATGTCTTCAATACTGATATTTTCTCTGGCCTCTTCGTGAAGCAAAGCAGCATTGGTGCTGAGATGGTGTCCTGGCCTTGTATTCCTGGTACACAGAACCAGGTACATTCCCTACCCGTGGCTGCTCATTCTATACCTCCATTGACTGAGGTCACCTTGAGAGAGGCTCTGCTTCTTGCACCTGATGCTCCACAAAGCCCAGGTATGGATGAGTAGCCCGTCAGAGTAGATTGGCTCAGACAAATGACGACAGACAAGGTTAGAAGGTCATTTGGGGGCAGACTGCAGAGGGCCCTGATGCCAGGATCAAGATTGAAGGCGACCCCATGGCAGTGGCATGTCAAGAAGATGCAATTGACATTGTTTTGAGAAACAGGAAGACAGCATTCCTGGGGGCAGGGAGCTCCCAAGAAGGTTGTGGCGATACTGAGGTTGGAAGTAATGAGGGTTTCCATTGGAAGGTGGAGGCTGGAATGGAGAGGAGTTGACATAGGCAACCAGTGTTGTAGGAAGAATCAAGAGGCTTTGGTGACAACTTGAATGAGTTGGTGACACTTCAATGGTTATCGAATGGGGGCAGCACCACTGCCCTGAGCTATATTTCCCAGGAAGCTGGGAGGGGAGCTGCCCTGAAGAGAAAAGGAACAATGCCTTTTTCAATGTGTTGACCTGGAGGTGCAGTCAAATAGACAAGTCCAGTAAGAGGTTGAAAATTCTGGAAAGTTACAAAAGGAGTTAGGATTTACTGTGTGCTTACTATGTATTTCTTGTTCTAAGAACTTTATATATATATTAATTTGTGAAATCATTACTAAAACTTTCTGAGAGATATACTATTTTTATTCCTACTGCATAGATTAGGAAACTGAGTAACAGTGTGGTAACTGGTCTGAAGTCACACAGCTACAGCTGGTAATGTTCCACCCTAGCTGTCCCATAATGACTGTGCCTCACTTCCTCACAATTTAAACCCAAGGATTCGCTCCTCCACTTTCCTTTTAGCTGATCAAATCAATCTACAGCTAAGAAGAAAAAGTTTTGTCAGTATCATATTAGTTAAAATGTTATAATAACATGGACAATAAAACCCAACATCCAAAATCAAATTAGATTTATACATAGAATCAGGCCGGGCGCGGTGGCTCAAGCCTGTAATCCCAGCACTTTGGGAGGCCGAGGCGGGTGGATCACGAGGTCAGGAGATCGAGACCATCCTGGCTAACATTGGTGAAACCCCGTCTCTACTAAAAATACAAAAAACTAGCCGGGCATGGTGGCGGGCGCCTGTAGTCCCAGCTATTTGGAGGCTGAGGCGGGAGAATGGCGTGAACCCGGGAGGCAGAGCTTGCAGTGAGCTGAGATCGCGCCACTGCACTCCAGCCTGGGCGACACAGCGAGACTCCGCCTCAAAAAAAAAAAAAAAAAAAAAAAAAAAGAATCAAAATGGGTATGTGGCCACGTGGGACATTTATTTTGTGGGTTCTAATTAGGATGCTTTGATTTTACATCACCATCTCTGTATTTGGTAAGGCCATAGGTGGAGATCAGTAGTGAGATGAACCAACAATAATAATATTATGCCTTTGAATAACTTTTAAAATACATTAAAATTATTAGCCACAGTATATTAATTAATGAATTCTAGCCTTAATTTAATGCTATATATCTAATTATAATTAAATTCTACTTTAGTATATCATATTCAATTATAAAATTTGAATCCATGGCAATTTTCCTATATGGGTGGCTGAAAGTAAACAGCTTGCAAGTAATACAGTTTATCTTTAGAAATGTTTATTTTTTCTGTGTAAATGCTAATGCATTTTCATCAATCTATTTGTCATACATTCTTGCTGGGCTGAAAATTGTTATTTTGTCTTTTTGGAGAGAATTGTTGGATCTAAGTTCTTAGATTAATAGCTGCCGTTGCTCCCTTGTTTTGGAAACATTTCAAAAGAGACCATTGCATTCCTAAAGTCGGAATGTGGTTAATTCAGCTTTCATACACACAAGCTCTATTGGAAGAGAGAAACTTGAGGGAGGGGAAATTGCATCCCTGGAGATGTAAAGGGCTCATCACCAGTAGAGGAGATTTAGGGCACAGGTGCACAAGACAACTGTTGCCTCTTCCCGCTGAGTCAGCAACTGCGCTTCCAGCTTCACGAGCAGCAGGGAGAAATCTGGGGAAGAAAAACATCTTCACTCTTGTGCATGTTTTGGCCTGTTGCTGACTCTGCTACAGGTCATTTGGGGTGTGATAGCAGCCTGGCTCTTTTTAACACCCTGTTTTTTTCCTGGTAATAGAGCAATAAAGAAACTTGGAAAAAGTGATAGCCTGGAGAGTGAAATTCAGGAATACCATTGAGCCATGGGGAGTTCCCAGATCTCCCCAGTAATTCACTGCTGACACTCCTAGTCTGACTCTGAGAAAATTCATTTGTGTGATTATTGATAGCAGGGCTGGGGTGCTTTGGGGTGGACTGAAGACAAAGTCTCTCAGTGCTCTGTGAGATGCCAGTGGGCTCAGGGTGCTGGGTTGTTGAACCATTGAAGGGTAATTGACATGTGCATTTCACAGGCAAATTGGCAAAGTTTTTGTGAACTTGTGCAAATCAGATAAATAGGCTTGAAGTAGATGAATTATGATCAATTCCTGTAACTGAACCTAGCCTGAGAGCTGCAAGAATAAGAATCTCATGGAGAGATCCCGACAGGTTGCTAAACAGCGTTGTATATGTGTGTCTATGTGTATGTGTGTTTAAGAATCCTCCTCCCAAATTGCTATGTAACTTTCAATAGTTGTATCCAAATTCCTCTTTCTGTTCTGATGGCATTCCTTCCCAGCTGTTCCCCTGCAGCACATCATCCCTTTCTTCTCATTTCGAAACTTCAATAGTGAATTCAACTGAATTCTTTTTCTCTTCTTGGACGCATGATTTTTTTAACCTAGGAAAGAAGGGAGAAAACTTCTTAGAGATTTATTTGAACACTTGATTAAAACAAATCTTTTAATTGAAAATATTAATGGTTCATATTTTTAAGGGATACAAAATTTACTTATTTCACACAAGTTCTATTGGCCACTTGGAATAAAGTCAAAACACCTTTTGGATAGGTCATCTAAACGTCTTTTTTCTTGTACATAGGTTTAAGCAAAACCAGACTGCTATGTCCCTGTTTCCTTGACATTGCTATGTGATGTTACTTGTCTGAAGGCCAGACACAAAATGAGGGGTGTGTGTGTGTGTGTGTGTGTGTGTGTGTGTGAACATATGGAACTAGTTTTCCTCTCAATGACAAACACATGAGTGGTTCCTATGCTTCCTCCCTGATTATGCAGCTTCAAGCACACAGACAATGAGGCTACCCCAAAGCTGTGCTATTTGGGGTAGAGTGGAAATTCTCCCACAGACTCCTTCAACTTCTTTTCTGGTGGTAGCTTAAGAAATAAGATGAGAACAGGAAAATAAGTCTCTTCAGAAATAAAAGGTCTAAGTCAAACTTTTAATTTGGGGAAATCTTCTGCAAACTTGATCACTGGACTTAAACTTAGTGGTTCACACTCTAGGGGGTTCTGCTGACTGTGTATTGCACTCTTAACAGCCATGATTAGTATTTTATTTGCTTTTATTTTTTTCTCTCTAGAGTAAGGGGAGGATAGGAGGCAGCATAAAACTATTTCCAAGTTATTTAAATGAAAGCTATTAAGCAATGGATGATTTGTTGTATTCACATTCTACATTTTTGTTTTTTAAATCTAGGCCATTTATGTTTATTGTGTTTAGGATACTCTGAGAAAATAGTAGGAGTAAAACATTTCACTTTTCCTTATCTAACAGTTTTACATGCAAATTTGGTTAAATGATAGAGGATGCATGTTAAGGAAACAAATTAAAAAGTGGTAGTGAAAAGAAAAAAAATTGCATATAGTCTTAGTAAAAGCTGTTAAATTAGCTTTATAAATATAAACTGTAATCACTAACAGATAAATAGCAAATATATTTTAAATGTACTAGCACATGCAGAACCATAATAATTACTGTCCAGTTATACTAAGATGCATATATTATGTTATATTCCTTAATGGGGTAGTGTGAAGGACCTTTTGCAGCACTTCCTAGTAAATGTGGCATGGTTGGGTAAATGTTCATTTTAAGCATCTGTTTTAAGTGGTAGATGCCTCAGCAGCCTTTTGGTGTTTAGTTGTTTTGGGGGCAGTGAATATGTTCACTTTGTGTTTTATACAAAGGCAGAAAGGAAGAGCTGCTGGGGAGGATAGGTGGGCACATCCCCTTGTAGTCTGGGGCTTTTGAAAACTGCCTTGTCTTCCTGGCAGATTATGATAGGCAGAACCTGTTACCTCCTTTATGGAACACCCACTTCCTTCTTTATCCCCAATCCATGCCAGTTCCTATGACCGAAGAGAATGTGTCTTATCAGGTGCTTGGGGACAGAAAAAATGTTTGAGAAAATGATTAGTATTTCTGAGAGAATTTTTATTTCCAAAAATAGGGTTGTATTCTATCACCAAATATCATTCTGCCAGTCAAGAAAGATAATGTTGTGTGTCTATAATCAGTGATGATTTCTAAAAAATTTATATTTGATACTCAACATGCTATGCAAGATCTTTGCAGAATTCATTTTGCACTGCAAGACTGCTTGAAGTCTCACCCAGAGGGCTACCTCAAGCAAGAAACCTTTACAGTTCTTCTTGTGAACCATGGTAGGAAGAAGAGGATGTAAACATGATTTCTGTTTTTAAGTCACTGAAATAGTTTATTTCTGCTTATTTTAATTTAAACGATTCATCTAAAAGATTGTTTAAGGTGGTACCAAACCCCAGTGATCATGAGAGAACTTACTACTTCTGCCAGCCAAAAGATCTGAAATGGTGCCAAGATGCCCTGGATTCAACCAACTTCAATGATGATCTATCAGCTTTGGAGATTTGGACTCTGAGATTAGAGGCAGCTGTGAGCAGAAAGAAACATCCACCCCTACCTCCACCCCTCCTTCTTCGTTCTAACATTCCCACAGAAATGAATATGCTTTTAGTTGAGCCGACTCAGACACAGAGGAGTCAAGGCTGGAGGATTTATTTGAAAAGGAAACCCAAGAAAAATCCTGACACATCTTGAAAAAGCCTCTATAAGTTGAAACATAACTGCAGTCCGAAGTCCTGCCCATGAGATGCAGGTCGAAGGGAGATGGTCTGGGCCTGAAGTGCCTCAATCCACTGATAATTGTTTGTGAATTTGGGTCTGGCTCTCCGACACATATGGCAATCTGGATCCCGTAAAGGAGACAGTCCATCTGTGGGGCACAAACAGCTCCTTCTTGGGGGTGGTGGTTCTCGGACAAAATGTAGTATCTCCAGAGTGTAGTACACAATACGGTGTGGGAAGGTACTTTTAAATATTTCCATTTTGGCTTTTCCACTGTCCATTTCTGCTCCATTTATAATGCTTATAAAGATGGATAACTTTAGATTCTGAGGAAAGGGTATTTTTTCTTCATTTTTCTCCTTCAAATGGGAGATAAAGTAGTTTATGGGAGACATGTTGAAGAAGGCTGTCAAGACCTGTCCCCCACACTCTCTGTGTCCTATAAACAAGCAGAGTGCTGCATGGAAAACGTCTTCTATCTTCTATGTAGCTGGAATAAAAGAAAGGGAAGGAAAACACCCCAGCTGCCAATTCCATTGCAGTCATAAAACTTGAGAAGTCTCTGTTGTCTGTTCTTAGGAAATGGTGTGAATTCTTTTTGGAGTGGTTATGTTCAGGAGACCCAGAGCTGAGAGGGAGAGGACTTCAGGAAGTTTATGCAGTGTATCCTTCACTTGCGCAGGAGGATAATCTATAAAAACAAACTGGACTACATGTAGGCATGCATGAAAATGAGTATTCCTGAACATAATGAAGTCGGACTAGTATAATTAGTGATGGCTAAGTGCCCTTGGGCCAAGAGGGAGTGATAAGAGAATGGAGACCCTTAGGGCTGATAATCCTGGGGAGAAAGTGCTATTTGGCATAGGATGAAGCAAGAGCTGGGCCATAGCCTGAGTGAGTGGGGCCCCTTATTCTCTCTCTCTCTCTCTCTCTCTCTCTCTCTCTCTCAGGGACCTCATGGCAAAAGTCTGCACTCCAGAAAGAAGATAGGAGAGTTGGACTTTGTGACATGGTGTCAGGCTAGGACACAGGAAGGGGGACTCCTGGGACCTGTAGAGGATGAGCCTGTTGGCTGGCGATTAAGCAGGTTTACCTATTAAGCAAGGTCATCCCTAAGGAAGATCCCATAAGGTACTTCCACGAGTGCTCAGGCTTTTTGGAAAACAAACTCCAACAGATAGTGAGCATCTTAGTTGCTCAACTGAGTGATCAGGTTATGAAAAGGGATTTAATGTTTTCAGAAGTAAATGGGCCAGTGTTCCATGCATCTACTTTCTCACCCCAAACCTCTCTTCTCACTGCTAGTGAGAAGCTAACCTCTTAGGCTGAAGAGTCTTGATTTTATCATTTTTCATCTTGCCTCTGTTGCTCCCTATTGCTAAGAGAACACAGTTATATTTCTCAGGTCTTCTCTTTACTTGCCCCACAGTTGATGATTCTGTAGTGGATGATGCGGAGAAGGAAAGCAAAATAACCTAACATATACTAAGAAGGGATCAATTGTCCATGCCAAACACTTTGCCTATGTTTTTGTACCTGTTCCTTTTGGAAATTATGATACATGAATATTATTATTCCTGTTTTACAGATGAGAAAACCAAGGCACAGAAAAGCCAAATCACGTGGCTAAGCACAGCTCACTCTTGAGGGGAATACCCATGTATTAAACGTAGAATCATCTTCCTCCAGAATACCTGCTGTGTTTTTTTTATGCCATCTCCCTGCATTTCACTCCTGGGCACTTTTTCAAATTCACTCTGGAGAGATGAGTACATATTTAGCTAGCATGCAGGAGCAGGATAGGTATGCAGATGTGCAGGTGGTTTACAGGAGCAGGATAGGCGTGCGGATATGCAGGTGGCATGCAGGAGCAGGAGACAAGGCTGGAAGCATAGTGAAGACTCATCTCCCGGCCTTTTCTGACTCTACCTCCTGCCCCCTCCTCCCAGCCTCCAACAATCTCCTGTCTCTGAAAGAAGTCACAACAAGGGATTTTTCTCTTGAGATCAAACCAGTGATCCATCCAGCTCTGTTTCCTGCCTCTTCAGTTTGGCTGAGTCATGACACTTGAGCAGGAGACAGAAGGCTCAGCAGCCCCTAAGGCGAGCAAACAATATTGCATATTGTAAATGGGATGAAAACGTACCGGCTGACCCCCAGACCCATGTGTGCCCGAAAGCAGGAGATTTAATGAAGCAAATGGCCAGGTGAGGTCACAGACCAAATTCCAGGCATGTTTTGCCCACACTGGCTTCAAGGGTCTCCTTGCATTTCCCTGTCATATTTATAGACACATCTGAATCTCATTTTTAAAATTCCAGCCTCTGAGCTTTGATATATTCCTTTCTAATACTTTTCTGCTGTGGCCTGAGGAGCAAGAGGGGACATTTGCATCTGCCTTGCAATTAAGGTAAACAGGAGAGGAAAATTTTAAACAATCTTTAAAATTACCTCAATAACACTTATAACACTGGAATCTTAAGGTACAGGAAGAAAAGCAGCTTTTATTTTAAAATATTTTCTTATGTCAGATGAAGCTGGTTTATATCCACAACCCTGCCTTTCATGTCATCTCTTACTTTCCCACCACTTAAGCATGCCGACTGCTGCCACAAGTGAGATCCTCTGCCCTACCAGGGCTAATGGTTCACCAGCAAGGCAGGTCACAAGAGCCATGTCAGTGGCTGGGCGGGCAGATTCTGGGTCAGATACGGAAGGAGCAGAAACTCAAAGGACCTGATGTCTTATAAGGCACTCAGCTCTGGCTCTGAAAGTGACAGTCTGGGAACATATTGGAAATGTGGGGAGCCAGAGCAGAGGTAGAGCTTGCATGGGTATGGAAGCTATAATCATGGACCAACCTCCAAAGCTGCTTGGATTAAAGATCCATGGTGTGGGTCCTGAGGTGAGCAGGCCAGAGGTTGCCCCCTTGCCTCTGTAGTGGATCCTCTGTGCTGTACACCCAGCCATCCAGGGCCAGGCCAGGATCTCCTGCAGGGCCCGGAGAACTTGATACTGTTGGTGCAATTGTAGGACTGAGTCTTTTTTTTTTCTTTAATTTTTCCCCTGCTTCTTTTTTGCCCAATGTGTGAATTTTTTTATTCCTTTCACATCTCTTCTGCACTGATTTTTTTCTTTTTCTGTGAGGCTGAATTAAGTCTGGCCCACAGGAGGTGTGCAGAGTTGGCTGAAATATTGAAAAGAGCAATATTCCCTTTTCCTTGTGCCTTTTTTGTTTTTTAATGACATTTGAACACAAAAGGTGGATCTCAGGATCTTGCCTGGAACTTTTCTCAGATTACCAGGGTTGCAATACAGTGGCTGAACTCTGAGTCATTTTTCAAGCCCTTCCCTGAGAGCCAATACCAGGCATGCAGAGTCTTCTCTGATGGTGTGCGGAGCCCAGAATCAGCCCCTGGTGGGGTTGAGAAGAAGGGCAGATTCGCCTTGGGAGGGGTGGTCAAGGGTTCAGGTTGATTACATTGGCATTTCTCTTTGGAAAGTTGCAAAGCATTGACATTAAAATATCCTCCCTGTTAATTAAGAGTTTTCATATAACAGGGGTAAAGAACTTTAATGAGCATCATGGCACCCTGGTCGCTGAATTAATGACTAAGTGAGGGGGTCTTGGGCTCCAGGCTTATCTGCCATTAAGCATCTCTGAGCTGGCAGGAGGAGCAAACTGACAAGAATCACTGTGGAAATGATTGAGTTTCTCAAGCAGCCTGTGTTATTTTAATTAGACCAGGATATTGAGAACATGGTGCATTGATAAACTGGAGAAATAATGAAGGTTGTTTCTTCTCCTCTCATCTCTTTCCACCCCCTTCAAATGAAGCAATTATTTCTCTGACCTCAGGAACTGCATTTCAAAGAGGTCTGAAGACAGGCTTAGGCCTGCTGCTCCACTGAATTCTGTGGTGCCCAATTACTGACCTCAGGAGTCAGCATTCTGAAGATTAGAGTCACAGGGAGTTTGCTTCACAGACTCACTTCTAATAATATACCTTCCATGCAGACACCATTAACCTGCCTTTTCCAGTTAGCCAATAAGGTACATCGAAGGGCAAAATTGTTATCAGCTCTCCGGGGGTCCGGCCTCTGGCTCTAATTAGAAACAGGGGCATCTGCAAGGGAAAGTCATAAAAGCACCTAGTGAGTAAAAGCTGACAGTGAATGAAGGCAAGGTGAGAAGTCATTCAGGCCTGGAACCTGTAGACATAATACATCTTTGGTGCTGAAAGAATCACAGCTCATTTAGGCTACCCAGCATTTTAAAGCTTAGCTCTTCTTTTCCTTGCCAGTTTTATTCCTATAAACTGGTGAGGACACAATGAATCCTTCTCCTTGCTCCCAAACCTGGAGACCTTAGTCATTTAGTTGAACTAAACACACTGTGTCAAACACCACGTGGGTGGATAGCTGGCCTTTCTCCATGGGGTTCCCTGAGAGAATTGAACCCTAATGCCCAAGGCATCTATAGTATATCTTAATGTTTTTCCTACCCATCTAGAATGATGCTGGCTACAAGGTATCCTTGGGAGTGAAGCAAGAGAATAGGGTCTGGAGGCAGGGAAGCTAGGCCGATTTGAGCTGACTTCTTAGAACTAAACCAAAAGGAAAACCCCAACTTTCCACGCTTAAGTAACAGAAGGACCGGATGCTACTCCCTTTGCAAAGCACCCCCACCGCCACCCCCACCCCCCCACACTGGTTTTCTGTGTGGCAGATAGAAAACGGAAAGTATCTCTAATTGGTTGTTTTCTGCACCAATCAGACGTTGGCATAGGAATGTAACTTTGTAACTTCAGCCTCTGACTGGTTGCTTTCCACAACCAACCAGACTGATTGCAGCCAAGTCTTCATTTGCATAGAAGTTAACCTTGTTACTTCATTTTAGTCTCTGATTAGTTGATTTCCACAACCAATCAGATGCTTGCATAGGGTGTAACCTTTGTAACTTCACTTCAGCCTCTGATTGTGGGCCATGACTTGATTTACATAGGATGCACACCAGGTAACCAATGGGAAACCTCTGGAGGATATTTAAACCCCAGAGAATTCTGTAAGCTGGTGCTTGAACCCCTGTGCTCAGGCTTGCTCACACTCTATGGAGTATACTTTCATTTTCAATAAATCTCTGCTTTTGTGGCTTCCTTCTTTCCTTGCTTTGTTTGTGCACTTTGTCCAATTTTTTTGTTCAAAAACACTAGGAACCTGGACATCTTCAACTGGTAACAGCAGAACTGAGAAAATAGTCACCCATTTTCTACAGGGCTTAATTTCCTTGGGTGGCCCCCACTGACAAAGACTGTATCATAAACGCAGTTTCTCCTCTCCCACTCGTCCCATTCCAGCCAAAAACGAAAGTAATGGTGTGAAGTTTTGTGATAAAGTCTGGAGGAGAGGCATGTGCTCCCTCAGTGTGGATGAAGCAGTTAGCTTGGTCAGAGAGGCTAAGACAGTTAAGGGAAGTCTTCCTAAGGGAGAAACATTTACACTCCTGTCTGGAGGAAGAATTAGAGCTGGTCAGAGGAGGGGAAAATAAGTTCCTGGGTGGAGGGAAGAGTGTGATAACATGAGTGAAGGCCTTGAAGGAGTCAGAGGGTAGCTATTCCTGGGTGGACATTTTGATGACCAGTGATTCTTCAGCATTAGGCACATAGTCTTTATGGCATGACACAGAAGATGTTCTGTAAATGTTGACTGTTAGTGGGAGGATGGTGATGATGGGGAAAGGGTTGGGAAGGAACACGTCTGGATGTGTTAATAGGAACTTTCCCAGCTGCCTTAAATAATTTGGGTTTTATGCTAAAGTTGCCAGGAGCTGCTAAAGGGCAGTGACACTGATTATGTGGCTTCTTAGTCATGTGCCTGAAGTATGGGAGGGAGCCAGGCATGGGGGCTCATGCCTGTAATCCCAAAACTTTGGGAGGCCGAGGTGGGAGTATCACTTGAGGCCAGGAGTTTGAGACCAGCCTGGGCAACATGGTGAGACATCGTCTCAACAAAAAATTTAAGAAATGAACCAGGTGTGGTAGCATGTGCCTATAGTCCCAGCTACTAGGGAGGCCATGGTGGGAGGATTGCTTGAGCCCAGGAGTTTGAGGCTGCAGTGAACTATAATCATACCATTGTACTCCAGCCTGGGTGACAGAGCAAGACCCTGTCTCAAAACAACAACAGCAGCAACAACAACAACAGAAACAACAACACAAAACAAAAATAAGTACTGGAGAGTATATAAGTGCAATACTTCCCCAGAGAGTAAGTCTTGCAATTATGCTGATGACAAACAGGTACCTAGTTGAGAGGCTGGTAACCCACGCAGAGCCCACGTCTGTTGGCCATCCTGAAGTTCTCTTCCCTCCCTGGGCTCTCTGTCTCCTTCCCTCTTCTCCTCTCCATCCCTTTTCCTACTCCTCTGCCTTTCTTCAGGACCCTGGCCATACTTGGAGAAGCAGCCTCAGATCCTAAGGTCTGGCAGTTTGGGAGAAAGCCCCAGGTTCTTTACATTCTGTGATAGAGCATCTGTAAGATAGCTCTCTCATCCTATAGCATAATTTTGATATGTTATTATGCTTGGGACCTTTATTCAACTTAGTATGATTCTATACTTGTCCTTTTTGACATTTATCATCTTTCCTCATGTCCCAAGTAGTTAACAGCAGCAGTTGTAGTAGGGCAATGAGGTCAGTGAGAACTTCTCTCAAAGTTATTAATAACATAATTAGATTAGTTTTATTCTAAATATTCATTGTATAATGAAAGCATTGTAGTTACAAGTTATTATTTCTTTTTCATGTGAGGATTTGCTTTCTCTCCAATGCTCTGGAATCTGGGTTTTTACAAAATTCACACCTCATTTCTTCCATCAGTTAGATTCCAACACACTCTAAGACTTAGAGAATGGTTTTCAAACTGGGGCCCCTGGTGGACCCCAGTTTGATGCATGTGGAAGGGTGTGAAGGGGACAGTGGGGGAATGCAGGTTCCAGGTTCTCAAATCCCTGCTTCAACCCCAGGGTTGACCTCAGGGTTAGATTCCACTGGAATGAAGGACTCCACTGTTGACCAAACGTTGAAAAGAGAGTAGCTCAAGGTTGACAGCATCGAAGTAAGCGAGGAGCCATTAACTGTCAGTACCATGAAGAGTGTGTTGTCTTCAGCCATAGACCTAGAAGAAAAGCGTCTAAGAGTCTGGGAGCCTTGGAGTCACTCACTGCTGCTGCATTTGAAGGACCTGTAATAATTCCCCACCATTCTTTGGGGAATCCTCAAGACAAACCACTATGAGATTTAAGAGATGAATCGAATGGAGGAAACCAGCCAGCATTTATTGGCATCTCCTAAATATTGGGCCCTGTGCTGAAAGCTTTACTTATGTAATTCCATACTTTCCTTAGAAACTGTAGGAGAAAGGTTTGGGAAAGAAGAGAAACATTATTGATTCTAAGTCCATGCAGCTCCTGATGGAGCACCGACAAGCCAGAAAGAATGTGACCTTACATTCCGTAACTTGCAATGACTATTGATTGGAAAGGTCAAGTTAGAAGCAAGGTCTCCAGATGCTCCAACTTGCCATTGGCAGGATTATTAATCATAGAGGGTATGAAACAAGGCTGTGGAAATTTTAGAATTGAGGTTTTCAAACTTTAGTCTGTAAATATCACCTGGGAACTTAATAAAAATAAAAACTTTCCGTCTCCACCTGTGAAGATACTGATCTGATAGGTCTGGAGAAGGGTCTGAGAAATAATATTTCGTTATGTGGTTGAGAAGTGCTGGTAGATTATGTGGATAGGGAAGGCAAAATAACCTTCTATTAAACCTGGGAGCTGGCTTTGCTCAAGTTTGTTTGCATCAGAAAAAGATATGACTGCTAATTGATTTGGAAATCAGAGTTGTTGGATTGATTTGCGTTTGGTTATTGTCCTGCAAAGCATTGTTAAGTGAGTGTGGCTAGAATTCTTCAAGATGGTGCAATATCTTCAGCATCTATATTAGCATAATAGAAATGTTCTTACCTCCCTCTTTCTATTTTTCTTATAAGCTACAATGTCTGATGGCAAGTAATTAAACATTCCCTTATAGCTGATTATTTTGTGAAGTGTATCTGTCCATACAACTAATTCAGCCTTGCAAATACATTCCATTTCCAAAGTCAATAAGCCTGAAGACCGTCTGGGGAGATCCTTCCTTCACCATGAGCAGGAGTCCTTGCACCCCTGTGCCTTTGTTTGTTTCTTTGGTATAGGATGCCCTCTTCACCTTGTCAGATCTTATTGATCCTCAAAGGCTTATTGAAAACATCATGTTCTAAAGCATTTCCTGATTTGCCTCTTCTACTTCCTTTTTATTGTATAGTCAAATAGGGATTTGCATTATCTTTGAATATGCAAAGCTTGTGGTTATAATTCTTTAATGGTGCATATTTTTTTCTCTTTTACATTCAATTTGTATTGCTTTATTAAATTACTAAAAATGCTTATTGTAATACAGTCATTTGTTTCTTAATGGTGGGAATATGTTCGAAGAAATGTGTCATTAGGCGATTTTGTGCCCACATAATGTTTACTTACGCAAACCTAGAGGGTATAGCCTAATACACACCTAGGCTACATGGGCCAGCCTGTTGCTTCTAGGCTGCAAATCCATACGGCATCTTACTGCATAGAATACTGTGGGCAATTGTAACACAATGTTAAGTATTTGTGTATCTAAACATAGAAAAGGTAGTGTGTTGCAGTGTAAGAGCAGGAGTTAGCAAACTATAGTAATGTCTGCTTTTGTATGGCTCACAGCTATAATGTCACTAGGCAACAGGAATTTTTAGCTCCATTATAATATTATGGGATCATCATCAATATGTAGTCCGTTGTTGACAGAAACACTGTTGTGTGGCATGAATGTGTTTAAGTGCTACAGAAGCATATGGAATAAAAAGCTAAGCCTCTGTCATCTGCATCAGTTCACTCCCCACTACAGACCTTTTAAAAACGTGTTTGCCAGTAAAATAGAAGGAATAAATTTAAAGTTTGATAACAGTGTAGGATAGCTATACATAAAAAATGTATTGTACTCAGGTGACGGCACCCCAGATACCCTGACATGATCCCTACCCATTATATATACATGTAAAAAATTTCTTATGTAGCCCATAAATTTGTACTAATAATTAAAATAAAATATAATATAATGTATTTTCAATCTGCATCTGTCACATAACCACCCCTTCCTCCTAAACACACACACAGACTTACTGTGCTTTTTAGAGAAGGTTTCATCTGTTGCAAAGTAGGCTTCCTGTCAGCTGCTGCAGCACATATGTGGAATCGCAAAGAATGTTCAGTCTGTCCTTTAATTTGGATTTAAACAATATGATGCTTCCATAGAGAAATTCACAAGTGGATTTCCTAGTTCATCCATATTGTCCTGATCTCTTTGAGGACACTGGTGTTATTTCCTGGTTCTTCAGGTTCCCCTTACGTGTAGTCTCGCAGTCAGAAATGAAAGTGGCCCCTGGATTGGCCCCTTACTCTCATGCTGCTCTTTTCTCTCCTCCTCGGTCTTTCTCTTTTATTTATCTCACCCAGCGGTTGGCAAGCCTTTCCTGCAAAGGGCCAGAGAGTAAAGATGTTGGGCTTTGGGCCATGTGGTCTCTGCTGGACCACTCAACTGTGCTGTTGCAGTGCCAAACAGCCATAGACTATGAACAGACAAATGCGGGCGTTTGTGTTCTGGTGAACCTTACTTATGGACACTAAAATGTGAATGTTAAATAATTATTACATCACAAAATATTGTTCTTTTAATTTTTTTCCAACCATTTAGAAATGTAAATAAACCTCTGTTAACTTGTTTGCCTTACAGAAACAGACAGCTGGCCACTTTGACCCAAGGACCAGAGTTGCCATCCCTTGCCCTCCCCCAAACTCTCATCTCCTATTCTATACAGTTTTTGATGAAAATGATAATAATTTTCTATTCCCCCTACAAAGGATGGGGTAGGGGCACGGATCTTCAGATTCTGAGGCTCTAGGAGAGATGGCGAAAGAGGTCCTCAAATTGTTCTGGGCTTTAGGAAAATATCGAGATTGCAACAAACAAAAACAGTATTAGATCTTCATATCTTTTATCTTACAGTGCTAGAAGAGTGTATGCTTGCTAGTCTGGAGTTAAAACATCATTGTTTATTGTACATATTTTATTCTACTTCATTAGCTTAGCTTTCTGAAAATAAGGACTTTGAAAACTCTATTGTCTCTATCTGAATGCCTGGTACAAATTTAGTGGTCAAACCTCTTGAACAGTTCTTGGTATCTCTATTAACCCTATACTTCTTAGCCGTTACCCTTTATCCTCCTATTTCTACTCCTTTCTGCTATTCCACATACAAATCAGTAAGTAGAAAATGAGGGCAGGTGTGGTGGCTGACAACTGTAATCCCAGCACTTTGGGAGGCCATGGTAGGCAGATCGCTTGAGGCCAAGAATTTGAGACCAGCCTGACTAAGATGGTGAAACCCTGTCTCTACAAAAAATTACAAAAATACAAAAATTACCTGGGTGTGGGGAGCGTGCCTGTAATCCCAGCTACTAGAAGGCTGAGGCACTAGAATTGCTCGAGCCTGGGAGCTGAAGGTTGCAGTGAGCCCAGATAGCACCACCTCACTCCATCCAGCTTGGGCAACAGAGCGAGACTCCGCCTCAAAAACAAAACAGAACAAAACAAAACTGTGAGAATATATCTTTAAAATTCTTTTATAAACATAGACTATCGTGAAAATAAAACAAAAATGGGGTAGAATCAAGGGAAGACATTTACCTCTCCAGTTTCTTTTCTTAAATCGCAAGGTGTGGTTCACCGGGGATGGAGGGTACAAATCTTTTCAGCTGCTATCCTGTGATAAACCATGTTTGTGGGCTGACTTTCTAAAAAGTTCAACATTCTCAGCCACTTATATGAAGATGGCAATAAGATTCTGTCTGCATACCGGTTGAGTGTATCTTAACTCTGTGGCCAGATCTAGAGTTGCTTCTGACCGCCATCTCCACCCCATTCTTGCCTTCTTTGCCTTTCTTGCAAGCAGATGTGGAATTCTTAGTAAAGACTGAGTCTTTTTTTATATTAGTAACTTCTGAGTTTTGGTGACAATGGAGAAATGGACGTTGGTCAAAATAGCAGAAGGGAGGACATGGGTAAGAGGGGAACTTCCAGAATGCTGAAATATACCTGTGACTCTGAAATCTGAGCTCACACCTCAGGGTCTTCGGTTTACAAATGTTTCCCTGCTCTAAAAAATAAAATGTCTGACAAGCCTACAAGTATACTCAGTAGCCATATTAAAGTTCTCATAAATCATTTATAGGATTCAAAGTAAACATGCCTGATTCTTTGTATTTTAGTTCCTTGGCAGAAATCTCCATTCCAGCTGGCCTCAGGTCAGCATGGGTGCTTTTCCCAAACACTCAAGTTCCTTCTTCTAACGTGATCTTCTTTCATTTTTTAAATGAAAACCTAACTCTCTGTCCTGTTTACAGCTGCACATGTGGCCTGCATGAACAATTGAGAAGTATGCTTTGCCATCACTTGACAGAATGAGACCCTACTGCTCATAAGCCAGAGAATAAGCACGCGCTGTCGTTATGTAGAAAAAGCCTTTCATGGATATATTTTCAAGGAATCATGGATCCACTTTCAAATATTGGCTTTGATTCTGCTGATGCAGTGTAAGAGCAGGAGTTCACAAACTACAGTAATGTCTGCTTTTATATGGCTTGCAAGCTAAGAATGGTTTTTACATTTTAAACTTATGTTGAAAAATCAAAGAATAATATTTAGTGGTATGTAAAAATTTTGTAAAATTCAAACTTCAGTGTCCATAAATTAAGTTTCATTGGTTCCCAGCCACGCCCATATGCTTACATATTGTTTTTAGCTGTGTTTGCACTGCAGTGGTAGAGTAGAGCCCTCCTGGCAGAGACTTCTGAAAGAGTTTGCTGAACCCACGTTAAAGCCATGGGCTTTGGGTAGGACTTTCTGGTTAGAATTCTGGCTCTGCCACTTATAGTGTGAAACCTGTAAATTTTTCTTGTTTATAAAATATTTTCTTGCATGCAAAGTAGGTGCAGAATATGATTCCCTCCATTGCTTTCTTATGAAAATGAGTTGGTATCAAGTTGGGGCTTCTCTAGGTTCTGCATTCCCTCCAGATGCCACTGTTCCAGTTGTGGGAATTCTGCTCCTTCCTGATGAAGGACAAGATCTGCAAATAGACTTTGCAAGGATTTAACTGGTATTTGAATTCAGTGAACAACAGTATCAATCTTTTGGGTTTTGGCTTTCCATCATCTCAACTCTAAGAAGATAAAAAATATTTTCAGCACTCACAGAAAAGCCATGTGTGTTGCTGGTTTTCCATGCCCCGGGGGTGGAAACTCCAAGTTCTCCGCATGTATTCTGTAGCTTTAATTCATCCTATGCATTCAGATGTAGCTCTTAGAGATTTCATGGGCTGGTTCCCACCCCTCTCAGATCACAGAGAGGAATCCCACTTCTTTTGTGCCTCATCTCAGTGTGATAACCACATTTTTTTCATTGTACTCTTTGTTACTATGTTATCCGCTGTGGTTGTTTGCGTATATTCAACAGAAATACAGTCTGGTAAAGAATGAAGCCATTGTTGGAAGGATATTGGGTGGCTAACAAAATTGGAAGAAGAAATAAGGAGTTGTCCAGTCAACTTCAAGGAGGAGCCAAGGAAGCCTTGAGGGTTTGAGAGCACAGAACTCACAGACTATCTCAAGATGCTGCTTTTGGGTGGCTCATGCATAGTACTGCTGTCCCTGTGACTTTAGGGACAACATCCAAGGGTCTGAGAGAACAAATCTGATGAGCTACTCATGTGGTCAGGAGGAGGGTCCTGTCATTGAAATCTCTTGAGCATCACATGAGGTGGATGCCCATTGGTCCAAAATAAGATACATTAACTTCAGTCTTTCTTTTCAAATTTTTGGTTCTGGTGGTTGCAGGAGAGGGAGAAGGGGAATGCTATTTAAATTTCCTTTAAACCTTTGTTTCTTAAGATACAAAAGCCAGATAATACTCGTTTAACTCTATTGATGTAAAGATTAAAAAAATAATATATGGAAAGTGATTTACACCATGCTTGGCACACAGTGAGCATATAATGACTGGTAACTATTATTCAATTATTGTTCTTTATGTCAATTTCCATATATAACATTTTTTTAAAAATCAAAAGCTGTGATCTCAGCTCCCAGGACCCATCATCTAGAACCGATTTCCTGTTTCGAGGCATAAGACACAGCAGAAATTGCTCTTAGGGATAAAGGGTTTGATCATGTAAATGGCTCATTACTCTTTAAATAAATGGTTTAAGTCCCTGCCAAGGCATTTGTATACCAGGTCAGTAGCTGTTTGCTGACATATTTGTGTGTTAGACTGAAATCTCTCTTAAGACAAGACTGGGGGCCGGGCGCCGTGGCTCACGTCTATAATCCCAGCACCTTGGGAGGCCGAGGAGGGCGGATCACGAGGTCAGGAGATCGAGACCATCCTGGCTAACACGGTGAAACCCCGTCTCTACTAAAAATACAAAAAAATTAGCCCGGCGTGGTGGCGGGTGCCTGTAGTCCCAGCTACTCGGGAGACTGAGGCAGGTGAATGGCGTGGACCCGGGAGGCGGAGCTTGCAGTGAGCTGAGACCGCGCCACTGCACTCCAGGCTGGGGGACAGAGCGAGACTCCGTCTCAAAACTTGGTCTTTTTTTCATTTTTTAAACTTAATTCAATTAATTTTTAAGTAGACTGGGCATCTACTATGGGCAAAGGTCTGCTGAGGAGGAATGGGGAGGCATACAAAGGGAATTCTTCATTAGTAGAAGCAAAGCCATTGTCCCTTCATAACAAAACAATTACAATGCAGGAGTCAGGGGTCGAGGTGTTACCCTAAAGGTTCTCGGGATTACCAGGCTACAGAGACTGATTAAAGATCGCAGAGATTATAACAATGTCATGTGGGTCCATCTGAATATGATAGTATTGAGAAGACGTTATTGTACTATGTCTGCTGCGCTAGAGCAGTTTAACTGTGTTTTACTAATGTAGCCTGAGTGTATTTACCAGCCAAATTGTGGATGAAAAAAAAGTGATATCCAACCAGTTGTCTTTGTTTACATTTTACAGTAGCGTTTTCACGTTTAAGAGTCTTTATCTCAGTCCTATTGTGAGAGTAACTTTATATAATAAGAATCCAGTGGTAAATGTATATGCCAGCAGAAATATATATCTAGTCTTCTCCCCATGTTCATTCTCAAGAATATTTGCTCTAAAGATCCATGAAATATGAGAACATTATCAGTTTATCTTTAGACTCTAGAAATCAGTCTTAAATTAGCTGGGCATGGTGGTGCATGCCTGTAACCCCAGCTGCTTGGGAGGCTGAGGCAGGAGAATCCCTTGAACCCAGGAGATGGAGGTTCCAGTGAGCTGAGATCATGCCACTGCACTTTAGCCTGTGCGACAGAGTGAGACTCTGTCTCAAAAATAAATAAATAAAATAAATAAATAAATAAATATAAAAATCAATCTTGCTCTGCACAAGTCTAGTATCTCTAGTATCTCTCGACAATATTAATCAAATTAGAGTTAGTTTATTCCTTCCTTCATATTTTTTAATCTTTGGGGGAATTACTGAAGACCTTTTGTGACCAGTTAATATATCATTTTAAAAATGATTAAAAATTTGTTTTTACCAATGAAATTATTACAGCTACTTATTATAGTGTTTTGTGGGAGTTAAAAATAATAGTAAGTGTAGCATAAAATAAGAGTGAGTATAAAATAATAACATCATTCCTCAAGCGCCTTATACGAGATGCTTTGGTGATCTATTCCTGTGTAACAAATGACACCAAAACTTGGTGGTTTAAAACAGCCATTTTGCTTTGCTCGTGATCTTGTGGGTCAGGACTTTGGGAAGGGCTTGGCTGGGTGCTTTGTCTCTGCTCCACCTGACGTCAGCATGGGCAGCTGGCACCAGGGACTCCACTCCCTAGGTGTCTTCTGCAATCACGAAATCTGACTCCTCCCTGCTTTTTGGTTTCTCGCTTCACATGGCATTTTCTCCTCCAGCCTCCCTCCATGTGGCTTGAGCTTCTCACATCATGGCTGTCTCAGAGCAGTTTTACTTCTTTTGTGGTAGCTAGTTTCTAAGAGGCAGAAGCGAAAACTGCCAGGTCACTTACGGGCTATGCTCAGAAGTGGCACAGCATCACTTCCTCCCTATTTGTTTTTTGTTTGTTTGTTTGTTTGTTTGTTTTCTGAGACAGAGTCTAACTCTGTCACCCAGGCTGGAGTGCAGTGGCACAGTCACGGCTCACTGCAGCCACGACCTCCTAGGCTCAAGCAATCCTCCCACTTTGGCCACCCAATTCACTGGGACTACAGGCATGTGCCAACATGCCTAGCTGATTTTGTTTTTTATTTTTTTGTAGAAACGGGGTCTCATTATGTTACCCAGGCTGGTCTTGAATTTCTGTACTCAAGCAATCCTCCTATCTTGGCCTCCCAAAGTGCTGGAATTACAGGCATAAGCCATTGTGCCTGGCCTCTTCCCTCCACATTGTTTTGGTCAAAGCAGACCCATGGTATGCCCAGGTTGAAGGGAGTAGAGAAATAGAATGCACCTTTTGATGGAGGAGTGTCAAAGTCACTTCAAAAAAGAGCACGTGCAATGGGGATCATCTTTGTTGTAGCCATCTTTGGAAAATACAGTCTGTCACATTAGGACATGTTCAAGATACTTCTTCATAAATTCTACTCACTTAAGCCTTTCAATAACTCTTAAGTAGTCACTATTATCACTACCATTTTGCAGATGATAAAACTGAGTCCCATGGTACTAAATAACTGGTCCAAGGGTACACGGTTTGTATAAGATAATTTTACTTAAATAATGAGAAATCTGGTTCCCAGGCCAAAGTTCTTCACCCTGTGTTTTCTTACCTATGATATTAGACATATCTATATAGATAAGCTATGTAAGCTGGGCAAGTTGCTTAACCTCTCTGGATATTGGCATCCCTAAAAGCATGAGGAAAGGTACTGTCCTTCAAGTGTTTCTGTGAGGATAAAAAAACATGTAAGGATGATGCTTAGTACAGCCTGGACAGAAGAGACACACAATAAGTGTGTCTTACTGAGGCGTATGAGCTCAGGGACTGTGAACATGTTGATTTTCTTCCTGTTCACCTGAATAAACCTCATCCTGCCTCTACAATCTGGGGGCAGAGGGGCAGCTTGCCCTGTTATTCTCTTCGTTGCAATTTGGCTCTGGGTTCGAACTCTGGCTATCTTCCCCCAGGCCATGTTTTCCCTTTACTTACCCTTAATTTTAGCTTAAATTAAGTAAATTCAGAGGCTTTACATTTTAGAGTGTGCACAGAGAATACTGCGGTAAATATCTTTGTATGTGTGTCATTGGCTTATTTTGTATATCTGTATACAAAAAGGACTTGCTAGATGAAAAGGAATGCATATTTGTAAATTTGATAAATTCTGTCAAATGTCTGCCCATAAGCTTTTTTCAACTTATAATCCCCAAACAATGTATGTGAGGCCTGTTTTCCATCACTTTGCCAAAAGTGTGATTTGAAGCTCTTTGATCTTTGCCAAATTAGTCAGTGAAATATGATATCTCGTTGTCATATAATTAGCATTTCTCTATTCGTGGGTGATGTTATTTGTCTTCTTGTGTGTATAAGAACCACTTGTATTTCCTTTTCTGTAAACCATATCTCCATATTGTTGCCAATAATTTTCTAATAGAATGTATAACATATATATAAGAAATTTGCTTCCAACAGCACTTTTGTATTAAGAACATCAGCATTTTGCCTGCATATGTGCATCTTTACTGGTTTTTGCATGTGAGTTTGCTGTTTTTTTATGCAGAATTTAAATTTTTTTTATATAACCATGTTTTGTGTTTTTTTCCTTGTTTCCTGCCATACCTAAAAAGATTTTTTTCCATTCTAAGATTAGGAAAAACATCTTCCATGTTTTATTTCTTACTTTTATGAATCAAGCAGTTTTTCTTCATCTGATTGAGACAAACTTATAAAATGAGGTTAATTTACATAAAAATCTGGAGACTTGGTTTGGGAGATCTGCAGCCCTACCCTATACTTCCATATGGAAACAATTGGTTGGAGGTGAAGGGCAGGCCTGCCCCTTTGGACAGGACCAGTTCTCTCTGCCTTGCCAGGGTCCCTACCTTGCCCTTTGAACTCACTGGCATCCCAAGCAAGTCCTCCTAGTCAATTAAGCTTGCTACTTCTGAATTAGAGCCTCATGTGGGGTTAGGAAGTGGAAGGGCTGAGCTGATGAGAGTTGGGATCTCTTGGCAGAGCAGTCTGTTTTTTGTAAGTTTTCACTTTTCTCTTCATTTTGAATATTATAATGTGGCTTCCAAAAACAGGGTGCACACCTATGTCTTGGAAGTAGACAAAGCCATCAAACAAATGTTGTACATCTTATACAGTGTGTGAAATTTGTGTGATGATAGTGGTGTGCAATTTAATTGGTAAATTATTTAAAACGTTGTTAAAAACAAGCATGGATTTAATATAGAGTAGAAATAAATATCTGGATGACTTTTTTCTAAGATTGAAAAACCCTGGCTACATTCCCTCACCTCAGGCATGTGGTCACTCACCTCTGATGTCAGGATCACTTGGGTGTATGTTTGATACCACTGGATAATGACTTCTACAAGAAGCCTAGGGATAAATAAATTTCGTTGACAGGTCAAGTCTTGTACTTTATATAATCATCTTATTTCAAATAGCTGATATTGGA
The DNA here is from genome assembly GCF_007565055.1 of Rhinopithecus roxellana. Classification (NCBI taxonomy): domain Eukaryota; kingdom Metazoa; phylum Chordata; class Mammalia; order Primates; family Cercopithecidae; genus Rhinopithecus; species Rhinopithecus roxellana. Next base: position 35,381,727 of record NC_044564.1, read on the forward strand.
CTGGCGTCCTGTTAATTTGAGTTTTCAGGTAAAAATTAGGTTACTTGGTTCATGAAACCAGAGGGGTATTTTTAATTAATATAGTGTGTATAAAGACTGTGTGTTAATCAAACGGAAACATTTCTATGTATGAGAAAAGAAGTAAAAATGAAAAGCCAAGAGGGAGAGCTTATGTTGTTTCTCTACAAGTCTTTTCAGAATTTTATTCAAATAATAGAGAATAGATTTATTTCAAACAAGAATCATTTATTAAGTCTTTAATGTGTGCAAGGAATTACTAATGTAGCAGAATAGAGCAGTTTGAGTACTTACAATCTGGCTGGGAAAGAAGGATAACTCCGTAAGTAAATAAATAGTGTTAGCCAAAAACACCCTAGACTCTATACATGTGTCCCTCCGGGTGCATAACACTTAAAATGATGAATGAAATGTAGTTTAAAATAAAACATTTAAAAAGCATAGCTGAGCTGACAACAAAGAAAATACCGAAGGTAAGAAATGATGAGAGAACACCTGTTTTTTTTTTTGGCTTGGGTACATCTGTCAGTGTATGGTGTTCTACAGACTTGGTTTTAAAGGACTGTAGTATGGAAGTCACAGGCCAAACCTAGACTCCAGACAGGTGAGAAATCTGATTGGGGAACCCTGAAGAAAGTGAGACCCTAAAGGTTAACACTCACAAAGGGCCAACTAGAAAGCCCAACCCCACAAAGGGGACTTGACCGTCTTAGACTTTGCCCTGAATTCTATAAAAAATGACAAGGAAAAATGAGGCCTCACATGAGAATTCCTAACCATAAGCCAGAATGGGCTTGTATTTGGAGGCCATAACTCACACTATATGAGTAGTCTTAACAAAATTTCAGGATGGAAATTTAGTAAAAAGTGGTCCTATGTTGATAAGCACCTGCAGGCAACGGATGGAAGCAAACAGATCCTTTTTCTTGAGGATGCATGTTAAACACAGGTTTCAGAGAATTCTGAAAGAAACATGAGCTCACAATTAAAAAAAATTAAAAATCACTAACAAGAAAATTGGACACTATGAGAGAGAGACAACAGAAAAGTAGCAAATGGTAGAATCAGATTTATAAAAACTGCAGGCTCAACAGCCACAGACTATAAAACAGATATATTTCATACATTTAAATAAATCAGTGAAGATACTGAAGTCATGGTAAAGGAACAAGAAACTATGAATATTGATGAGGTAGATTTTTTTTTTTTTTTTTTTTTTTTTGAGACAGGATCTCACTTTGTTGCCCAGGCTGTGTGTCATGGCATGATCATAGCTCACTGTAGCCTCAAACTCCCAGGCTGAAGCGATCCTCCTGCCTCAGCCTCCCAAGTAGCTGGGATTACAGGCACACACCACCAAACCTGGCTAATTTTTGTATCTTTTGTAGAGACGGGGTTTCATCATATTGCCCAGTCTGGTCTGAAACTCCTGGGCTCAAGTGATTCACCCACCTCGGCCTCCCCAAGTGCTGGGATTACAGGTGTGAGCCATTGTGCCTGGCCAAGGCAGATTTTTATAATAAAATCAAATAAAACTTCTACAAATAAAACTCTATAGTATTACATTTTAAAACTGTCAGGTAAACAGCAAATTAAAAACAGCCAACAAGAAAATTAATGAACTAGTAGATGTGAAGACATTACTCAGGAAATAGCACAAAAATAAAAAGATAAAAAGGGAAAAAGAGAAGTTTAGACATAGAGGATATAGTATGAAGGTCTAATAAGTGTTTAATTGAAAACCCAGAAAGATAAAATAGAGAAAATTGGAGAGAGATAATATTCAAAGAGATAGTAGCTGAGAAGTTTCCTTAATTGATGAATAGCTACAATCCTTACATTTAGGAAGCTCAAGGAACTTCAAGTTGGATTAAAATGAAATTTCTTCTGAAAACATCCTAGTGAAACTGAAAATAACCAAAGACAGAGTTGATCTTGAAAGAAATCAGAAAAAGAAAAAGCAGTCCGAGAGGAAAGAAAGGTTATCTGCAGAGGTGTGTTCACTTATATAACTTCTCAATAGCAACAATGGAAGCCAGAAGAAAATGTAATAATATTCCTCAATATACTGAAGAAAAAATAATTGACAACAAACAATTTAACATAGAATTAAATATCTATCACAAGTACCTGTTGAGAATGAAGCCAAAATAAAGATATTTTTAGAAAAAACCAACAAGGCCAGACACGGTGGCTCATGCCTGTAATCCCAGCACTTTGGGAGGCCAAGGCAGGCGGATCACCTGAGGTCAGGAGTTTGAGACCAGTCTGGCCAACATGATGAAACCCTGTCTCTACTAAAAATACAAAAATTTGCTGGGCCTGGTGGCACGTGCCTGTAATCTCAGGTACTCGAGAGGCTGAGGCAGGAGAATCACTTGAACCTGGAAGGCGGAGGTTGCATTGAGCCGAGATTGTGCCATTGCACTCCAGCCTGGGCAACAAGAGCGAAACTATTAAAAAAAAAAAAAAAAAGAAAGGAAGGAAAGAAAGAAAGGAAAGAAGGAAGGAAAGAAAGGATGGAAGGAAGGAAGGAAGGATGGAAGGAAAGAAGGAAGGAAGGGAAGGAAGGAAGGAAGGAAGGAAAAGAAAGAAAAAGAAAAGAAAGAAAGAAAGAAAAAGAAAAGAAAAGAAAAAACAAGCAACAGAACTGGCAAAAACCTGAAGGGGTTTAACTATGAATAGCTCCCCATTAATGCCTAAGGGCTATATTTCAGGAAGGAAAAAATGAGCCCAGAAGAAGTACCCAAGATACAAAAAGGATCAATGAATAATACAGTGTACTTTTGGGTAAATATAAACACAGACTACATAAACAAAATCTATCCTATGGGTATATACGATTGATAATTGCAATACAATCCTCAAATACATAACATATAAATCAGAAGGCATGTGACCAACGTTTAAGTGCTCTAAGTTTCATTTATTTTCAAAGGAAGGTAAAAATATTGATTAGCCTCTACTTTTTAAAGTACCCATGTTAATCATTTCTAGTATACTGCTAACAGAATAAACATACAAAAGTATGATTTTCAAATGAGAAGAGGACAAAAGTGAAATGGCAGGGAAAGCAACACTGTCAAGTCAAAAGGAAACAAAACAAGGGGGAAAAGTTAAAAAGTTAAAGAAAATACAAAACTAAGTGCTAAAAATTAATCCAAATGTATTATTAAGAAAATGAATATGAGTTGAGTAAAATTTATAGTTAAAAGTCAAAAACTGTCAGACTGGTTGAAAAACATCAACAAATAAACATCAGTGCCACAAATTCAGATATGGATGAGTTGTAAGTTCAAATAAAAGGTTATAGAAGGTTGAAAGTAAATGGATGGAAAAAAATTATACCAGACAATACAAACTCAAGAAAACTGTTATAGCCAGATTAATACTAGACAAAAATCTATTTTAAGGCAAAAGACATTCTGGAGATCATTACAAGATGTCTAATTTGAAAACTTCAACATTTGACTAAATTACAGAAATGGACAAATCACCCATCTTAGTGGGAGATTTTCAGACTATTCCTTTAGCCATTTATAGACAAGGCAGATAAAGAATCAGTAAATGTATAAATTAAGCAGCTCTAATGGACATATATGGAATACTTCCCCCAACCAGTGGAGTACATTCAGAGGATTTATGAAAACTGACCTGGGTGTGAGTCATAAGGTAATTCCCAACAAAAATTAAGAATGAGTGCCATATGGACCACATTATAGAAACAGAATGGAATTAAGCTAAAAATATATAACAAAAAATAACTTAAGATACACTGTGGGCCTAGACATTTGAAAATACACTTCAAACCTCCCTGAAGCAAAGAAGAAAGCAATACAAAAATTAGAAAATTATGTAAAACTAACATTTTTTAAAACTGCTGTTTATGGAAATCTGTGGACAGTTGCTGTTCAATTCTAACTGGTGATGTGGGGGCTAAAAAGTGGCAGAACTTCTGTTTTTTTTTTTCCAAAGAAATTCAGGAATCTGAGATTTTTATTGAAAAATGTTCTGATGTTTATGACATTATGTGTGTCTCCTCACCTCCCCCTAAAACATTGGCAGGCCTGTATTCATTTGGTTTGACATTTCTAATGTGAGAAACAGGAAAGCATTGAAGCTTTAATGAACTGAAGAATGACATGATCAAATTAGTTTGATTGGAAATAGGTGCTAGTAATGTTTTATATATTGTTATTATTTCATATCTTATATATCTTAGTTATATAAGATATACATACAAAATATTATACATATTTTTTTTATTTTTTACTTTTGAGGCAGAGTCTCGCTCTGTTGCCCAGGCTGGAGTGCAGTGGCATGATCTCAGCTCACTGCAATCTCCATCTCTCGGGTTCAAGTGATTCTTGTGCCTCAGCCACCCAAGTAGCTGGGACTACAGGCACATGTCACTGTGACTGTCCTATACATATATTTTTAAGTAGAAATAAATCTGGCTCAGTCGTTCACTGCCAAGGTATATACAGCATTTATCGGTTGATTTTGAAACTTCCCAACATTAATCACTTTCCCTTAGGTTGCACAGAATCCCTACAGTCTTTGTAAGTCCAGGAAAATATAAAAGGTCCCCAGTCCTAAGCCTGGTGACGGCTGCGGCCATTGCTTCTTTGCATTGACCTGTGTGGCACATTGTAAGCACCTAATACATATTAGTTGTTTTTATTCCTGTGCCCAAGCAGTAAAATAGATTTAATAATACCAGCATCACAGTGCTGTTCTGAGGATCATCCAACACTTCTGGCAGAGAGTGAACAGAGGCTACTGCCCTTTTTCAGTCTGTTGAATAAATGAAACTGGAAGTCAAGGGAATGGCCTGCTTAGTGGAAGGCCTGGCCTTGGAAGGCTGTTATAGCATAAGAATCCCGGATCTGCGGTAGAGGAAAAGGAGAAGGAAAGGAGCTTAGTAAAGGAAGAGACATAGGGTAAGCTTCTTGAGCCTTCCTGTCACTGAGGTTTCAGGTTATAAGGTCACTTCAGAGAGGACGTCCCTGATCACCCAGTTTCTTCTATGGCATGGCCTTTTCTAATGATGTGGAAAGGAAGTGTTATGACCTGACATCTCCTTGTTTATTTGTTTCTTATAGTTCACTCTGCTAGAATAAGAGATAAATGTCTGTCTTGTTGACTGTGGAGTCTCCAGAACCTAGAGTACACACTGCACACAGTAGACAATCCATAAATGTTAGTTGGCTGAGCAAGCATACACTTTATAAATTCGCCTGACTTTACTCTTATTTTTGAACATTAGGAAGAGTCTACTGAGGTCTGGATTCTGGCAAGATAGGAAATAGTAGTAAAGATGGCTCAGCGATTGCATTTACATCCTCTGTCTTTTCTTCAAATTCATTTGGGCCATCAGGACCTGGACTACAGTCCAAACTTCCTTTGGAAAAAGACTGAGGGAGTTCTTCCTGAAGTTCCTTGTTTGACGGTGGCCACTGTCTCCCTGGAGAACTGCACTCATTTCAGAAAGAAGACAGACTTCTAGATAAAGCAGGTGATGCTGGCTTCAAACCAAATTCAAAAACAAGCTGGAGATACACAAGTTGCTAAACCAGCCCTTCCTTCAGGCTCAAATCAGAGGACAATTGGTAACAACCACCTTTCTCCCATTTGGTTTTGAAGCTCAAACAAAACTGTCACCCTCGCCAAAACCCCTGAAATACAGAAATGTGGCATTAAAATAGTTATGACTGGAAAAGAGGTTCAGTGGCCTCATTTCATGATGAAATTACCTGTTACTCTTATTATGAATAGTGAATTCTGCTGTTCATGTAAGTTTTGATTTCATGTACACCTGCCATTTCGAAGTGCTCTTCCCTTTATATTTCACTTTATACTTGTGACGTTCTTAGATATGTTATATCCCATTTTAGAAGGTATAAAAACCATGACTCAAAATGATTACAAGCTTTTCCCAGGATCACTTCATTACTTATCAGAAGACCAGCATTCTAGTCTTGGCTTTGCTGCTGTGTAATGTCCTGTGCTTCTGTCTCTGTCTGTGCTACCCGTCTCAAAGCTAACTCTTTCTTAAGAAACAGAAAGCATCCTCAAATTAGATCAAATAAGACACAGATTTAGAAAATGAGAGGAAATACTCTAGGATTCTTTGTTGAAGAAAGGCTACATGTTATGATTATCCAGGTTTGTGTTGATTATTTTTGACATTACATATAGTAATTTAAAAATTATATTTTATATAAGACATTATAGATAATAGTTTTAAAGAGATAATGATGATACTCTGTGATTATACTGAACTTTTTATCTTTCCAAAGAACATTAAAATCTATTATCTCATTTTATCCTTACAAATGATACCTTAAATTCTCATAATATTGTATTTTTTTAGCAGGTTATAGAATCAGAAATCTCTAAATAACGTTTGCAAACTATAACAGAAGGCCCATGCAATTGCTTAGGGTGAAAAGGAACTTGAGTTGCCCTTAAAAATACCTGGCAGCAAATTAAAAGTGGAAAAAGAAAAATCCTCCACATTTAAAAACTTATCTATCTAATTCCCTTGGGATTTCAGGCTCTGTTCACAATAGTGACTGTTTTGGCATCAACTAAAACTGCAAGTTGTATGCATTACCGTTAAGAGTGAAATGGCAATGAGTTTTGGCTTTTACTGGTTGCTGGGATTAAGAACATGCTAGTAATTAGCTATAACTCATTTGCCTCAGCAATTATCCACAATTATTCATAATCTCATGGGTAATGGAACACACAATGCAGTTGGCTCGTGCTGCCTTTTGGGTACTGACCTCTTGGGTGAGAGGTCATCCCAGGCATGAGAAGGGGTGGGCTTTCAGCAGAGTCAGTGGGTCTGCCGACAACATGTGAAAATAATTTACTGGAGACACCATAGAGACATTGTGCACACAGGGAAAGATTTTCAATTTTTTTTAGAAGTGGAAGAACAGAAATAATTTTTGACTTGTTTTATGTTTGAAAAGAATGCCCTGGAAAACAATATGGTGGACTTTCCTTGGACTGTGCAACACAACTAGGTCTTGTGTAGAAACCATGTATATCTTCTAAGTAGAAAACTATATGGGAGAAGGGAGTGGATTGTGGAGCACAATACGTGGGCCAAGCAATCCTTGGGATGGAAGCTTGTAGAGTCTTAGCCCACAGCCCTTTCAGGAGCAAACATACATGTAAGCATCATGTTACTTTATTCTTTGCAGAACCCCAAAGGAAGCTTACAAAGGAAACTCTCATTCCTTCTATATTCATTAATTGGGATTCTTCTGTAAGGAAGAGCTGTCCCTTCCTCCCCCGTTTATTTGTTGATTCAATTATTCATTTATATCAATATACACTCCTAGACAATTATTTTATTCTGTGGGTTATGATCCGGTACTACAATTAATTCTTTCTTTGCTCCAATTATGGCAGCTTTGCCCATGGGGATCTCCTCCAAGTTGTGTCCTTGTCTTTTGGCATGTCCCATCCTTTCTTGTGATTTTCTTATTTCCTGACAGCACAAGATCTTTCAAGCTCATCTTTTAATTTTCCTGTCCCAGCCTTGGAATCAACCTCTCTTCCAAGGAACCTTGTTTCTTTCATTGGAAAATGGTATATAGGAACCAATATCTGGACACTAGGGGTGCTCAAATTGCTATGGAATTGTCATTGTTCCTAGGCTGTCTCAGAGCTAGGAAACATGTACACACACAAATACATTTATGTTCCTATATCTACCTATCCACATATATGAATTCATACTGAGTTCAGGAGTTCATACTGATACCTCCCAATCCAGCACACATGTTCATTCTAGCCTGTCCTTTTCTTTGTCTGTAGCTTCTTTCTCCAATGATGAGAAGTCTGGCTCTTGTTATCACAATGTATTTACTTACCAAAAAATAAAATAAATTGTTGTAGGTTTATGCTATATATATAACACAGGGGAAACCTTTGTAGCAAAAGCTACACTACTACTATACTCTCTATATTCATACTACTCTCTATATTGCAATATATATATTCACACTACTCTCTATATTGCAAGATTTCTCAGTTCTGTTTTCCACACATATTTCACATACAACCAGCCTACAGTTTTTCACCTTTCCCACTGAGCCTCCCACTTGACAGCCTCATGCCTTTCTGCACATTGAAGGCTATGGTGTAGTCTGTGGTACTGACCATGGCACAACTGTCTGGTATACCAAGTTGCCAGTAGGAGTGTTACTAACTGAAGACTGGAAGGAGTAACATCCCTTGCTCCAGTTTTTTCAGTGAATGCCCTACGTGCTGCCCTGAACAAGGAAATATTAGTCACTTTGTATCTGAAAAGGGTTAGGTATGACAGGGGAACCATCACTATGGTCAACTCTCAGATTTAACCACATATTTGTGGGAGAACTCTGTTTTCTTTCCATGATTTTCCTGAGGTGCTAGACAAACCCACAGCATGACTTGGAAGTCTACTAGACCTCGCCTGGTGAATTACTACAAATGTTGGCTAAATGTACTCTTTTAAAAACATCCCAGACAGCAGGCATGTCTGGGTGCTCCCAAGGTAAGCCAGTCTTGTGTGAACTAGCTGTGAGATGACTTACTCTCTATGTAAAAGGTCTCTGATACCTTTTTCTCCAAATCCTCATCTCATTTGAAACTCGGAGAAGCCAGAGTCGGCAGAGGGAGGGAAGGAGGAGAAGAGAAAGAGCCAGATTTTTCAAAGACAATCACAGAGAGGCTCATCACACCCCATCCACTCCTGCAGGTTTCCAAGATGATTCTTGCCCAAGCTAGGGCAGGGGAGAAATTTAAAATTAGATAACAGCTTGGAACTTTAACTTTACATTTAACTGGCTTTCTGATACCTGAAGGAAAAAAAAAAAAAAGCTAGAAAAACTATGGAATCTTCCTGGTATTTCTTCTAGGGCAGAGAAGAATGATTTGGCAAAATTTGGTTGAAAGTGTTTTGCAAATGAGAATGAGTTATATGTAGGAGGACATTTCTCCTACCATGTATGTGTGTGTGTGTGTGTGTGTGTGTGTGTGTGTGTGTGTGTGTGTATTTTCTTCTGAAATTGGGATGCATCTTAGCACCAGTGAGTACATTTATGGAGGTAATTTTCTTCCTTTCCCTCCCTCCTTCCATTTCTCTTTTTTTTCTTTCTTTCTTTTTTTTTTCCTGAATAGCTATTATTAAAGCCATATTGTATCTTACAATCAGAGCTGAGGAATTGCTGCAAGTTCAATGTTTTTTTTTTTTTTTTTTTTTGAGACGGAGTCTCGCTCTGTTGCCCAGGCTGGAATACAGTGACTCAATCTCGGCTCACTGCAAGCTCCGCCTCCCGGGTTCACACCATTCTCCTGCCTCAGCCTCCTGAGTAGCTGGGACTACAGGCGTCTGCCACCACGCCCAGCTAATATTTTGTATTTTTAGTAGAGACGGGGTTTCACCGTGTTAGCCAGGATGGTCTCGATCTCCTGACCTCATGATCCGCCCGCCTCGGCCTTCCAAAGTGCTGGGATTACAGGTGTGAGCCACCATGGCTGACTGCAAGTTCTATTTTTTAAAAATTTGTATACGTTTATGGGGTACAAGCACAGTTTTGTAACAGCATAGTGGCCAAATTAGGGCTTTTAGGGTATCCATCACCTGAATGATGTACATTATACCTGCTTAGTAATTTCTTATTATCTACCCCCCTCCCACCCTTCACCCTACCTAGTCTCTATTGCCTATCATTCCACTCTCTGTGTCCATGTCTACCCATTTTTATCACCCACTTGTGAGTGAGAAAGTTCTATTGTTACTACACTTGATCTTAGCCAAAAGGCCGAGAAGCAATGAAAGTTCTAATGTTTGATGTAATATTGCCAGTGTGAGTTTTTCAGTGGAAGAATGCTTCTTGAGCATAAAACTGTTCCTTAATTTGTATTATGTTATCAAGCTCACAATCTCATAACAAAAAATGGACAGCTGAAGTTCCCCACCTTTAGCTATCTTTGGACTTACCTCAAGACATTTCGTATTTTAGGCAGAACGCTTTGTCTGTAGTGAGTATATTTTCCTTTCTCAGGATGGTTTCAGAAAGGGAAAAGAAAAAGTTTATTTCTGCAGGAAAAATTGGAACCGAACAGACTGTCTATTAACTTTGGCTTTTTTGGTTTTTCTGTTTAATCGTACAGTAAATGGCAGAACCAGAATAAGTTTCTCAAAATCTAAAAAAACAAAAACAAAAACAAAAACACCAACAATAATAACCACAACACTACAAAATATCCTCATTTTTGATGAGCTATATAGAAATTTCTACTTTGTGTGATTTAAAAGGAGAGAGCTGGAGAATCCTGAAAAGATGGAGTTTCTAATGGAAAGGCTGACAGACCCTTAACAACGAGTCTGTTGCCAGGCGCAGCCATAATAAATGGTGGCCAGCATCCAGGAGGGCTCACAGCTGCATGTCTGAACTTTATGAAATATCCAGCTAGAGTTTGCAGGCCCCGGCCAGCTTGTAACTCATTCCTGGCTGACACATTCCAGTTCGTAATTAGTGTAGTGCTAATATGATCCTCATTTTTTAATTCTTCCCTGTAAAACTGGACTGTTTCAAAAGACAAAGATGTACTTCACTTGGCAATCAGGAAATCCACACGGTTGGATTCTCCAGGCACTCATGTGTGGCTGGAATCTATAGAAAAGGGAAGTAGGTTCAGCTTTCTTCTGTTTGCCTGTGAAGCAGCCTATAGATCCCCAGATTTTATTTCAGCTTATGTTGTCAGTCTCTCCTCTCATAAAATCTTGGTTTTCTTTTGGCCTGCTAATGGATAGAAAATGGATCACCACTCCCCCTTGATCTCACTCCTCGTGGACAAGTGGATATAGACGCAGCCTGTCAAATGGAATGAGCAGGATGTGCACAGATCATACATTTCCATAATGGATCTGCAACTTGCATGTTTCACATTTGCTGTAATTTCCTGAAGTTATTCTGATGGATTTGTAGTGTGGGCGCTTGGTGGAGGTGAAACTACATTTCCCAGAATTCTCTACCTGCCTGGTTCCAGGTTGGCTTGCACCACAAGAAGTGAGAGGTAGAAGTGACATTTGGGGGTACAGGAGCACCTTGTTGGTAGCTTCTCCAATTCCTGGCCAAGTGTAGATTTTGCTCTGTGATGAGAAGGGTGCCAGAATCACATCCTTTAATTGGATGTTTGGAGAAACCAATATGGATTTCAGTCCATCCTCGTGGGTTCAAGCCCTTTGCCATGGGCTCCACTTTTGTCCTACTCTCCCCCATTTAGATTCCGTCTTTCTTTCCCAGCTGCCTGCCCGGCTGACTTTAGGGCCAACACAGACACAACAGCCTTACAGCCTTACACAGACTGTTTAATCATCACCTATCATTGTGTAAGGTCAAATTCTCATAACGAATCCCTTATTTTATATCACTGTAGTGATTCTTCTCCTCTCATCTCACTCTGCCTGATACAGTTACATAGCCCTTCACAATCTTGCCCTAAAACAGTGCCCAGGAAGTATGCAATCAATTTTTGTTACTGAGGCAGAACGGGTATCTTTATTCTCCTTTTATAGCTGAGAAAACTGTGGGCAAAGGGATTCAGTGACTTGACCCAGCCTGTAAATACCAGAGATAGGGTTTGAATGAGACCTTCAGAGACCATACCCAGTATACCTGAGTGGGTGGCATATGTAAACTGAAATCAAAAGAAGTAACATGTGAAGAGGTACTCAACGTTCCCAGTAATCAAGATCACGCAAGTATGAGATGCCATTTTTTTTTTAACCCATCTGGCTGCAAAAGTTTGTAACGGTTGATATGAGAAAGAATCTTCTCACAAGAAGAGGAAATACTTAGGAACTGCTGGTGTTAACTGGGATAGTCACTTGGGACAATTTGATATTTGCTAAAATTTGAAGAATTCATATCCATGACCCAGCAAGTTCATTATGCACGATTTACTTCAGCACACACTTCCATGTGTGCACAAGGAGGCATTTTTAAAGATGCTCAGTAGAATAAAATGATGTGCATTAGCCTGATGAAACCATGATGATGCATTCATACTCCAGAATAAGGTAGTCCTGTCCACACTCAGGTGGAAACCACTTCATGAGTATTGTAACATAAACAAGAAGCAAATTACAGAATTATGTGTTTAAGGAGTACAATTCGTGTGAAAACACACAAATTAAACAGGGATTTATGTTTTCCATGAGCAAATATATGTAAGTAAAAGTATCTTTTAAAAAGTTGGCAAGCTAATGATGATTAGAAAAGAGAGGAAGCTGTGATAGGGAGTGATAAAGCTGGGTTTAATTTATTATATTTTTTTCTTTTTTAAGGAAAATGTATTTATTACCTATGTAATTAATTTTTGGCTCCAAAAATAAAGGTAACATGTACAAAAGATGAGTTATAGGCCTCACTGAGTACTAAAAGAGGAATGGTATGTTTGAATTAATTTAGTTAACACTTTCATTTTATAGAGAAGGAAATTGGTACCCAGAGGCAGGAAATGATTGGCAGAAGGCAGAATCTGGTAAAAATTTGAAATCGGAAGTGTCTCAGAAAAATTGGTAACAGAGTTTCTGAAATAATCTCCGAAAACACTTTGATGAAATCAGAGAGTATTTCAGAGCACCATTGTGGAGACCCCCTGAATAAACATGATGCAGTTTCAGGGGCTGTGATTTAGACAGTTGACAATGTTGCCCAGGGGCCCTGTTAAGATCACACAATACCTTACTATCATCTTTGATTCTTATAGTCTATTGCTAATTCTATGTGTTTTTCTAACATCTTCAACCTTTGTTGCCTCAGTAAATTCATTTTCTCTGTAGCAAGTTCAAAAATACTTTGACCTTTGTCCTTCCTCAACGTGGGCCATTTTTGCAATATTTACCTAAAGGATGGAAAACTCAGAGGCAGTTCCCTACAAAGCCATTCCTTAAATCAACAGAAATATGTTGGTGATAAATTTTTGGTGGTAAATTGTGAGTTTTTTTTCTGATGACCCAGGATAGAGGGAATTGGGTTCTGCTTCTACGAATACACAGTACGATCATGTGCTGCATAACAACGTTTTGGTTGATGACAAACCACATATACTATAGCGGTCCCATAAGATAAAGGAGTTGAAAAATTCCTCTTGCCTAGTGATGTCATAGCTGTCAAAACATAGACAATGCATGACTCATATGTTTGTAGTGATGCTGGTATAAAGAAACCTACTGCACTGCCAGTCATATAAAAGTATAGCATATACAATTATGATTAGTGTATAATATTTAATAAAGACAATAAGCAACTGTTACTTTTTTTTTTTACTATACTATACTTTTTAGCATTTTAGAGTGTACCCCTTCTACTTATACACACATACACACACATATGTATATGTATGTAAAGTTAACTGTAAAACAGTTTTAGGCTGATTTGTCAGAAGGTATCCAAAAGAAGGCATTGTTGCCATGGGAGATGACTCCTTAAAGATCTTTCAAAGGACAGGATGAGGAAGTGAAAGAGAGTGATATTGATGATCCCGATGCTGTGTAACCTAGGCTATTGTGTGTGCATGTGTCTTAGTTTTTAACAAAAAATTTAATAAGAAAAAATATTTTTTAAATAGGAAAACACATAGAATAAGGACATGCGGAGAGAAAATATTTCTGTGTAGCTATACAACGTGTATGAATTTTAAGCTAAGTTTTACTATGAGTCAAAAAGTTAAAAAAATTAAAAAGTTTATAAAGTAAAATTACTATAGTAAGCTAATGTTAATTTATTATTGAATAAAGAAAATTTTTTATAAGTCTAGTGTGTCCAGTGTTGATAAAGCCTACAGTAGTGTACAGTCATGCCCTAGAACTTCACATTCACTCACCACTCACTGACTCACCCAGAGCAACCTCCAGTCCTGCAAGCTCCATGCATAGTAACTGCCCCATACAGGTGTACCATGTTTTATATTTTATATCATATTTTAATTGTACCTTCTCTATGTTTAGATTTGTTTAGAGACACAAATATGATGTGTTACAATTACATATGGTATTCAATATGGTAACAGGCTGTTCCGACTTACAGCTTAGGTCCAATAGACTACACCATATAGCCTGGGTGTGCAGTAGGCAATACAATTTAGGTTTGTATAAGTACACTCTAGGATGTTTGCACAACAACAAAAATCCCTAACGCATCTCTCAGAAAGTACTCCTACTGCTTAGTGAGACATAACAGTAGCTGCACTTGGCCTTCTCAAGGTTGGGAAATAACCAACCGTAGCGCAGCCGGACAGATAGAAGTCTCTTTGGCTGATAGCCTAACCGCAGTCTGTTTGTTGAGTTATGCTTGATGCGTAGAATTGATGAGTGCCCTGACTTGTACCCATCATCTCAGTTCTATTTGTGTCATCCCCAGCTCTAAAGATCTTCTCTGAATTGCTGACCCTCACTCTCTACCTTAGGTGATCTCCCTCCAGATCACCTGGGCTCACCCCATTTGCGTTGGAACAATCTACTCTGTGTTTTTCTCTTTCACAGTGTTGTGAGCAGAGAGAGAGCTGCTGGATGCTGGTGGGAAGCAAGCTCAGAGGCAGGGGACCTCCCTGTGACTTCCTTCCCTCTGGGCCTCAGGCTCTATCATTGCCTTTACCAGAACATCTTTTTCATCGTAGTTACAGCAACCACCACGCAGTATGGTATCTGAACAAAATTGCCGAAAAGATGCAACTCATGGAGATGTTACTCAGCCAGAACAGTGTCTTTCCTTGTTGCCTCCTTACCTTTCTTAGCTCTGTGTCCGCCAGCATCCTCTGCCTCTCGAACAGCAAGCTCTTTCCCGACCACCGTTTCCTCCTCTGCTATTCTTTTCTCATGGGAAGTGAAAGCTCTCATGGCTGCTTCCAGAAGCAATTCTGTTCCTCTCCTTTGGGGCTGAACTTTTCTCCTCAGTCCTGGTTCCATGATGCAGAAGAGGCACTCGAGCAATCACAACTGCCTGCAGCTCTCACAAAATGTTTGATTCCATTAAATGTGTCCATAAGTTTCACCTTTCTCCAAGCAAAAAATAAACACTTTTATTTTCTGTACTCTGATACCTGGAGGTGTAGTATTATATTACATCCCTTTTTCATCCTCTGCAATTTAAGGGATGTGGGAGATCGTGGCCTCATCTCTATGCCAAGTCTCAAATGAAGCAGAATCCAAGGCTGTCCAGCATCCAGTCTCCTCCAAGACTTTAGGTTAACATTTCTGAGCTCTGGATCAACAAGTATCAACACACGCCACATATGTTACTCATATTCTTCAACCTACTGAAAAGAAAACTACCCAAGCCTACTGTGTTACCGGAACTGAAGTAAACATTGGCAACAAGTATGGAAAGGCTGACCTGCTGGTTTAATATTTTCCCATTTCAACCTCTTAAGTGCATCGTGTGAATCATCTAACACCAAAATATTGTGCTACCCACGCTCTATGAGGTCTTTTTTGTTACTTATACAGTGAATTTTGCCTTCAGTGTTATGTTTTGTGTGATCGTGTGTTTGTGTGATTTTTTAAAATGTTAAGGGTTCTGTTGCTTAATTCTTGGACCGATTTATTGGAAAAGGGAGCTCCTGTCCTCTTATCTATCCACCTTAGTCTTCCAATATTTTATTTCTAATGTTTACAAAAAAGAAAAGTGCCTCTGATGATATGAATTGGTATGAACTTTTGTAGGGAGATGATAAAGAAACAGGAATTAGTTGACGTTTTATCAGAAGTAGCTTATTCTACTACTAATAACATCAATGAAAAATGTACTGTGAGCTAGGTATTTTGAAAGTAAAAACCATGAATAAAAGGTGGTTCTATTCCCAATGAGGGGACACTTACATGTATTTGATGAAAATTAATAATCACCAAATCATTGTGTTCTGTACTGCTGGTGGCATTGGGGGGTCTGCTGGTATACCTCTCGTCCTCTTCAGAGTCTGCCCCTTGAGGCAATGCCTCTCACAAACCCCAGCCCAAACCTCCCTGGAAGAGCAGGCAGGACAAACCAACTCTGGGCTGTACTGGTTCATGCCAGGACTCAATATTCCCTCCTCCATTCTTAAGATGATTGTATGAGACTCACCAATCCAGCGAAACCCACAGTTCCTTGTCTTTTAATCAGTGGTTAACAGAGTGTGGTCTCCAGACCAGCATCATCAGCATTACATGGGAACTTACTAAAGAGCAAATTCTCAGGTCTGACCTCAGACTTCCTGAATTGGAAATCCTGGAGCCGTGGAAAAAGGCTCAGTGATCTGTGTTTTAATAAGCCTTCCAGGTGATCCTGATGTCCTCTCAAGTTTGAGAACTACTGTCTTCAGCCCTTTCCTGGGTAGAAGCCCTCCTGCTTCAAGTTCATTAAACACGGGCTCGGGTTCTCCCCTCAGCCCATCACCTTGCCTGGGAGGGGACCCGTCTCTGGAAGGACATTTGCATTTCACCTCTAGGCGTGGGCTCAGGACCTACTACTAGTTCTTCCCCCCAACCCCCAAGCCCTTGTCCTATATTAGTTTAGAGCTTTGATTGTACCTTTATTGTCAGATCTATTTTATTTATTTACTTTAGTTTCTATTTAGTTTCTATTTTACTTTAGTTTCTATTTTACTTTAGTTATCTATTTATTTATTTACTTTAGTTTTTAACTAACCCAGGCCGGAAGCAAACATAATTGGGAGAGTCCAATTTTATCAAATGTATCACAGAATCTGTTTTTGAGCTAAAATGAAACTACGGCTATAATTCACCAAAATTAGTGTTCTGTCCTGAGGTTATTGCAAACCAAGTCGCCTGCCAGATTTCTTCAAAAATCTTGGGTTGTTGGAAATAAAGTTTCATGCGTTCCCACCTTAGGGGTTGGTGGAAGCCAGGTAGGGGCCTCAGATTGATGTCAGAATGTCCACTTTCATCTATGTTTATGACAGTGTTGTTGTTCTTGCTGGAAAAATCTTGTTGTTAGCTGCATCTCTCCAGAGTCAAATGGAAGATTGCTTTGATATGTGAGAAAGTTCCCAAAGGAGAAGGCAGAGACCCTTCTGACAACTTGAATGAGCTCTGCTGTTTTTCCTATCACTTCCTATCACTTTCCTGTCACTTCTAAATCTGTTGTCCCTTTTCCTCTTCTGCTGGTTGATCCCTTTTGGCTCACCCGTTAGAGGTGGGCTTCAGAGCTTCTCACTTCTGTCCAGTCTTCATTCTCCACTCTGGGAATGTACCTTTGTTCCCACATCTATAACCCTGGACCTGAAGGTTCCACTCCCTGGTGGGCTATTACCACTGGGCCATCTCATCAGAGAAGAGATGAGGGCTTCCACCACCCCTAAGGTGAAAATGCATGAAATTCTATTTCCAACAATCCAAGATTTTTGGGTTGTTGGAAGGTGGCTTGGTTTGCAATAACCTCAGGACAGAACACTAACTTTGCGGAATTATAGCCATGGTTTACATTTTAGCTCAAAATCAGATTCTGTGATACATTTGATAAAATTGGACACTCCCAAATTATGTTTGCTTCCTTGACTTCACTAAGTGGAGCCCTTGTTTTCAAATCCCAGCTCTTCCTCTTCTCATTGTCCATTTTCTACACATTGGCATGCCTTCAACTACTCTTCTCCTTTTGCTGTGTGTCTGCCAGGTGTCAATTATACCTAGTTTATCCCCAGTGCGTATCGTATCTCTGCCCGCTTGCCACTGCTTGGCTTCAAGCTCTGGGCAATTCTTGTTTATGTTATCACAATAGCCTTTCAGCTGTTCTCTGTCTCTCTAATCTTTCACTGAATTCGCGTACTCTACATACCACAACAGATGATCATCTTTCTCAAACGCAGATCAGATCTTTCTTTCTCCTTGTTGACACATGCCATGGCTTCCTATGGCCCTATACTGGAACAAAGTCCCAGATCCTTAGTAGGTGCTCCAAGTTCCCACGATGAGGCTGCTCAACCTACCTTCAGGCCATCGTGGCACGTAACCTCCGTGAAGTAGCCTGTTTCCCGAGCTGTTGCACATCCGTACCTGCTTATTTCTTTTCTTATGTTATTCCCTGCACATTACCCCAGGCCGCTCTCCTGCTTGTCAAAACTCTGCTCATTCATTAGAGTTTACCTTAAAATATTATTCACAATATTTTATTCACAAGGACACAATATGTGTCCCTTTCTCTGTTAGAGTACATTATTCCATCTGTTGAACTTCCCACTGAATTTGGATACACTGTGATTGTACTCGTTTAAGCTTACTTTTCTATGAGTTTGTCTTTTTTACTAGATTGTTCGTCTCTGGATAGCTTAAGTGTCACTTTGTCCCCTAATTGCTTTGGACATTTCTGCATCCACTCTTAGGCTGGTGGAAATCTGAGGCCCTCTCTAGATTTCTGCTGAATATGGGGAATGTAAGTGTGTGTGGGGGGGGGGGGGGGGGGGGGGGGGGGAACATGGGGGACCACACTCTCCCGACTTTCTCTGCTTACCTGACTTTGTTCACTTGTTGGGTTTGATGGCATCATTTTGTTCCCAGTAAGAAACATCTTTGCTTCTGTAATGAGGAATGTACTTATTTCTCACACTGAGGTCTCATGAGTTTGATAGACTTTCTAGAAAAAGAAAATGGTTGTGTGGGGCAGTCACGGGGTGAGCACATCACTGAGTTCCCAGCCTTCCACCGGCAGGAGCTCCACCGCTTCCTCCCTTGTCTCCCTCCCAGCTTCACTTCCCTCCCCTCACAGGTGGTCTGGGACCTGCAGTTGGTATCCTTTCAATGCTCAGAACAACTTCCCTTCTCATTAGCCTGGGCACAGGAGGAGCCTGTGACACTCACAAGGCTTACCTTTTCTGAGACTCTGATGATCGAATTTTTCTTAACAGTTGCTTCTTAAAGGAAATCCTGGTGTCAGCTGTGAAGATCCTCACATTGTCTCTTTCTCAGAGCAGCACATGTGTATTCTCACATTTTTGGTAGAATATTGCCAAAGACATTCGGAAAACAAGTAGCTGGCTGCCTGTCACTGCATGCTTTTCTCTTTAGAGAGGGAACCCCAGGATAGGTAGAAGTTGATGGGGCCAGATACGGACTCTCCAGAGGATCTTTGGGAAATGATACAGATCTAACTGCAGAGGCAAGTGTCCAGTGCCGTGGAATGAAGGGCCTAAAGGTGGTGTGGTGGCTACAGTGTGTCTGAGGTCCCTGGCACCATTGGGCATGTCCTGGACTGTTGCTTCTGTGACCGGGTCATGGCTGCTCTCCGCCTTCCTGGGTTCCTTCCAAGCCTTGCTCTCTAGCTGTCCAACACATTTCCTAAGCTTCCCTCTACTTGTCTCCTAAGTTCTTTCTTTCTGCTTAAGTTCATCGGAGCCCCTTTTTGTTGTTTGCCACCAAAAGCCCAGACTGGTACAAAAGCTTTGCCTATGGTTTATGCTGAAAACTATCTTTAGAGGAATCTATTGAATGCTTAAAATTACCAAAATTATAAACTATGACTTTTTTTTTTTTTAATCATTTGGGTAGTATGCCTCCCAGGTTCAAGCAATTCTCCTGCCTCAGCCTCCTGAGTAGCTGGGATTAAAGGCTCCTGCCACCAAGCCTGGTTAATTTTTTGTATTTTTTTAGTAGAGAGGGGGTTTCACTATGTTGGCCAGGCTGATCTTGAACTCCTGACTTCGCGATCCACCCACCTCAGCCTCCCAAAGTGCTGGGATTACAGACATGAGCCACCGCACCTGGAGTTTTTTTTGTTTTTGTTTCTGTTTTTGTTTTTGAGACAGAGTTTTGCTCTTGTTGCCCAGGCTAGAGTGTAATGGCACGATCTTGGCTCACTGTAACCTCCACCTCCCGGGTTCAAGCAATTCTCCTGCCTCAGCCTCCCAAGTAGCTAGGATCAGAGGCACCTGCCACCACACCCGGCTAATTTTTGTATTTTTGGTAGAAATGGGGTTTCACCATGTTGGCCAGGCTGGTCTCAAATTCCCGACCTCAGGTAATCCACCTGCCTCGGCCTCCCAAAGTGCTAGGATTATAGGCGTGAGTAAATTTTTTTATTAGACTATAAAGGCTTATTTTTTATTGAACTCTCAGAGAGGTTAAAATGTCTAGATGCTATTGGTTCTGAGTATACACCAATTCCTGCTTTTGCAGTTAACTCTAAGTGACGTGCTTGGGGAATGGATTTAACTTGTTTTCTTGGATGAAAAGTAAGTGCTTCTCGACAAAGCATTGTAAAGAAAGTCCCAAAGTCATTTGCAGATGTTAGTCATCTCCTAATTGCTTTATAAGTTTCTCATTTTGGTAGGCCTGGACCACATGCCATCCACAGCTGTCGAGGGGAGTGTCTATGGGCAAAAAATAGCTCAAAACCTTTGAATTTAGAATTTGATTTAAGTGGTGCTGATAGCAAGAGTTTTGAAACAGTGCTCTGCAGAGCCCAGGGGCTTTCACAGAGCCGGGCTGGGAGTCTTACAGGAGGTGTGCATGGAGAAGCAACAAGACCAGCATCTCTGCATGCAGGCCAGCATCTCTGCATGCAGGACAGCATCTCTCTCTCTTTTTTTTTTCTATTAAGTATTACATTTTCGCACAAATCAATGGGCCCCTGTTGAACCTAGCAAAAACTGGACCACTACCCCTTCCACATACACCTAGGGAAAAAAATGTACATATGCACATACATTTTTGCATGCAACTTAGGATGTTCACGGACCCTCTGAAGATCTTCACAGACTTTCATTCCATAGGTTCCCAGATTAAGGAATTTTTAAAAAGCTTTCTTAGTTGAAAGCTGCTTTGACTCAAGAATGAAGAAGACGAAGGAAAGCCTCTGTTCTATCTATATTCCTATGCCTTCAGATTCTCTCAGTAGCTTCATATCTCGTTGGTTTTCAAGAACTGCCTTTTCATGACCCTCTGAAAATAGATTTCATTTGCACAATGAAGGTGTGTGTGATGAATCTTTGCTCTTGGACAAACCCAGGCTGCCTATTGGCTTTGCGTTCAGAAGATCATTTACTAAGACAAGTTTGTTTCTCTGCAGAGTATATCTTTGCATGCTTTTGCGCTGAAGAGGACTCCAAGTTTCATAGAAACAGGTTGGTATAAGGTGCTCACAGTCTGGAAGGCATCCTCAGGACCCCAGGGACCCAATGGGGCCTAGATCAATAATAGAGAAAAGGCAAGAGAATGCTGAGAGCCAGGTATGGGGCAAGAAGAAAAGAAGCATAGGGAAACGAAGAAGGAAAGAAGGAGAACTTGGTGAGGGTCAGAAACTAGCTGAAGGATTTTTCCTTCCCTAGAAACTGCTCAACTGTTGCTCCTTCTGCCTGGATCTTTCATTCCTCTATTTATGGAACTGACCCCCTCACACTCTTTGGGTCTTAGATGAAATATCACCTCCTTTTACTTACCCCTAATATAAGTAGGTTTCCTCTGTTTGTTCTTTCTCATAGCATTTCAAATACCCCGTTTATAGCATATATCACAATTTAATACTGTATGTTTGTGTGTGTGTGTAAATTTGTATATGTGTGTGAGCATAATTTTACACACCACACATATACACACTTATATATGTAACATTACATATATATCAGTTTGTACTCTTTCTTAATTATTGGCTATCTCTCTGTCTTTTAGTGTAAGCCACAGTAAGGGCAGGAACTTATGTCTCTTTTGTACATGATACAGAGTACAGTTGGTTGGTAAATAATTATTGAGTAAGTGAATGAATAAATGGATCACTGGAAGTTTTTTGCAGGGGGTCTTGCTTTGTCACCCCTTGCACTCTTGTTAGAGTGCACTGGTGTGATCATAGCTTGCTGCAGCCTCGAACTCCTGGGCTTAAGCAATCCTCTCACTTCAGCCTCCTGAGTAGTTGGGACTATAGGAATATGCTACCACGCCTGGCTCTTTTATTTTCTTTGCAGATGAGATCTTTCTGTGTTTCCCAGACTGGTCTCAAACACCTGGCCTTAAGTGGTCCTCTCACCCATGGCCTCCCTGAGCACTGGGATTACAGGTATGAGCCACCACACCTGGCTTTCATTGGAAGTTCTAATGCCAGGAAGATGCATGAAGTATGGTTCTCTCTGAACTATGGAAAGAGCCGTGCTACCCAGTGGCCTAAAGATGGATGACTTAGACTTGGGGGAAGAACTGGATAAAATAAGAGAATGTGGACTTTTCCCAAAAGAACACAGTTGGGAAAAATCTCAACTCAGAAATTGCTTTGCTCTGGATTTCAGTGTGAAAACCCCAAAGGGAGGACCACCACAAACTAGATCTAGCTGGGCTCTGTTGACAATCTCAGTTTCTGTTGCTAGCTTAGAAGGTGCTGTGCCCCTGAGAAGGAATGCAAGGGAGTGGGCTGAGAGCAACGCCACTTTCTGGAGTCCAGAATGTTAAGGCAGCAGATCCTAACACATCTCATGAGGGCAGTGGAAATAGTAGGGAAGGTGACCAGCCTTGCCTTCTTTTGGTTTCACAAAGAGTGATCTCCAAGCTTACGTGTAGCCCATGACATTGACACCCCAGGTGAAACACTGTTGAGGGTGAGTAAGAACTGCTCAGAAAGTGGGAAGTTTCTATCTTCTCTGACATTTGCTGTTAAGTCTCAAGTCTTTAGCCCTGTGGACACCAACAAACACTTTAAAAAGCACGCATTCAAGGAAGGCATTTGGCGCTGCAAACTGGAACTGGAAATCTTCCCTTTCCTAGACTTAACCCAAGGTAAAAGGAAGACATCTGCTGGAAAAGCAGATATTTCCTCTGGAAAGATGTCCTAAATGGAAATGGAAGAACTGAATCCATTATATTTAGAAGTTTTCTCATTTTGTAGTATCCGTCTCTAAGTGTATTAGGTTTCTTATAAACAGTGATAAAGATAAAGTATAAAAGGCAACAGCATTACATTTTCTTAGTTTGGGTTCTCATGAGTTGAATTTTCTTGTTCAGTTAAAGGAAAAATAATTCTCTCAACTTGACTGGTTTGCCTGAATTATTCTAGAGAGTGGTTTAATTTTCCACTTCACTTCATGTTCTGTAGATGTGATATTGGCAAATCCTATATACATTCTCTGCAGTGAAAATTCTAGGAATGTTTGGCGATTGAACTTAAGAAGTCAGAAACTTGGTTTTGAATCCAGGCCTGTCACTTACTACATGGATGACCTTGGAGAAGTGACTCAGTAACTGGCCTTTTGTGACTAAGAATGAAAGCGTTGGTTTAGATGGTCTCCAAGCTCCAGTTATAAGATAGTGTGATATTCTTTGTGAACCCAGGAATTTATGTTGACGTCCTTTTTCTTCTGTAAATTAAAGAAGAGGAGGCTGAGCAGTGAACATAAGTGATGTTCCTTCTCTGCTCTATCCCACAAATTAGCACAGATCTTACCTCTCACTTGTCCCTACCCTTCCCGGGGAGGGCCAAGATATGTCCCTCAGTGGGTTTCACCCATCCTGATAAAACATGAGAAAGGAGTGGGGGCTTATATGTTCTTGTTGAACAAACCACACCTGACATTTGACAGGAAATATCAAAATCCTGGACTTCACTTCAGCCTACAGTCAAAGAATGTGCTAAGGAGATGAAATAGACCACTCCACCTAAAAGAGAAGCTATCCAATACCTCACAAACTGAAGTGAAGTCACTTATAGCATTGTTTCACAGTTTAACAATGTGGGGGTTAAAGCCAAATTTTTATGAAGAACAGATGGGCCCACAGGCCACAGAAAGGGAAAAAACTGCCACAAAATAGGCTTGCTAAATATTATTATCTCTAAATATAAGCAGGGAGAAAATTCATTCTGTTTAAAACATGCTAAAAATGTCTTATGATAGTTTTTAGTATTTTTAATTAATATGTTTTTTAAAGATGGAATCTTGCTACGTTGCCCAGGCTGGTCTCAAACTTCTGGACTCACGTTATCCTCCTGCCTCAGTCTCCCAAGTAGCTGGAACAACAGGTGTACATTACCACACTCGACTGTCTTAGGGTCTTTTGGTTCATGATCATTCCTCCAGCACATAGATAAATGTGCTACAAACCATGTAATACTGCCCATTCTATTACACTTAGCATTATTTTCATTAGCAAATTCAACTCTCTTTTATAAAGTATTTTATCCAAAGACATTGTCTGTGAGAGATATATTGAGAATCTAAGTACAGTCTAGGAAATGTGGACCAAGGTAGGCTTTTCTGATCTATGGGATGGGTCAGTAACAAGTGGTTTGGAAACCAGGAAATTCCCCTTGCTTCTCCCAAGTATTTTTTGTCCTGTCTGTTACAGATTCCTGAAATTTCTTTCCCTATGACTTTCCTTCATTTTATAACTAAAATGAGATATAGGAGACAAAAACTTCTACAGACGTAGCACCTTGGCTAAAGTTCTTACTAAGGTGTAAATGACTGATAGAAAATTTTTCCTTAAAAAGTGAATTTCGGTGGGGTAGCTGGGGAAGGTCATGTAAAGAAGGTACAGACTTGCCTTCAAGGAGCACATCCACAACAAAAATAATTTCTTCTGTCAGTTTACTCTGCATTTTTTACAACACAACACATGCTGTATTTCAGGTCTGTCAACCTCTAAATGTCCAGTTGCACATATAGCTCACTCCCATGCAATCCAGATGATCTCATCCAGAGAAGCTCCACATTGCACCCAGTTAGCTGCATCATTAGGAGATCATGCAAAAGTCAGAGGGGGCCAGAGTCAAGAGCCAGGTTTCATTATAATTCTTGAGTGGTCATGGATAGCTGGAGCCTTTGAAATGGACATGGATTATTTATGGATAGAAAGCATTTAGAGGATAGGGTCTCAGGAATGAAAATCCAAGAGGAGAAATAAATGGGGAATGCATCCCAGGGAGATGAATAGTATTTCCTAAAGTGTGTTTGTTTCCAGGCAGTTTCCTTTATTTTTACTGCTTATAGAGGTAGTCTTTGTGAGAAATCTCAGACCTGAAGAAAGGACTGGTGGAATGAAGTCTGCTTTGTGAAATGCTCATCTTTGGCATCTGCATGCATGGGGAGGGGGCTGGGTGGCTTCTCTAGGGGTCTGTATTTTTTTTTTTTTTTTTTTTTTGAGATGGAGTCACACTCTGTCACCCAGGCTGAAGTGCAGTGGTGCGATGTTGGCTCACTGCAACCTCCGCCTCCCAGGTTCTAACAATTCTCCTACCTCAGCCTCCCAAGTAGCTGGGACTACAGACGCGTGCCAGTGCACCTGGCTAATTTTTGTATATTTGGTAGAGACAGGGTTTCACTATGTTGGCTAGGCTGGTCTTGAACTCCTGACCTCAAGTGATCCACCAGCCTCGGGCTCCCAAAGTGCTGGGTTTACAGGCGTGAGCCATCGCACCCGGCCTGGAGGGCTGGGTTCGTATATTTGCCTTCTTTTTCCTTCTCCAACCCTTATAGAAGCTTTTCCTTCAGGAAGTGTTTCCTTAAACACCAATTATATACCTGCAATGACACTAAGCAAAGGAAGTAGAGCAATAAGCAAGCGATCCACAGTCCTGCTGGGGACACAAGCGTGAAGCAAACGACCACCAACGACTCGCCAATTTTACTCGGAATAAAAACGTTAGGAAGGAGAAGAACACAGCAGTGAATGTTTCAGCCACTCAGTCTGAAGATGGAAGCTTCCCTAATTGTGTCCTGGGTTTCAGACTTGGTTTGTCTTTATTGACTGTAAACAGGTTGGTCACACTGAGCTTAGACAAGGAGGACCCCATCCTTTGCTGCCCTTCTGACCTGGGTTTTTCTCTACCGCCATATTCCTCAGTGGCCCCCGTCATTCTGTTAGTCCTGAGTAGACTGTGAACTCCTTTAGGGAGGAGGAACCACAGTCTTACCTTTGAGTATTTGTGTTCCATACAGTGACTGTTGCATAGCAACTGCCAAATAAATGTGAGTTTGATTGAACTAGACCTTCCTGTTGCCTCTGTGATTCCAAGTACAGACATCCTCTGGGAGGAGGGGCTGTGGGTCCCATCTGGGTATTATTCATCAGTTACACCCTGTGGAGTGCTTCCTTCACTGTGACGTCTGGCCGAGAGACCTGGACAAGATGCTGAAAGGTGAACAGGGCTGATTGCGTGAGGCAAAGTCTTCTACTCCAAGCCCTCCATGTCCTCTGTAGGATGACACAGGCTTTGTGAAGATTCCTCTCTCATGCTGTCAACAAATGTGGGAGATTTGGATGTCAACTTTTCCCCTAAAGGGTTTCAGAATTAGACTGATAGCTACATCTCAGCCAGCCTTCCAGATCTTCTCTGAGGTGCCTCCAACACATCCAGATGGGAATTGTCGTATTTCATGGAAAGCACGCCATAATAAAAATTAACTCTACATGCCCCCCAACAAAAAATAGTTTTTCCTTGCATTCTTTGGGTTGCTACCATCCACTGAGAAACATTATTATTAGGTTGGTGCAAAAGTAATCGAAATTTTTACAATTAAAAGTAATCACAAAAATCACAATTACTTTTGCACCAACTGAATATCATCCTAAAATCCAACTTTCTTTCCACCACTACTTGCTTTCCCTTCAAGCTCATAGCTACTAAGTCCACCTCCTAAATTTGTTTCACAACTCTCCCTCCTCCCAGTCTCTAAGTTCTAATTACTTAGAATAGGCAACTGGTCACTCTCTTTCCAGCCCCTGCTATCTGCAGAGACATCTTTTCAATGTATAGAAATTTGTAGTGACTATCTTTAATGGGATGCTGACATCCACAGTGTAAAATACAGTCCTTAGGTGGACATTTAAAGCCCTGATGATCTGATCCCACACCACATGATTGTCCTTGTCCTCCATTCTCTGTCCATTCTCAGATGTCCTGTGCCCCTGTTACACTTGTGACACTGTGTACCATCTCCTCGAATACCCCTCCAGCCTCTCACTGTTCCTTTCTCCATATCAGCCTTGTCAATGTCTACTCACCATTCAAGATCCAGCTGAAGTACCTTCGCTTCTGAGAAGTCCTCCTCCCAGCCTCCCCACCCATTCAACTTACCCAGTTAATCGCACCCTCTTCCAGGACGCTATGGTTTCTGCATGACTCTCCTGGAGATCCTCATACAGTGCTGGAATTTCCAAAGCCTGTCCTTTAGTTCTTGCCTGTGTCTAGTTCAGACTTAGGTTCACAGAGCCTCACACTCTACCCTTTATTAACCATGTGACCTTGGGCACATTACATAACCCCTCAACTTCATTTTTAGTTTATTAAAAAGGACCAATTTATTTCAACTTATTTAAGGACAAATAAGACTGTTATGAGGATTAAATGAGATGAAGCATATAGCACCAGGCCCGGCACATAATAACTGTCTAATACATGGCGTTATCTGTTGTTATTATTATCAACTAGCATAATATCAATGCAGATATCAATTGTTTTCTGGAGCTGTTCTGGGACTGGGGGTGCCATCAGATGGAAAGCTTTCTCCTGCGCTTTGGGCTTCAAGTAACAGATTTAGAGGAGTGGGTGCGGCTATTACCACTGGCTGCTGGAGGGAGATTCTTACTAAGGAACCAATGGTAGTCCTTGAGAGAAGATGGATGTGAGTTTTGACTGCACTAGCCTGGAGCTGTTGGATTGCGGGTGTGGTGCATGGAAAATGAACAGGCTTTTATTTTAGTTGTGTCACCATTAGAATTTCAAACCAAGATGGATATGACCTGGACGGAATCATTCAAAAATCTTATATGAATATATTTTATGGATTTGAGTTAACCTATTGCATGGCCACTATGAATCTATGACAAAAGAAGTTCAAGGTATTGTTCCGGCCTTCGATATTCAAACCCCTACTTCCTGCAATGGGGGAGATTTCGGCATCAGTGTATAATCCCAGGCATAGTTGATCCAGCCTGGTGTGATACAGACTTGGTCTCCTGGAGTTCAGTGAAAAGTGAGGTCAGCATGTACAAAGGCCTGGCGAAAACAAACTGATTGAAGTTACTAAACTGGAAAATACTGTTCCATTTCCTTCTGAAAGGAGTCCACACTGGTACTGGAAAATCATCTGGATAAACACAGCCCCAAGAGTAACAGCATGCTGTAATGCATTTGATTAAAAAGAGGAAGGAAAAAAACATGGTATGTGCTATCCTCCTGCTAGGACCGGGGAGCAGGCAGCCTGTGAGTTGTGGCCCGTGGAGATTTCACCTGGATTACTTTAAAAGCACTTTTGCAGAGCCAGGCAAATGAAAATCATGTGCTTATTCATCAAGGAGACCTTCTTTTGGGAATATTTGATTTGCAGTTCTATGAAGAGGGAAAACCTCCACAATTTTAATCTTTTGGGCAAGAACTTCTAAATGCTGAAAAGGCAGTGACAGGAAGAATGAGCTTGGATGTCCCAGAAATCCTGATAAAGTTTGGAAACTTGTCCAGACTCTTTGAACTTTTCGTCTGGACCGTATTAGATTCTGTGTCTCTGAGAGCAAGTTCATTTATAGCGTGTACATTTCTCAAGCTACAGTGTTTCAGTGTTTTTATCAAGGGCCTGGCAAAGATGACACTGAGACACTTAGTCTTTAATGTAGGTATGTCTGAATATTGCCAAATGTCCTCTGGCTTCAGTGGGTATTTGAGAGACATGTTCAGGTCATTTAATTCATCAGGGGGACATTTTCTGCCAATCAAAAGTGCCTTTGAGGGATTTCGGTGGTCAGTCTCCAGTCTTCTCAGTCAAGTGGTGTCTGGCTAGTATAAAGGGTTGTGCCATAATATCATGGGACTCGTGGAATGACACTTTTTGTTTCATTGTTTGGAGACTTCAGAATGTTTAAATGTAGACCCAATAAGCAACACTACTTTGTGCTTTGGTTTGAACCATGGGAAACTGGGTCGAACCGCAGATAGTCAACTTTAGCTCCTTGTGATTCTCTGGAGAGTCAGGGTGACAAGTCGTGAAGTTTCACAGTACTAAGTACACTTTTAAGTGTGCTGAGTCTGGAGGAGGCTGGAAATGGGCTTTAATTTCTTTGTGTCACTGAATTTTGTGTACACTGGACACACATGGGGTGTGGTGAATGGAAAACAAGTAAGCTTTTATTTTGGTTGTGCAGTGGGAAACTGGGTTCAACCATGTCTGCTCCATGTTTGTTCCATGGGCAAATGGAGTTACTTTTGAGGAAGTATGTGCATAAGTTATCTATTGCTACGTAACAAATCACTCCAGAATTTAGCAGATTAAAACAACAGTTATTATCTCACAGTTCTGCAGATCAGAATTCAGGAGTGGCTTAACTGGGTGGTTCTGGTTCAAAATCTCTTGTGAGGTTGTAGACAAGGTGTCAGCTGGGGCTGCCACCATATGAAGGCTCAATTGGGGCTGGAGCGTCTCCTTCCAAGATGGCTCTGTCCCATGGATGTTGCAAGAGTTCTCAGCTCTTCCCCACTGGGTGTCTCCACAGGGCTTCTTGAGTATCTTCATGATATGGCAGCTGGCTTCCTAAAGCAAACCACGTGCGTAGGTTTGCATGCACACTCTTGTGAGAGAGTAAGAGAGAGAGAATAAACAAGAAGTCAAAATAAATTGACCTAATTTCGGAAGTCACACAGTTTTGAAGTGGGCCTCTAAGTACAATCTACTTTTAACGGTAGAAAAATTAGTGTCCACCTCATGAACGGAGGAGTCTCAAAGAATCTGTAGACCTATTTTAAAAGCAGCACACCATGAGCCTCAGAAGTCATTGACATGAATGTGAATCTCCAGTCTGTCTCTTATTAATTGTGTTGCTGGGGGCAAACTGATGAATCTTTGAACTTCAGTTTAGTCATTTATGAACTGAAACTCAAAATACCTACGTTGCAGTGCTATTGATAGCATTAGAAATTCTGCTTATAATGTATCTCAAACAGTTCCTAAAGCTGGTGCCAAATAAAGAGTAGATATGGCCGGCCGGGCGCGGTGGCTCAAGCCTGTAATCCCAGCACTTTGGGAGGCCGAGACGGGCGGATCACAAGGTCAGGAGATCGAGACCATCCTGGCTAATACGGTGAAACCCCGTCTCTACTAAAGAATACAAAAAACTAGCCGGGCGACGAGGCGGGCGCCTGTAGTCCCAGCTACTTGGGAGGCGGAGGCAGGAGAATGGCGTGAACCTGGGAGGCGGAGCTTGCAGTGAGCTGAGATCCGGCCACCGCACTCCAGCCTGGGCCACAGAGCCAGACTCCGTCTCAAAAAAAAAAAAAAAAAAAGAGTAGATATGGGGATGATAATGACCGTCATGGGGATGATAATAAATAATCTTGGGTAAGTGATACAGTCTCTTTGCACCTCATTTGATTTATAATACGTACACCATGGAACTCTATCAAGAATAAATACTGTAATTTATGGAAAAGAAGTTCCTGGCAGAAAGTATATTTATTTCCCCACTCTTTTAAAGAAACACCAATGAAATGATATTTTAGCTGTTTTTGTTGCTAAAAAAAATCTTGTTTAAAAAACCATTAACATCATAAATATTAAAATTTCTAGAGCACAACCCCTGAAAAAAATAGAGGACTCACACTATAAAATCCACTGATCTAGACAAAAGTGCTCATTTCTCCGTTAGAGCAACGATTTTCTTGTGTGATTTATTGCACTGATTGGTGGTTCTGTGTCAGCCAGTCGTTTCTGGGAATTATACCTTGAGATGACATTTATCATGTCCCCTAAAATACACACTTACACACACAGATACAAATCAATCTGTCATTTAGTACATTGCCATCATCCAAAAATAATTATTCAGTGGATGATGACTTGACTGGATATGAAAATGGATGGAAAATATCATATAGTGAGGCATTTGGTGGCAGATGCTTTTTTACTCTTTCAAAATGATGCTTTGCCCGGAAGCCAGCGGGACTTTTGGTATGACGATGGGGTGAAAGAGTTGCCTGGTGTTGTGTAGCTTCCCAATGGAGCGATCAAATCTCACAACCCAAGCTCAGAACAGTAACAGAGTGGCCCAATCACGACTATTTTTTTTTTTTAAATTGGGTCTCTTGCCTCCCCAAAACCATTTAATTGAGCAGTTCCTGGCAAGGTTACTCCAACAAAGCGCTGTTTACGTGTGGTAATTTCAAGGTTCCAGGAATTTAAGATAAAGTTGGCAAAGCTACCATTAATTTGAGGAGCAAGGGAAAGCAGTGTTGTAACAGTGATGCAAATGTGGGAAGAACTAGGAACAAAGGCCATTATGTTCAGGCCTCCCTTCCTTTCCACCTCCTTAGTCAAAGGCAGGGTGGGTGGGGAAGGTTCCAGTTTTCCCTGGAATGAATTGTCAAGACTTTCCCCTCCAGGCTTGAAACATGTTCTCCTCTGAGCCACTCAGCACGTTGTCAAACCGGTCTTTACTTGAAAGACATACAGCATCAACATGAAGGTTGTCACATAAGTTCCCCTCTCCCCATTTTCTGAGGGTTTTGAAAGATGTCACATCCTGCATCTGGGGCCAGCAGAGCAGAGTCTGCAGCCAGTCCTACAGGGGGAAGCTGCCAGGGGGCCAGAGACCCCCGCCTCTGGAGAGGGTCCCTGCTTGGTTTCTGCAGAGCAAATGAAGGAGAAAACTACAGGACAAGGGAGGTGGGGGGAGACAAAGCAGGCAATGGGAGAAGTCAGTTTTATGGAGCTTGCAAACCTGAGCTCAAATATTAAAAATGCTTTCATCAGTCTTCTTAATCCAAAGAAATTCTTTTTGGCTTAGATGGGAGGAAAAATCAGTCCCTTAAGGGGAAAGCAAGAGGAGAAGGAGGTAATAAGGATGTGAGTCAGACGCAGGGAATTGCTGGCAAATGCATTCGTTTTGGGAGGTGGAGGAGGACTGTTTTCAAGCTGCTCTAACGTTATGGACCACTGATAACACCCGCCTGCTTTTTATTGATTTCTCCCTTCAGTTATTAAAAGGTTTGATTCCATTAAGTGGCGGAAAGAGGAAAAAAGAACCTTTTTTTTTTTTTTCATGCTTATTTTTTTCTCCTCTGGGGAATAAGCAGCACTTGGGCTCCAAAGCTGTGTTTTTCTTTGGGTTTTGCCTTTTAATAGGGGTTGAAGAAAGTGGTTATAGACATTTGAGGGGAAATAAAGCCTGTGGTTTATTAACAGGGCTGGTTTTAATCAGCAGTGATTTGACTAGGGTAATATTAGAGCTGCAACAATGATAGCTGATACTATGATTTTCTATGCTTTTAACCCCAGACTGAAGTCTTGTGGGTTCATGGACAGAAATTCATTTGTTCCCCTGGCCAGGCTGTGGGGAGGAGTGTTCTGGGACAGCCTCAGGTAAGGAGAGGAGAGGGCCGGGGGCGCTGGGGCAGATGCCTCAGGAGTTCTTCTCTGTTGGAATTCCAGCTGCTGGGAAGCAAGCTTTGCAGATGGAGGGCTTCGAAAGACCAAAATGGAAGGTGGGCTTGGGACCCCATTTGGCCACTCTATGTCCGAATCCAGATGGGTAAGTAAGTATTCATGAGCTTATCTTTCCAGACCTGAGGCGAAATCTCGGGTCATAACACCTTACACTCTATTAGGAAAGTTAAGGAAGAATAGGCCACTTCCCAGGTGGAAGACCGCTCTCAGGTGAAACCCAGTCTTGTCCTACACAGAATGAAATCTGTGGGATCTTTCGCACCCAGCCCATTATTTACCATGGCCACCGCCAAATCACTGCTAACGTCCCAACAAATTTGGGATAAAGACCAAACTCCTACATTAGTCACCAATTACCATTTGCCATATCTGCAGCCAGCAGTAGCAACAGGATTTCTGGGAATGTTCTCTTTAAAAGTAAGACACTTTATTTTTCAGCGTATTTTCTAAAAAGAAGAAACAGAAGACCAACATTTACCCGTGTCAACTACAGGACCTGCCTGCTTTGAAGATGAATGAGGTCATTTAGAAAAGCTTATGGAGAGGTCCATGAGTACGGGGCTGATGGGGGAGTGTGAGTGGATGGACTCATGCCCCAACAGTCCTCTTGACGTTTCTGTACCATTCTGTGTTTGTGTGTTTACATGTATACAAGCGACTCTTCCCAGCAGTAGAAGAGTGCTTGCTCTCTTGTTCTTGTTCTCCTGGCTGAGAAGCACTGACCAATCCCCAGTCTCTCCCTTGGTGCTCCGTGTGAAAGGGGCAGGTAACCAGGAGATGGTGCCTGAGATGAGAACAGAACCAATATGTGGTACAGGGAGGACTCTGAGAGGTCCCCTAGCTTGAAGTCAGAGTTAACTCACTCCACCCACCCCACATCTCTTGCTTCCTCCTCCTCTTCCTCCCTGACCACATCCCCTCCTGTCACTCTGCAGTGGCATCTCTTGAAGGAAGTGCTCAGTTCATAGCAACAACTCCCTCTCGACACCTGCCCCTGACTGCACGAGGTGACCAGCAGAAGCCAGGTCTTACCACCCCGGCTGAGGAGTGGATGCCCAGCTCTGGAGCAATAGATTGTCTCTGTCGGGAATATGAGATCCTGGGACTCACAGAGGCCAGGATTTGTGAGCCCTGAGTTCCATTAATGACAGTATTCTAGAGCAGTAGTTGCCAACCTTTTTTTTTCCATTAAGATTGGGTGAAAAAAAAAATGGGTCACATGTTCCTAATATGTTTATTTTGATAGGTTATCTACATGTATTACTATTACCAGCTAATATCTCCAGGCATACTATATACTTAAGGTTTTCAAAATGGAAAGTAAAAATGACCCAGTAGTCATGAGCACACTTAGCACCCAGGTCTTAGTTGCTAATACTGTTCTCCAAGAAAAGAACCACAACTCATTGGATAAATGTGTGATCCTAGGATGGGGAAATGAAAGGAGCATCTTCTAGTCCCCCAAATAAGGCATGGCCCAAACAAACAATAACAATAACAGTTTCATAATATCAGTAATAATGGGGAATGTCAAAGGGACACAGGAGCCAACTGAAAGAGCTACCAACAGCCAGAATTGGAACAATTTGAGCAAGAAAATAAATAAAATAGCATATAGTGTTATAACCCAAAGTACAACATAAATATCCTTGAATTCACACAGATATAAATAAGTGATTGAATAAATACATGGGGGAGGAGAACAAGTTTTAGGTGCAGAAGGTTTCCAAAAAATTTATGGAGATACTCTGCCATTGAGGAGGTGGAGCACCACTTCCCACTTGTAAGGGTGGGCCACACATTGCGACTTCCTCCAAAAGGATGCGGTATGGAAAGGGGACGGGAGAAAGAGTGGGTTTGCTGGGCTTACAGTGGAGAAACCTGACAAGCAGCACCCCAGTCAGTGACCGAGGGCAACATCTACAGTGACAAGACACGTTGATAAGATACACCCTTGATAGAACAGCATTCTGGTCTCCCAAACCCAAACTAATCATGAGGAAAACATCAGACCGATCCCAATCAAAGAACATTAGACAAAATACCTGACCAGTATCTCCCACAATTGTCAAGGTCATCAGAAACAAGGAAAGTTTGAGAAACAACCAAGAGGAACTGAGGAATAACAAGAAGACATGATTAAATGTAATGTGGTATACTGGGTGTGAGCCTGGAACACAAAAAGGACACTAGAAAAAAAAACTAAGAAAATTTGAATTAAGTATTTACTTTCGTTAATAATCTAAATAATTAGCTTTAGGTAGTGTATCAGGATTGGTTCATTAGCTGTAACAAATGGACCGTACCAATGTAAGAAGTTAATAATAGGGGGAACTGAATATGGGATATATGGGAACTTCCTATACTGTCTTCATAGTTTTTAATGTAAATCTAAAACTATCCTAAAAATGAAGCTTATTGTTTTTAAAAAAGTAAATATGGCTTAAGAGTTGGGTTCAAACAGTGTGTCTTAGCCTTGGTACCAGCGACATTTCAGGCCAGATAATGGTCTGTTGTGGGAGACCACCCTGTGCCTTGCAGGATGGCCAGCAGCATCCCTGGCCTGGACACACTAGAGGCCAGTAGAACCTTGCCAGTTGTGACAACCAAAAGAGTCTCCAAATATTGCCAAATGTCCCCTGGGGGACAAAAATTGCCCTCAATTGAACACCGCTTGATTTAAACAACTACTGGATTAGGTAGGAGGGCTGGTAAGAGATTCAAAGTGTGAGAACATTCTCACATGTAAAAAGTGGCCATCCTAATTTTGTCGAGTACATGTGTGTGTGCTTGTGCATGTGTGTGCACTTATTTCTTTATTACTCTCACCTTCCCCGTTCATTTATTTCATTATTAGTTGAATTAGAGGGAATGACCAGCTGAGAAATTATGATTCTTTATGTGGTATGGAGCTGGTGCAGACTACGAAATAACAGCTTGATAAAAGTAAGAAAGAACAAACAGCAGAAGACCTCGGGAATGTGAAAAGCAGAGAAAACAAAAAGTGGAACTAGGAGTCTCTGAGGGTCTAGTAGTGGATGGTGATACCTCGTGCTGGTGAGAGGAGCTCTTGTATTGCCTCCCATTAAACTCAAACAAATATTTATAGAACACTTGGCTAAACCAGGCACATGCTATGCACTGGGGGTCTATATAACCCTCTTTCGTGTGGCCCTTGCGTCTCCATTCCCAGCCTCATCCTTCGCTCAGCATCCTCATGATGCTGTCTGGCAGTCTAGGACAGACAGGCCTAGGCTTCGCAATTGGGTCTGACTCCTCCAAGAAAAGCCACATGCTCAGGCAGTTCCCTGCCAATAAAAACCTCTACGGCTCCTTTTCTCTGGCCTCTGCTGTACACATACACACACACACACAATAAAATTGCTTGGCCAGGCACGGTGGCTCATCTGTAATCCCAGCACTTTGGAGGCCGAGGTGGGCGGATCACGAGGTCAGGAGATCGAGATCATCCTGGCTAACACTGTGAAACCCCATCTCTACTAAAAATACAAAAACATTAGCCAGGCGTGGGTTCAGGCACCTGTAGTCCTAGCTACTCGGGAGGCTGAGGCAGGAGAATGGCATGAACCTGGGAGGCGGAGCTTGCAGTGAGCCAAGATCGCACCACAACACTCCAGCCTGGGCGACAGAGTGAGACTGTCTCAAAAAAAAAATTGCTTTATATTTATATTACTACATATATGTTCAAATTATACACATGTTTGTATCTATAGTTAATTTGATAAACTACCTGAGTTCCCCCATCCTGCTAAATCCTATCTTTCCTTAAAAATCCCAAACAAATGTCATTTTTAGGAAGCATTCCTCGATTTTCCCAATCAGAAGTAGTTTCTTTTTCCTGCACTCTTTCATAACTTTCCCAGTGTTCTGACAAAGGTACTGATAGCCCACATATCTTTTTCCTAATAGACTGCACACTGCCTTTGTGACTGGAGTGCCATCATCATCATCATCATTTTAATCTTTGTATTCTCTGCCAACCCACTGCTCAAAATTTTGTTATATAAATAGAAACCTATGTATAAACGTTCTTTAATAAATTAATGCCTTACTCTTTATCCTGTTGACATTCTTGAAGTTCAGTAAGAGCTTTTTGGAGTAGCACAATACTGAACTTAAAAGAACAGAGTGGGCATTTAAGGTACGAGACCAGGGTAGTCATATCAATTAGGGGCAGATATTATTTCTGACTCCAAATCCCATCCTGCCAGTGGAGTCCTAATCTGCTTATGCCTGAAACCTGCTTTGACCTTGATCTTTAATACATGGGGATCAAAGTTGAAGAATTGGTTTCTTATAGAAAATACTTTTGGAACTTTTCTGTGTAATAAACCACCCCAGAATGTAGTGATTTTAAATGACAATGAAATATTATTTTTCAAGATGCTCTAGGTTGGTGGCTCAGTTCCTCTGCTGGTTTTTCCTGGGGCTCACTTATGTGGCTGCACTTATCTTGGGAGCCAGCTGGGACAGAGGGCTCAAGATGGCCTCCCACAAAAGATTGGCAGGTGGTGCTGGCTCTTGGCCTGGGTGCCTGGATTCTCCTCCATGTGGCCTCTCATCCTCCAGAATGCTGGACAAGCTTCCTTACATAGCAGTCTCAAGGTTGCTTTCCAAGATGGCAAGAACAGAAGCCACAAGGCCTCTTTAGGCCAAGACTCAAGAATGTATATACAACATTAATGTCACTACATTCTATTTCTCAAAAGCCAGTCACAGGGCAGCCCAGAATGAAAAGATGGAGATGCTCTGCTCGTTGAGGGGAGCAGCAAAGACTTTATGGACCTGTGTCGTCTACTACATGCAGCAATGCAGCATCTCCTTGATGCAGATCCTGGGGTTACTCCTGGGAACTTGGCAGAAGTCCTGTACTTACTCTGCTCTCAAAGAGACAGAGGTAGGAGTATAAATGTCCGACTGATATCCTTGAAGACGTCTCTTTTTGCCTGGAGATGGGAGAATTTGACCTGTCTCATCTATGAAGAAGAGTCTTATCTTGGCTGAACACAAATTTCAGGAAAACTAACCACTTACCTCTAAACATGGCAAGATACTGCTCAAATTTTGGAATCATTTCTTGCAAGTGGTGATAACTTCATAAAGATTAACATTTTACACCTAGGAATGTGAAGTAACTAAAAGCATTATCATTGTACTAGTCCACTCTCACCCTGCTAATAAAGACATACCCAAGACTGGGTATTTATAAAGGAAAGTGGTTTAATGGAGTCACAGTTCCAGATGCCTGGGGAGGCCTCACAGTCATGGCAGAAGGCAAAGGAGGAGCAAAGGCACATCTTACATGGTGGCAGGCAAGAGAGTGTGTGCAGGGGAACTGTCCTTTATAAAACCACCAGATCTCATGAGACTTATTCACTACCACGAGAACAGTATGGGGGAAACAGCCTCTATGATTCAACTATCTCCACCTGGTCACGCCCTTGACATGTGGGGATTACTACAATTCAGGGTGAGATTTAGGTGGGGACACAGCCAAACCATATCAGTCATAAAACTGCATTTCTAAAACAGCCTGAGAGGAATTCAGAGGTGAGAAAGGGAAGCTTTTATCATTCATAGAAAGTTGAGCCGTTTCCCCCCAAATATAGTCTTTTCTCTGCCCCAACAGCTTGTAGTAAGGGTGAGTATGGTGCAGTGAATTCCCTGGTCATCCAGTTCCACTCAGACATGAGGGAGCGTTTTCCATAGCATCCCTTAGCACAGTCAGGGAAAGGGATGTGGTGGTGAGTTCACCCAGCCCCTCATTCGAGGCTCACAGCCCTGCTTCCAGGGAGGAATTAGCATCGCACAGCCAAGGAAATGGAGTTCTGAGAGGTTAGGAAATTGTGCAAGGTCTCACAGCTTGTAATTACTGGAACTGGAATTTACGGTCCATTTCAGGTCTTTCTGAAGCCAAACTCACCACTACCACTTCATTTCCCAGGAGGGTGTGCACAAAGGCTCTGCCAGATTGATCATGACTTGGATGAAAGAATATAAGAAAACAAGGACTTAAGAGAAAAGAAGCACAGAGAGTTAAGTATTGGGGGCAATTCTTGAGATGGCCTAGAAGAACAGTGTTACTTAGTCCTTACCCAAATAAGAAAGGTCCAACAAAGAAAAATTAATAAAGTAAAGGTGAGTGCAGCAGAGAGAGAGAGGACTGCAGACTGAAAATGTGTGCTCTGGCCTTCAACAAGGTTTCCTTAACCAAAAGGTGTTTCACATTGGCCAAGAAGGAGTTCAAAACACTCTCTGGTGTGCTGTCTAGGCCAGCCTTGGCTTTCCAGCCAAGTGTGTGATATGGCTAGGGGAGTTTAGGGCGACCCTGGGAAAAGCTATTGGCTGATAGAATAATTCTGTTCTCTCTGGCATTGTATAGGAAATCAGTTGTCTTTTCAAGTAAGACCCTGTGCTTTGCAGGGTACATATCACATATACATATATATCTGTGAAAAATGTATCGAGATACTAGTTTTGCCTTGTTTTCACTCTCAAAAGAGAAAAACGGAGATGAGGAGGAGTGAGGGGTGCCCTTCCACAGAACCCCAGGAGGGAGCAGAGCTTTGGGTAGGTGTCTAGGGGCTGTCTAGGGACTGATCTTCAGTGTTGAAGCCCAGCCTGGCGCTGAGCTCCATACTTTGAGAAATGTGGTATTTATATACATTTTGGGCCTGTCCTGTGTGTGTTAGTGACTGACTCATGATAAAGGAAGAGCTCACTCAACAGTGGGCTTAGTCAAAGAAGGTGTGATAGAATTCATGTCTCGAGGCCAGTGTGGTGGTTCATGCCTGTAATCCCAGCACTCTGGGAGGCCGAGGCGGGTGGATCACCCAAGGTCAGGAGTTCGAGACCAGTCTGGCAAACATGGTGAAACCCTGTCTCCACTAACAATACCAAAATTAGCCGGGTGTGGTAGCAGGTGCCTGTAATCCCAGCTACTCGGGAGGCTGCGGCAGGAGAATTGCTTGAACCTGGGAGGCGGCGGTTGCACCAGCCTTGGCAACAAGAGCAAAACTCTATCTCAAAAAAAAAAAAAAAAAAAAAAAAGAATCCATGGAATGTGATGGAGGAGAGAAAGGAGCCTACAAATACTGATGCCAGGTGTTCTGCTAGTCAGATAGATAAGGACTGGAAACTGGATTTATCTGACCTAGAAGAAAGAAAGTAGCACATCTCTCATACTCAAGTGTGGGGGTAATTCATACTTAGTATATACATTATGGAAATATACTTTCTTGCAGTATTTTCCGGTTATTGCATGTTCTTCAATCTTACTTCTCCTGCTAAGTTCTTGGGGAGGCAGAGATCATGTTTTATACTTGCATCTTCCTTAGTTCTAGGTTCACAATAGCTGCCATAACAGACGTGTTGCTTTTGACAGTTGCATCATATCAGAAGCTTATTAAAGCTTATTAAAAGAGTCTTAATTTTCTAACTATTTTAACAAGAGTAACCAATGCAACGGCAGAGTTGAGGGAAACCCTGCTTGTGCCAGAAGCTGGCATGTGTATCTCAACCCTGATACATATTTAGGGTGGCAAGTGTCTTCATGCTCATTCTGGGGAGAAGCCAGCTGACTCACCCAGCTGTCGTGTCTCTGTGAGTCTCATGATCACAGGGAGAGATTTTGTCCAGTGTTTGCCTTTAGAAAACACACTGCCCTGTTAGCAATCTCTTCCCAGTCCCTTCTTCCATGGCAGCTACGTCTGATGATCCCATTCTGCTGAAACCAGTACCCATTCCCTTCTAGATTAAGATTCAGGGGAGAACTTCCTTTGCCATGTAAGGGCAATATGCGCTCAATTACATTTGCAGTTAGACCAACATGTTCAGTGTCTCTCTATAGGGCTGATGGGACTGGCTGCTGCTGCTGCTTCCGTTTATATAAAGGGGATGATGAATGCTCGGGTGGGTGCAGGCAGATCACAACTCCTCAGGTTTTCAGAGGCCACAGTTTCACAGCCAGCACTGAGAAGTTGCAGCTATCAAACTGCGCCACTCAGGGTGATGACCTGCGTTCTCCTTATTCTCCAGTGTGAGTGAGCGTGTGTGTGCATGTGAGCCCACAGTCCTTTCCCCGCCTGCTTAGAAAGTACTTAATAGGTGGCGATCTAGAATTCTGAAGACAAAGGTTTGTAACAAGTTCATAGAGGCTGAATGTTTCTTTAACAGAGCTGATACTATCAGACAGGAAAGCCTGGGCTTTTTCATTTGTGAAATGAGAAAGTAGGATAGTTTAGTTATCAGGCTATGTTCTTGGAAAAAAAAATTGTTAAAGTTCTAAGTACATAATATACATTTATTATAGAAAATTTAGGAGAACCAAAAAATACAAAAGAAAAAATCACGTATAACTCTAGAACTTTAATGTTTGTATGTAACATTAAAATAAATACTGGATATATAACCCAGGCAGAGTATATAATGTGATATGATTTTTAATAAAGTATAAAACATTATATTGAATTAAATACAATATGTGATATGTAACTACTATAAAATATTATATTGCATTAAATATTTCACCCACAAAATTGGAATACATATACAGTATATTACAACTTGAATGGTATATATTTTCAGACTCTTAAATGTGAATGAGTGTTTGATGAAAGAATAAATAAATGAACTCATACATTAATGAACAAGTGTATAGACACGTTAATTTTTCTTCTGGCAGGGGAGGACTACAAGTTTTCTAAAATTTTAAATGAAAGGAAATCTGAGAGATTTAGAGTAACTTCCTTATAATGGGATAATATTCCCTTCATCCTGACCCTGTCCCTATAACACACACACACACACACACATCTCCGTCACCACATATTGTTCCCTAATCATATAAATCATTCACATGGAAAGCTCTCATGTATTCCAGAGATTTCAACATCGTTTATGTTGGGCTAGATTTTAGGTGTTATCTTTCTTTTCTCCTCTTTTCTTTTTGGCATCCAAATATTTCTCTTTAGAGATAAGCTATGATTCAACAAAGAGAGCTTCAAACAAAAACCTGCCCAGTTCTTCTAAGGTCAACTGCCTCTGACTCAAGCAGATGCTAAATTGTTTTGAGACTTGAGCTGTACTCCTCAGCCTTCCAAACACTGCAGAAAGAGGAAAAATGGAAAAACAAACGTAAGTCAGAAAAGATGGGAGAAGAGTAAATCAAATCTCATTTCCCTCTGCTCCAGTTTTGTTTAGAGGTGAAGAAGAGGGTTCTGATGTCAGAGAGATTTGACTTGAATCCTGGCATTGCCACACTTAGCCATGTGACCTTGAACATTTATTTATTTATTTTGGCCTCTGAAACTTCTAGTTTTCTCATTGATAAGATGGGGATAAATAGCACTACTTTATTTTATAAGATTAGTGTGAGGATTAAACAAGATAACATGTACAGTACTTAGAACAAGGACTTTTAAAGACTAGGTGCTAAATACTAAGCAACTATAATTTTAATATTATTATTTTTAGGTCTTTCTTAATGTTGATATTGTTAGGCTAGCCTTGACCTTGAAACTAAAGAACTGTAGAGGGAGCCACAAAATTCACTGTAAATTTCATTCTCAAAACTGTTTAAATGTTTTTCTTGCATCTTTAAAATGAATACTAACATGGATCGTATCTCCAAGGGGCTGGTGGGAAGCAGTCAATTTCCTGCTCATAAAAGGAACCGAATACGGTTGAAAAAAAATGAAAACCCACTCAGACCTTCCTAGGATAACTATAGCATGCCACAATCCATAGTGCTATATTGTCTCTTGATTTCAGGACCCTATCCAGATTATAAGTTAAGGCCTCTGACCTCGGTTGGAGAATTACCCCATGCAGTTAATATTGCTTCTTGAGAGTGGCTGTGAATGAAAATCCAGTTCTGTTAAAGATTCAGTTGCAAAGAAGAATGTCAAAGCCGATGAGGTATGATGCTATCATGGGATTGGGGTTTAGCACCATGAAACTGATCATCCATGAGTCATTTTTTTGGCTCCAATATGGGGGCACCTCCAGGGAACAATAATGGGATTTGCAAGTATCCTGGCAGCCATCTCATTGCTGTGTGTTCTGCCCAAACTGTGAGATGAGGATGAATGAACCCAAGAGGGAATTACATTTCATGGATTAATTCTTTCTGGCATTTTCAAGGTATCAGGGCTTGAGAGAACACTGGGTTGATCAGCATTTGGTGTTAAACAGGGTGGGGATGAGAAGACAGGAGGACGTATGATATTTCCCTTCCAGCTGGCCCAGAGGGCTCACCAGCAGTTGGTGAGAGAGGCTGGGGAACAAGAGTAGTGGGGAAAAAGAGAAATCTCTGAAGAGTTGACAGGGATATGAAACAGACAGTAGAGCCAACGACGAAAGAGACTGAGGTCAGCACCCTGATTATGTCCATTGCCAGGGCTCCTGGGAAATGTGGTCTGCAGCATCTCACTAAGCCATCTGCAGCAAATGAGGCTACAGTTTCCCTATGGACTGCATTGAATCTGAACTGAACATGGCAGTGCATTTTCTTTGCTCAGTTGTCCTCCTTCTTGTATGTGTACACTGTCCCATTGGCCATCTTGGTCTTCTGTCTTCAGCCTTGGTCACAGAGGCTCCAGTTACTTTTGTCAGTGTGACTCTTCCCACAGTGGGCACGACAGAGTCCCCTGGGTTCTGTCCTTTCCTAACACTGTCATGGGAATTATGAATGGGATGAGTTCATTGCTTGAATGGGAGAGCTGTTTCTTCACGGGCATACATGGATCTATTAGCACTCTAGTAACATGTTCATTGATAGGAAATGACATACGCATTGAAGAAGGATGACCGACCAGTCAGATAGACATCCTGTAAGTCTGGTGTGAGAGCCACTGATTTCTACCAGGGCTTTCTCGTGTGCCTTCCCCGGTGAGTCACTTAACATCTCTGGATCTGTTTCTGGAGGCAGTTGGTTAAGCTTTTTCTCAATTCTACCTTTAAGCTCAAATTTTCATTGCTGGTTGTTTGGTGTTGTTTGTGCTTGTTTTTGTATATGTGAGTGGAAAGATAGATAAATATAAATATAAACATAAATATATGTACTAGT
Source organism: Rhinopithecus roxellana (assembly GCF_007565055.1). Classification (NCBI taxonomy): domain Eukaryota; kingdom Metazoa; phylum Chordata; class Mammalia; order Primates; family Cercopithecidae; genus Rhinopithecus; species Rhinopithecus roxellana. Next base: position 35,425,243 of record NC_044564.1, read on the forward strand.
GAGGGCTCTCCAGAAGGATAGACTAAATAGGATATAATTATATATTAAAGGGAGTTTTATTAGGGAGAATTGGCTCACATAATTACAAATTGAAGCCCCATAATAGGCTGCCTGCAAGCTGGGGAAAGAGAAAAGCCAGTAGTGGCTCAGTCCAAGCCCGAAAGCCTAAAACTTGGGAAGCCAACAGTGCAGCCTGCAGCCTTCAGTCTGTGGCTGAAGGCCCAAAGGTCCCTGGGCAGCCGTCAGTGCAAGTTCCAGAGTCCTAAGACCAAATGACCTGCAGTCTGATGTCCAACAGAAGGAGGAGTGGAAGCAAGCGTCTGGCATGGGAAGAAGAAAGAGAGCCAGAAGACTCAGCAGGCACACTTGTCCATCTTCTTCCACCCGCCCTGTTCTAGCTGCACTGGCAGCTGACTGGATGGTGCCCATCCACATTACGCACCCTCTCCCTCTCCCAGTCCACTGACTCGAATGTCAGTCTCCTCTGGCAACACCCTCACAAGCACCCAGAAATAATACTTCACCAGCCCTCTAGGTGTCCCTCAACCCAGTCAAGTTGACACCTCAAATTAACCATCCCAAAGTATATGTAGTTTCTTTAGCTGTAAACAAAATTTCTACTTCTTGGTTGTTTTGAGGCTTAAAGAGATATGGATGTAAAATCTTCCAAGCACAATGTTTGGTGCATAAGAGTCACTCAGTAAATACACGATGACTGAGTTAATATTTCTATGCACAAAGGGACATGTGCTCAAGCCACCCCTAACTTACAAACCCTCAGTTGAGCTCAGTCCCTGCACGTGAATATGATGACGATAGAGGTCCAGCCTCTTCCTTTGGCCTTTCCTGTTGCTGCTGCCTGCAGTCCTGGCCACCTCGCAGCCCTTCCATCTGGTTTCATGGAACTACTGGAATGTCAAGAGCTACTGGAGGGTGGGGCGGCTTACCCCCTTTTACTCAACATGGGAGGGTGAGATCCCCTCTTCCTGCTGGGGCAACATTGGGAATGGATAATTTCCTGGCAATCTGACTTGCTCCTTGAAGTCAATTTTCCCAGGGAACAATGTTTTACACGGTAGTTGATATTTTGGAGCAGCCTGCAAAAGAATCTTGTATGAGTCAGGGAGGAAACACATGACACACTCAAATTGGGTAATTTAAGAGAGTTTAATAAAGGGATTGTTTATAGAGATGTTGGCAGTATGTAGAGAAATCACAAGGGATGATGCAGTCACATGGAGAATGGCAATGGGAAACCTCAGGTGCCACGCTGGGCCTCAAGAGGCAATGAGAGGAGTAGTTATCAAAACTTGGAGCAGGGAGCTGTGTGGGTACGGCCACCAGCCAGGCCATCTTCAGTGGAGAGACACAGCCAGCTTGTGGTGAGCAGGGAGCCAGGGAGTCAACATCCAAACCTCCATCTCCCCGCACCCATTGGGTGAACCCAACCAGAAGCCAGAGAACAAAGTGACCAGTGAGTGCAGACCATTCAGATCAGCCTTTTGGGTGGAGCAGGATGAAAGAGGGCAGACTGGGGATCTGCAATCATGAAATGGTTTTCTAAAAGGTCTTAGAACCTGTAAACCAAAAATAAAATTCTAAGTCCCTCAACTGACTTAATGGACCCTCCTCTCAGCCAAGGGGACCCATTGAAACCTGAAAAACCAGTTCAGACCCTGATGGGAAGGGGGTGTCAGACATACCTCATTATGGTCTCTTCCCTTTGGAATTCAGGCATAACTGACCAGCATTAACATTAAAGCAAAGATCCTAAGACCGACAGAACAGACTCAGACTCTTTGGAGCAGCAAGGTACCAAATTCCAACCGGACTCTAGGATAGCATCACATCTATCCCTGCCTAGATGGCAGGGCCTTGAAATAAATCAGTCTTTTAGCTAGCCCTAAATATATTTATTTGATGTGTTTTTGTCAAAGAAATATGCAAAGCTATCTCTTGTGGGGGAAATTTACATTCTATAGAGAATCCCCTGTCCTTTCCAGTTCTTTTTCTGATCCTGAAGAGATTGGCTGAGAGCCCAGCACCTTTTAAAGGTCTAAATAGGAAACATTTGCCATCTATTGCCTCTAAGGGCAGCCACCTATGAGACTTCATCTACAAAATAAGAACCTTGGTCTCCACAATCCCTTATCTTAACCCAGACACTCCTTTCTATTGATTCCAAGTCTTTAGATATAACTTAATTATTTCAACCAATTGCCAACCAGAAAAATATTTGAATCCACCTCTAAAACCCCCTGTAAGCCCACCTCTGCCAACAATTTAAATTATCCCACCTTTCCAGAGCGAACCGATTTATATCTCACATTTATTGACTGATGCCTTAGGTTTCACTAAAATGTATAAAACCAAGCTGTAGCCCCGCCACCTTGGGCACATGTTCGTAGGCCCTCCAGAGGCTGTGCCACGGGTCATGATTCATAACCTTGGCAAAATAAACTTCTAAATTAATTGAGACATCCTTTGGTTTACAAACCCAACCACCCTGTGTGATATTGTTCCTGAAGCAAAATGCATTCCAAGTTCCACTACCTATTTGTAATACATGTAGTCTCTCTCCTGCTCATGTGCATATATGTTCTGTGTGCACACTTACACATATATTTGAGGATACTGATGCATATAGGTTAGTGTAATTAGAATAAGCATTTAATTTTGAGAGTGAAGGGGGTACTACTATTAATTATTCTGGTTAACAGGTAAACTGGCACTTTTCTGGGCAAACTGGGGCATATGACACCCTAACTTAAACGCAACAAGATGGATTTCATAAGTGACAAATGAATCTTAATCTTGTTACTTTATAATCATCTGTATTTAAGATACATGTCATGTATGCATGACCAGCAGAGAATAGGCGTACCTGCAAGGTGCAATTGGAGAATATGCCAGTTAAAAGAAGAAAGGTCTCCTATGTCAAATAATCACCATGGTTGCCCTGCCCCACACCTCAAATGTCCCTGTTAGCACGTTTTTCCTTTGCATCGATGTATTTTCTCCCATATAAATATAGATCTCCCTAAGAAAGATTTTGTGTTAGGCTGCTTTTGCTACTGTACTGTACTGTACTGATTTTTGATACTGTACTGATCACAGATTTTTCAAGTTCTGGCCATCCTGAAGACGGCTTCCTGTGGGAAGAGGACACATAGGAAGACCCTCTGATGAAGAGAAATGGCTGAAAGGCCTTGGTTCCTGGCTAGGAAACAGTCTTCCACTCAGAGTGTCTAGACTCTAAGCTACCTCGTTTGCCATCTGGCCCCTGGTGCAGAACCAGCCCCACATCTATCTCTATCTGACTTATTGTCACAAACCTTCTTTTAGAGCCAAGCAAAGCTGCATTTATTGGTTGTCAGCCATACTCCATGGGTCATACTCAAGATGATTTCAAACAGAATTCAGATATGAAATTAAAGTACATGGAATCCCACACTAAAAGAGCTATTCCTGTAACAGACTTTGCTAATTGCCTGGTGAGCCTCAACTTATTTAGGTAAATACCTCCTTATCAGGGGAAGTGACTCTATGCCCAGCTCAGGAGTAAATCTAGGTTGGTCTAAAGCATGATGATAATTTCATTCTCTTGTATTGGCTTGCAAAAGGCTATGAGACAAGTTCTAGCCAATGACATATGAGAGGAAGTACCCTGTCTTCTGAAAGGGGTTTTTAATTTCATAAGCCTGCTTCTTCAGTCAAGTAGAGACGACGATTTTGCTCGACCAAAATTATCTCCTGCCTCAGCCTCTGGGAAAATTTTCATGACACAATTTTGTACTTTTTATAATGAGTGATGGTGTGCTGCTGGGCCCCTCTTCCCAGACCTTTTAGTTTTCCTTTATCCCTCTTCAGCCATTAAACTTTTCCTCATCACAAGCTTCACAGATTTATGTTACAAACACAAGCAAGTCTTTGCTATCCTAAGACAAAACCTGTGACCCTGCTGCATCACCAAGCTGCTCTGCTTGATCCTTCCCGGTGCCACCCTCCTCCTTGCTGAAGCTGGCTTTGTTCTGGATGTTTTCTTGATTCCCACAGCTCCTTGGATGTGTACATCTGTGTTTATGCTCCACGGAAACTTCTCTCATAAAAATCGACTAACCACCTCTTACGGATGTCAATCACTTTTATTCAAGCCTATCATTACTATCCTCGAAGTTACTGCACTGTCCCTTGTCATTTCCCTCATCTTGCCTACATCTTTGTGAACAATCCCTTTGTTAAATTCTCCTCGGCTACCCAATTTTTTTTTTTTTTTTAGATGGAGTCTCGCTCTGCTGCCCAGGCTGGAGTGCAGTGGTATGATCTCGGCTCACTGCAACCTCCGCCTCCTGGGTTCAAGCAATTCTTCTACATTAGCCTCCCGAATAGCTGGGACTATAGGCGTGTGCCACCACGCCCGGATAATTTTTGTATTTTCAGTAGAAACAGGGTTTCACCATATTGGCCAGGCTGGTCTCAAACTCCTGACCTTGTGATCCGCCCGCCTCGGCCTCCCAAAGTGCTGGGATTACAGGCGTGAGCCACCACGCCTGGCTTAGGCTGCCCAGTTTGAGTGTGCTGTGTGTTTCCTCCCTGACTCATACAATAGGCTTTGGGCACTGGTCCAAGAAACTGACACTGTCCTGTGGGAAAACTCATTCTTCTTACACTTTCTTTCTTCCCTTCACTTCCACATCATCATTCTCATTCAGGTGTTTTCCTCTGTCTCCTCCCTCCAGTCGCTCACTGGCTCAGGTTCTTCCACGTACACCTCAACCTTGGTATTTCCCAGGTCTCTGCCCTCTGCCGTTTCTCTCCAGCCTGTCTTTGGGGTTCTCATCTACCTGCGGTTTCCACCTTAGGCTCCATGGTCAGATCTGTCAGATGCTCTCTTCTTCACTTCTGCCAGGGGGTGCAGAGAAACCTCAAACGTAAGGGGTCCTCGGTTAGACATGATCTCTGTGTTCTGTTCTGTTCTCCATCTCAGACAGTGACCCTGCCATTCACCCAGTCACCCATGCTGAAGCCACGGGAGTCACCCGAGAGCCTCTTTCCACAGCTCCCCTTTGGGGTCCTCCCAGTTCCTGTCCCTTCCGCTCCTGGAGTCTCTGCTCCTATCCATCCCTCTCAGTGTCTCTCCTCTCAGTCCGTCAGTGGGAGCCCTTCTCCTTCATACAGCCTGCTTTTCAGACTCCTAAGTGGCTCCTGCTCTTGTCCATTCTCCAAATGGCCAGCACTGTAGCTTTCAAAAACAAATTGGATGGTGTCTCCTACTTTAAAATGTCAGATGCCTTCTTATTGCTGATGGAAGTCTCGCCTCCTCAGCATCGCACGCCAGGCTCTCCGCAGTTGACTTGGGCTACTTTTTCAGATGTGTTACCATTACCCTCTTTTATTCATCAAAAATGCTAGCCATGAAGAAGTCCTAGTTGTCCCTTGAGCATACGGTGCATATTTCATGGGGGAACTTTTAAATGGGCAAATCATTTCGGGAATGTTCTTCCCAAACGTCTCTTCCTGCTTAATTTTCAAGGTCAGATTTAAAGTGCTCTGGACTCCATAGGTGATGGGATAAAATATACATGTTAGGAACTAGGAATTATTAGTTAAAATTCTGCCGAACTTAATTCCCATTTGGGTAATGGCTTTGTTGCCATGTCCTCGATGGCTGATCCATCCAGTCCTGGTCCGGAGGAAGGGCTCAGTAACTTCTAGCTGAATAAAGGCAGTGTTATTTCCCTAGGCATCACTGATCTCCCTAGCTGCCTGCATCTGAGCCTCCTGCACCATCATAGATCCCCTCAGTGGTCACTACTCTTATTTGTGATGTTTCACTCACTGAGCTATGACCTCTGAAGATCAGGGACCACAGTCCTTCATCCTATAAACTGATACTAGCTCTACTCAGTGCTAGGCGTTGTCCTAGGGGGTTAGGTTTTAGCAAGGCCCAAAACTGACCAAGGTCTCTGACCTTAGAGAGCTTGCATTTTTTTTTTTCATTTTTTTATTATACTTTAAGTTCTAGGGTACATGTGCATAACGTGCAGGTTTGTTACATATGTATATTTGTGCCCTGTTGGTGTGCTGCACCCATCAACTCGTCAGCACCCATCAATTCATCATTTATATCATGTAAAACTCCCCAATGCAATCCCTCCCCCCACCCCCCTCCCCATGATAGGCCCCAGTGTGTGATGTTCCCCTTCCCGAGTCCAAGTGATCTCATTGTTCAGTTCCCACCTATGAGTGAGAACATGCGGTGTTTGGTTTTCTCTTCTTGTGATAGTTTGCTAAGAATGATGCTCAGAGTGAGAGCTTACATTTTTAGCACTGGCAGACTCGGGAGCATATTCAGTGAATAAATTGTGTAATATTAGAAACCAGTGCTAGTAAAAACAAAGTAGAGCAGAGTTAGGAGTCATGGCTCATGCCTATAATCCCAGCTACTTGGGAGACAGAGGCAGGAGGATACCTTGGTCCCAGGAGTTGGAGGTTGTGGTAAGCTGTGATCACACCACTGCACTCTAACCTGGGGGACAGAATGAGACTCTGTCTTCTTAAAAAAACAAAGTAGAGCAGGAGAGGAAACGGGGGAGCGGTGCAAAGTTTGGACCGTCAGGATACGTTTCAGAGGGAAGACACAGAGTAAAATTTGAAGGCAGCTGGGGATCATTCATAAAATTCTGCTGAAATGTAGTCTCTATTTGGATAATATCAACCAAGGATTTGCCAAGGAGCTCTCTGAGTGGAAAACATTCCAGATAGAGGGAGCAGTTGAAGAAAGACCCCAAGGTAGACCAGTGCCTGGAACTTCTGGGAACACAGAGGAAGCTGAGCCTTTGGTGTAGAGCAAGTGAGTGAGGGATAGGAGCTGATGAGGGGAGGGAGTCAGAGAGGGGAGGAGCATGGGGCCTCGGGCAGGGTCTCATCTGTAAAACGCAGATGACCTCAGGGATGCTGTTTGAAGGTTAGATGAGATGATATATGAAAAGTACTTGGCACGGTTTAACACCACAGCCTGTCCAATAGAAACATCATGTGAGCCACACAAGCAATCTTAAATTCCTAATAGCCACAATTTAAAAATGCCAAGAAATGGTGAAATTAACTTAAATAATATTTCACTTAACTTTCTGTATCTGTTTGCTATATATAAACACAACAGTATATATATATTTAACAACAAAACATTATCATTCTAATGTGTAATCAATATAAACAATTACTAATAAGATATTTTACATTCTTTTTAAAAACTAAAAACTTCAGAATCTAGTATGTGTTTTATTTTTACATCACAATTCAACCAGTCACATTTTAAGCACTGCACAGCCAAGTGTGGCTAACAACTGCCCTATTGGACTGTGCAGGTCTGGGACATCAAAAATGCTTAAGAAACATTAAATATCATGAAAAACGACAGGAATTGGGAAATATGCTTGGTCCTGGTATTGAAGGAGGAAGAAATGGAAACTTTGGAGGCTTGTATCAAATAAAGGTCTGATGGCCTCTCCTGCTGGTTTTCCTCCTTGTCCCTTGGTATGGGATCCCAGAATTTCTCGACTTGAAGTGACCTAGAGATGCAGTCTAACAGGAAAGATCAGGTGCCAGCCTGTGGGTGGCTTGGGGAGGCAAGAATGTGAGTCCTCTGTCTCCCAGGGTTCCTTTGCCACTTCCTTGAGTCCTCTGTCTCCCGGGGTTCCTCTGCCACCTCTGTTCCAGCTCCTATTGCAACTCATATCTCACTACACCGTGAATCACTTCATCCAAGTCTCTGCTTGGCCTAAGGTCACACCCAGAATTTCCACCCTGGGAGTTTCGCCACTGAAGGTGTCTGATTTCAAGATCTGGGTTGTGTTTTCAAACAACACTTCAGCACCTTTGAAAGTGAGGTCATGGCAAGAGTGATGGTATTAACTCCAGCACTGGTACCAGGGGATGGATGGCGAGAGCTCAGACTCCCCGCAAGCTGGCTGCTCAGAGAGGGACACCAGGGAAGGCTCCACCTATTAGCTGTGTTTTTCCAACTAAAGATTTAATTAAGCCACTGCTGTGTCAATATTCTTAGCATGCCACCCACCTCTTCCCTTGGATGAAAACATTGTTGGGTTGCCAAGCACGGATTCAGAGGGGAATTGAATCTCGCTAGAGGGAAAACAGTATAGAGATGCAACCTATAGTCCTTCCATGGAAGGGCCATTTCGTGTGGGCTTCTGGTTGCTTTGTGGTTTCTGCAGGCTGTGCACACAGCTGCACTCCAGACCTGGATCAGGGCCTCAAACCTTTCAAAGGGCTCCTATGAAATTACTTGACTTCCTTTTTCTCTTCTGCCAGCTTCTGTCTTTCTCTCAGGAAAGAGTGTCCAGTGGACAAGCTGGGTTTCCCACCCTGGTTCCCTAAAACCGTAATTGTGAGTCTTTCTGTTCGAACAGCTCTTTATTATAACAGTGCTGCTTTTGCTGTTGTGTTTTGAGCACCTGTCTTACGACTTGAACCTTGCATCTGTCATTTCTTATCTTCTTCAAGCCTGCAAGGGAGGTGGCATTACTATCTTTATTTTAAATGGTTGAGCAAATAGAAGGATTGAGAGGTTAGGTAACTCGCTCAAGGTCACTAAGTCTCAGACTTGGGATTTGACGTGACTGTGCTACTTTCTAAAAAAAAATAGTAATAACAATAAAAAACAATAAGTGGCAATACACAATGAGCACCCAGTGAAAGGAAGCATCATTATTACACAAATAGGATAAATGTATAATTTATGTTGGCCCCTCACTCTTCCTGTTACTGGGCCAGAAGTGCTGTTATTGCACAGACTTGCTTTGCATTTTAATAGATAATAATGGATCCCCAAAGAAGCAGTGTCTTCTTCTGGTGCTACTGATTCTCAAGTGATGGACGGCCAAGTTCTGAGGGAATGAGGCAGGGTAGGAGCTTACATTTGCAAAGGAAGGGTGAAAAGAACGAGTGGCATGGGATTCCAGATAGGAAGAGTTCAAAGATCGATTTCCTCCCTTTAATTTTGTGTGTGGCCCATTGTGGCAGAGATGATTCCTGCTTCCTGGATATTCCCTATGCCCCTCTCCATTTTCCAGCCTCCCTTGCAATTAGATCAGGTCATGTGACTTGTTCCAGTCAATTGAAGTGGGAGCACTGTGTATATCTTCTCGGCTAAGAGGGCATTTGTTTCCTCCCTCCCTTCCTTTTCCTACCTTAGCAATCTCAAAAAGCACGTGCTCCAAAAGCCTACAGGATGGAGGACAGCGGTCTGAATCCCTTTAGACTTTGATGCAATCAAGAAGTAAGGCTTTATTGTATTATGCTACTGAGATTCAAGGGCTCATCTGTTCCTGTAGCAGAGCCTGGCCCATTCTGAATGGTGCACCCATGACCCTTGATTGACTCAAGCCCCTTCACCGTCAGCATTTTGTTCGTATGAGCCAGCTTCTACTTCTCAGAAGGCAGCAAAATGGTGCTTTGGCCAAGGTTTGCTACTCATAACCTATTCTTCACCTTGAAATGTGACCATCCTGAGATTCTTTTCCCAGAGGTAATAAGGTGTTGGCACCATTTCCTCTGCCTCCTTTGGCACAAGGCAGAGGCAACCATCCCTCTAGGAGGACAGAGACACTTGCAGATGAAAACTTCTTAGTCAGTCTCCAAGTTCTCTTGGTTTCTATGTCTTTGTCCTCTCCTGGTTTCCTTTCTACTTCATGGGGGAATCCTCGAGTTCCTGCTGACTTCTCCCTCCCTTTTCCATATCTGAACTTTAGGGCACCCCCCAGAGTTATATCCTGGAACTCCTTCCCTTGGCACCCCAGGTGGTTCCCCCAGTCCACGGCTTTAAACACCGTCCCTATGCAGATGATTACCATCTTCGCATCTCTATTTCTGATCAGGAGCCCAGAGGACCCACGTATTCAGTTGCTTCCCTGATAGCTCTACTCCCATAGACATTAAAAACTTAGCATGCCCATAAGGAGCCACTGATTTACCCACACCTCCTCCTTCTATCTTTCTCAGAAGACTCCTCCTATGCCATATCTCTGTTAATGACACCACTCACAACTCAGTTGAGCAGATCTGAATCTAGGCCTCATTTGTGATTTCCCTCCTTACCTTACCTTCCACATCTAATCCATCACGAAGTCCTCTCAGCTCTAGCTCCGAAACATATATCCTGCATTTTCCATGTCTTCCCACCTTTGCAGCTACCGACTCATCCAGACATTATGAAATCTCACTGGGACTAGGCCTCCCGTGTGGTGTGCCTGCTTTCAGCCACTATTTCCTTGCCTTGTTCTTTACATAGCAGCATGGGGTATTATTCAATAACATAAATCAGGTCACTGGATATCTAGTGGCTTCTCATGACACTTTGAATAATAATCTGCCATAAAATATAGTTATATACCTTGACCTAGTGTTGGTTGCCTCTCTTTCCTCATCTCTTGCCCGTTTCCCTTTGGTCACTGGACTCAAGTCCATTGGCTTTCTTTGGGCTTCTCTAACACTATAAGCTTTCTCCTGCCTCAGGGCCTTTGCACCTGCTATTCCTTGTGCCCTCAGGACTTTACATGGCTGGATCCTTCTTGATGTTTAGGTCTTGAGTCAAATGTCACCTTCTCAAAGAGATCTCAAAGAGGCCACACTCAAAGTAAATCAGGCTGTGGATCCCCACTCTCTCTGATTGCCCTGCTTCCATGGCCATGGCCTCACCATGCTCATCATCTTCTGAAGTAGCAGTAGTATTTATCTGTGTAATTATCATTATGTGGAGTAAGAATCTGTGTCATGAAAGCAAGAACTTTGTCTTTTCACTGTCGTACCCCTACCTAGCATGTAGTTGATCAAAACAATACTTGTTGGAAGATGAATGAATGAAAGGAACTACCTACTTGAGGTCAATTCCCTATAGTAGTCTAGACATTTAACAGCTAGAAGACAGGGCTTCACCTAAGAAGTTCTGCCTTTACTTAGACCTGAACAAAAGCAACCTCTATCCTGGACCTGTTGCTTTATAGGGCCTTACTCTGACCCTTCTTCTGGGCTTGCTGCTCCCCATAGGATCAAGGGGCAAAAGGGATGTGTCCTCCCAGAGTGCAGTCTAGAAGGTGATATGATCCTTCCAGAAATCCTTTCTAGAGTGCCTCCTTTCTAGAATCCAGAATTCCCTGTGCAAGGACCTCAAGCCCACTTCCACAGCCTACATAGGATCTTTCCCCACGTCTGTCCTCTCAAGGGCAGTCCAATGTACACAACCCTAGGTGCCAGTTTCAACATGGAACTCCAAGAAATCTGCAAATTCCATGTTGGAAGTCGGCCTTCTAGGTCATGATGAAGGCAGGAGGACAGAAGATTATGTATCAGGCAGTTTGTGAGTTGGTTTCTACATTCTAAGTATTTATGTGTGACCTCCATTGGGACTGTTTTCTAAGCCTACAAATGCTGTGGGCAGGCCTGCTTCAGCCTGCGGGGTGTAGATTCCTCTTGCATTTATGTGAGATCAGGTGGAGGTTGGTGAACTCTCCTCAGTCATCAAAGCAGAGGGGCATCCCTAGGAAAGAGCCCCCAACTTCATAGGATGCAATAAGCCAGGTTCCTTTCCCACTTTTGTATTTGCAACATCCCCTGCTTCCTCTCCCTATGACAATTAAGAGAAGTTATGGTAAAGAATTTGTGAACAAGCTACATTTCTCATAACAGGGGATTAAATAAATAAATAAAGATAATCTGTCCAAGTCAATGCTCTGTATGTATTAAAACATTTTAGAAAAATCATCGGCAGCACTGCAATAATAACAATGATGACAGTGCCCACTTCTTGGGTGCTTGCCCCTGGCCAGGCAGTGTGCACAAACCTTCACATGCACAATCTTATTTAGGTCTCACAACCAAATGGTGCTTTATTAGTTTGAGTTATCAGTGAGGGAACCAAGCTTTAGAGAATTTAATTATCCAAGGGTGTGGGGACTAGAGAGTTGTTCTCTGAGTCTTTGGAACTGGACCATAGCTCCTCCTTGGAAGTGGAGTCTTCTAGAATTGCTGGAGCCTTTCCCCTAGGAGAAGCGAGCTCTGAACCCTTTGACTCTCATTTTGCTTTTCCCTTCCCTTGGCCTCTGAATATTCAACCTCTTTAAGCCTCAGTGTTTTCACCAGTGAAATGGGAATAGCAATTGTAGTGATGCCTATAATTATGAAGATTATGTGGAATAAACCTGTAAGCTGGGAAGTGCTCATAAACCATACCCAGTAAGGGTTGGTCCTGGCTCTTTCTGTAAGTCCCAGTTTTTCTTCTTTGATGCTGGTTGTCAGCTATTCAGCTCCTCCCAGGCATGCAGGGACCAGGAGGTGGGGACATGGCTGAGACCATCTGGAGCTTCCATACCACCTGAGTGACCTCTTCCTCCTTTCAGCTCTCTGGCTTGGTGAGCTGAATGATTTGATTTCCTTTCCTGTTTTGAGTTGCCCATGAAGGCTCCTTCAGTATGACCAGGCTCCAGGAACAGGGTGAGTGAGGGGAGAGAAGAGAATGAAAAGTGAAGAAAAATGAAATAAAACATGTATAAATTAGTATTCATAGAGAAAGATCTGGAAAAATCTTACCTAAGAGATTAATAGTAATAATATTGGGATTCTGGAAATATGGCTACTTTCATTTTTTTTCTTTAAATTTATATGCATTTTCTACTTTATTTACAGTAGACACTAATTTTGGTCATTAAAAAAAGGTATGCCTTTTTTTTTTTTTTTTTTTTTTTTAAGGTAAATAACCTGTGTGCTTGCTGTCACTGGAATGAGGGAAGGTAGAGACAGGGAGGTGGCCTCCTCTTGGGTAGTTTGTCTTGGGCACAGAAGACCCTACGGTGTAGAATGGAGAAGATGGAAGAGGAAATTGAGCATGAAGGCCGGGTGCGGTGGCTCACGCTTGTAATCCCAGCACTTTAGGGGGCCAAGGCGGGTAGATCATGAAGTCAGGAGATCCAGACCATCCTGGCTAACACTATGAAACCCAATCTCTACTAAAAATACAAAAAATTAGCTGGGCATGGTGGCGGGCACCTGTAGTCCCAGCTACTCATGAGACTGAGGCAGGAGAACGGCGTGAACCCGGGAGGCGGAGCTTGCAGTGAGCCAAGATGGCGCCACTGCACTCCAGCCTGGGTGATAGAGTGAGACTCCATCTCAAAAAAAAAAAAAAAAAGAAAAGAAAGAAAAAGAAAAAAAAGAAATAAATAAATAAATTGAGCATGAAGAGGTGCTTATTGGGAAGTGGGAGATGGAGTGGAAAGCAGCTGAGTCCTTATGGATCAGGTACCACGGGTCTTCCAGCAGGTAGGCTGGTAGGGTCCCAACACATACCAATAAATACAGCAGAATATCAACTAAAGAACTGCCTTCAGTGAAAGAACCAAAGTAAATGTGTTTTCTCCTGTAAGACAGTTTTCCCTCATGGTAAGTGAATCACTGCCAGGGACAGCATGGCACAGCTCACTATTGATTTCCCAGTGTAACAATATTATGAAGTGGAGCCTTTAAGAAGTGATTGGGTCATGAGCGCCCTCATGGATGGATTAATCTATTCATGGATTAATAAATTAGTGGGTTATGGAGGGAATGAGTTAGTTATCATGAGAGTGGATCTGTTATAAAAGCCAATTTGGCTATCTCTTGTGAACTCCCTCACCATGTGATGCCTTGCACCACCTCAGGACTCTGCAGGGAGTCACCACCAGCAAGAAAGTCCTCTCCAGATGCGGCTACTAAGTCTTGGACTTCCCAGCTTCCACAACTGTAAGACATATTTTTTTTCTTTATAAATGCCCAGTCTTAAGTATTGAGTTATAGTAACAGAAAATGAACAAAGACCCCTACCCTCCACCCATTCTCCACACAGCATTCAGCATAATCTAAAGATGTAAGCCAGGTCCTATCATGATTGCTAATTACAACCCTTCTAATTGCACATAGAATAAAATCCACAATCCACAGTGGTATGGAAAGCTCTGACAATCCAGCCCCTTCTCATCTCTAACTGCACTTTACCTCATTCTCACCTTTGATCACTCAAGTTCAGCCATGCTGGCCTTCTTTTAGTTTCTCAAATATGCGCAATGATTCCCCGCCTCTGAGTCTCTGACTGTGCTGTTCTTCTGCTTGGAAACACTCTGCCCTCTTCCCCTCCTCATACTCCAGACCTCAGCTGAAGTATGACATCCTCAGAGGGGCCTTTTCTGATAACATACCAGTCTCTAAGTCAGTCCTCTGTTAGTTTCCTTTGTAGCACTTATTGCAATTTGTAATTATTTTATTAATACTTCCTTTTATTCAAATTCATTTATTGTCACTACTCCAAGAGCAAAGCCAAGTTTGCCTTGCTTACCGTAGTATTTAAGATAGCACCTGTCACAGTGCCTGACATATAAGAAGTGCTCATAATATATTTGTTAAAGAAAAATATAAAATCATAGTGCCTAACATTGGCTTATTATTTTAGAATGAGTTTGCATACCTTCCCAATGCGTAAGTTTTTCTTCTCTGATTAGATCTTTATGAACAATTTCTTCTTCTTTTTGCTTAGAATTTTGCTTCCTTTTAGTATAAATACAGGAATTTGAGAGCTTGTTTGGCAGTAATTATACTCTTGGCTTATGGACTTTACTTTAGAAAGCATGCAGATGCTAAGTAAACTGCACAGGCCCAGAGATGTATATCCATGTGTCTTTGAAAAATAGAAATCTGTTCTTTCTGATCTTCTTCTATGTTGCTACAGAGAATCCCAACTCAAGCAGATGAGTTAGCATCATTATTCTGAGTCTCGTGGTTTTTAATGAATGGCTCCAACTCTTTGTTCTAATAGACATAATCTGTATAAATTCATTGGAATGGAACAATGCTGCAAGAGAAAGAAGGTTTTGAAGAATCTACTGGCAAGAGTCCATTTGCTGGTCAGCGATAAGTAACAGGTCACATGGTTTGTCCATATCCTGGAGGATGATGTCACGGAAGCTGAGGGATTTGCAGAAGAGTCTGACCCTGTATTAACCTCATCATTTGCTTGGATGAACTTCAACCTGGCATTGCTTTCTTTACTTTGTATATTTCAAATTAGTTCTTCTAGGGGTGATGTAACCCAGAGAAACACAACTACAGGAGTTGTTCAGATGCACATTATTTCCCAAACACAAACAAATCCCCAAGTTTCCAAAAGTAGGGTTTTTCAGTGCTTCTAAATATAGAAGCACAGCCTCAACATTTCTTGGAGAATTTTCTGGAAGTATAAGGAATTGTTAAGCTGTAAGAAAGGAAAGAATTAGAGAGTACAGTGCCTATAAAGGAGATGACTGAGTATATAACTATGAAAGAATTCTTCTGGCCGGGCGCGGTGGCTCAAGCCTGTAATCCCAGCACTTTGGGAGGCCGAGACGGGCGGATCACGAGGTCAGGAGATCGAGACCATCCTGGCTAACACTGTGAAACCCCGTCTCTACTAAAAATACAAAAAACTAGCCGGGCGAGGTGGTGGGCGCCTGTAGTCCCAGCTACTCGGAAGGCTGAGGCAGGAGAATGGCATGAACCCGGGAGGCAGAGCTTGCAGTGAGCTGAGATCTGGCCACTGCACTCCAGCCTGGGCGACAGAGTGAGACTCCGTCTCAAAAAAAAAAAAAAGAAAGAATTCTTCTAAGGCGAGAGACATCGTCTATCATAAATTTACCATCTAAGACTTCCTTGAACTTTTTCAAATTTGCAAAATATACACCATATTGGCTTCATTGATGCCAGATAATAAAGCTTCATAAATCTGTGCCTGTGAACCCTCTGTTACATAATGTATCTACAGCTATGCCCAATCAGGCACTTATTAAATGCTTTTAATTGACACACCTTTAAAAGTTGGGGTAAAAATACCTTTTAGAAAGCTCAAGTAAGTGTTTTCTTAGCTTAGAAAATAGGCTGAAACTGGCCCTGTCCGCTACCTTGTACAAGAAACTCAACCCATTTTCCATATGTTAATGCAAAATGTAGTTTAAAACACAAGTTGCCACTGGCAGAAGAAAGCAAAGCAATTGCCCACACAACCCAATTTCACTTTAGCCTTTGCTGAAGTTGGCCCAGGTTCAGCATGTCTACACTTATGCCACACGCCTGCGGCCTGGGCTCCTACACCTCCCTAAGTTCCCAGGCATCCCTGGGATGGAGGCACAGAGAACACCCAGTTTCCCATTAAGCCTCCCCGGCCCTACCCGAAGGCCAGGCAGAGTCTTCCCCTGCTTGTCACCTAGTTGGGAACCTTTGGAGACAGCTCATCTTTGCATCTCCCCATCAAGGGCAGCAGTGGTTTCGGTACCCAGAGGACTTAGCCTTTGGTTTGCATCTGTCCTTCAGAGGAGGAGGATGCAGAGGCTGGCTTTGAGATTATTTGGAGCTGGTGATCACTGAGGTCTCTTTAAGCTGACTGAGCCAACTGTGCTGACTTAGTCAGTTAACCTAAATACCACTCTGAGTTTTCTTTTTTCATTTAAGAAAAATAGTGTCAGAGTACAGGATGGACTCCCCCAGTGGGAGAGCTGACACCATGTAAACTGATTCATTAGCAGATGCTTTAGCTGAACCTCAGCTGTTTTCTCCAGTGACGTCGATGTGACGGAGATATTTGTTCAGGTGATGGGACTTGAGTGGGCCTTGGGCCAGACCTCCACCCCCAGGGACCACCCTTCTAGCAATGAAAGGCAATAGAGTCTTCACACTGGTTGAATCCTGTATTTTCTCAATCCCCCAAATCCGACAAACTTCTCTAAATTGTACTGCAAAGTTTTGGCAGCCAGAGCCCCCGTTCCTCGCTGCCATCTCCCCACTACCCCTGGAGGTGCTGAAGGCTGAGTACAAGCCATCTGGGTGGAAACCTGTATTTGAAGGTCTGCACCGTGGTTAAACCTCCCTGCCTTTCTCTGTTGTGGTTGATCCCCCTGCTGAGGTGGGTTTGTTCATGAGTGTGCAGCAGTATTGAATTAGAGCAGCTCATCTCCAGGTGGCCGATGCCACACGTATTTGCAATGGATTTTGCCAACGAACTCACTGGAGTATCTATCCCTAGTTAGGTATTGCAGAGGTCCAGAGATTTTTGAGGTTTCAAACTTCCCATTTTTTAAGGTTTCCAGTATTTTAAAAAATGAAGAAACGCCTACAAATGGGTCTTTAAAAACACCTTATGATATGTTTTAAATGTTCAATCTACTTGGTCTATTTCTGGAATTGTATGCTATCCCTAGCTAGAAATGACAACACAGACAAAATCAGAGCTCTCCTGATGTGAAGACTGGACCAACAGCTTCTCTAGCCTCAGCAGCTCCTTGCCGGCTCCTGAGCCTGCCTGTCCTCTATAGACTCTGACCTGTGGTCAAACCTGTTAGGGAATGGCCGGGTGCGGTGGCTTATGCCTGTAATCCCAGCAGTTTGGGAGGCAAAGGCAGGCAGATCACGAGGTCAGGAGATCGAGACCATCCTGGCTGACATGGAGAAACCTTGTCTCTACTGAAAACACAAAAAATTAGCTGGGCATGATGGCATGTGCCTGTAGTCCCAGCTATTCAAGAGGCTGAGGCAGGAGAATTGCTCGAATCCGGGAGGCAGAAGTTGCAGTGAGTCGAGATCGTGCCACTGCGCTCCAGCCTGAGCAACACAGCAAGATTCCATCTCAAACAACAACAACAACAACAACAACAACAACAACAACAAAAAGCCTCCCAAACCTGTATTACCCAACTGAGAGGTACATGGAGGCCTAGAAGATCAAAGAGGCCTCTTAGCCATTAGTCGGGGTTTGACTGGTAAGGGTTGATGACTTTCCTGGTAAGTTTTAAACCCAGTGGTGTAGTCGGGGTTTGACTGGTAAGGGTTGATGACTTTCCTGGTAAGTTTTAAACCCAGTGGTGTAGTCGGGGTTTGACTGGTAAGGGTTGATGACTTTCCTGGTAAGCTTTAAACCCAGTGGTGACGGCATTTTCCTCTTTATTTTGTTTTTGGAATTCCTGTCTGCTAGGGTAGCAGGGATGCCAGTGGCAATTCCATACCAAGTATTTGGTTTTTATTCCATAGCCTTTACCCACCACGCCATGTCTCTCAAGACTCCACGGGAAGGGAAACATCTTTTCTTTGGGGATGACTCTTCATTAGAGCAAAGAATCCACCCCTTTGGTGATTCTGAAATGTCATGATAGAGAGTGGTTCCAGGAGGGAATGAACAAATGTGCACAGCAGAGGTGATGGAGCTCAACATACACTCCATCAACTGTCCCCCATGCCCAGCCCCCTGTGGTTAAGCAGATCATGTGACTAGCTCTGACCAATGGGCTGCAAGTGGAAATGGCATATGTCATTTCAGGGCTAAGGCATGGAAGAGTTGGTGTGTGACCCTTAATAGCTGTCTCTTCTCTTCCTGTGGGGTCTGGAGATGCTTGACATCGTAGGGCCTGATTTCTATAAAGCAAAACTCCTCTCCCTGCCATACCTCTGAAGATCCAGCAGAGTGAGAAACAAACTTGTGCATGTTAAGCCATCCAGATTTCAGAGACCATTTGTTACCACTCATAGCCTAACCTATCCTGATTGATACAACATGTATTTTAACTATATCTTATTTAAACAATTACATTTGAAAGTATTTTAAACATTCTGATGTATGCATTATATTGCATATGTGTAAAATATAAGATTAGAAAGTTTTGATAGATAAAATTCTTTGGTGCAGCAAACAAAACACAGATTTGCATCTCTTTTTGTTTTTATGGTCTTTTAGGTTTTGCATGTATTAAACACAAGATGCTAAGATTGTTACCCAATGTGGGCAGCGGGTTTAGAAGTGTGTAAATCAAATTTTCTTGGCAGTGAGTGAACAAAGCCTGAGACCGTCTATGGTCTCAGGAAGCTCAGAAGAGTTGAGGAAAGGCCTGGAATAGGAATCAGGGGATGTATGGGCCACGGGATATCCAGGATCACTCTCTTTATTTTTTATTTTTACTTTTTTTTGAGACGGAGTCTCACTTTGCCACCAGGCTGGAGTGCAGTGGCTCAATCTCAGTTCACTGCAACCTCCAACTCCCAGGTTCAAGCAATTCTCCTGCCTCAGCCTCCCAAGTAGCTGTGATTACAGGTTCGTGCTACCATGCCCAGCTAATTTTTGTATTTTTAGTAGAGATGGGGTTTCACCATGTTGGCCAGGATGGTCTTGATCTCTTGACCTCATGAGAGGGTCACTCTCTTAAATGAGGCTTCTTTCTCCAGGATCCTTCCTCATTCAGTCCCACACTAGCCTATCCATCCCCTTCTTAACTGCTATAGCAGTGGTTATCTTTACTTCGCGTTAATTACAGTCTGTCTTATATCTGTCCATTCATTCTAGAAATATTTGCTGAGCCCCTAGGATGGAATTCCATGCTGGATACTGGAAACACAGAGACCAGAGGCAGCCCTGAGAGACCTCACAATCGAAGAAGAAGGTCACTTACAGTCTACTCAGAGTTTCCAAGTTGTTAGTTTTGCCCCTTATCACTCCCTCTTAGAGGGAAGGAATTTTGTCTTTGGGTTCCCATTTATCATCCTCATGCAAGGTTACTGCTGGCAATGTGGAGGCTGCTTCAGAGATGGCTGATGCCATGTCTGTTGGGCACATCGATCAGCCGGTGTGTCTGTCCTCATCTTTATTAAAATGTATTCCCAAAGTAAAACAGTTCTCCTGGTTTTAGATCCATTCTCCATTCTCAATCACGACAGCCTGCTTTGGGTTACTTCAAGTTATACGCTTCTGGCAAAGTCATCATCATTTTCCATCCATACCACTTGGAGACAGCCAGGTTTTGCATTGGAGAGTGAGCAGCTGTGGAAGCGTTGCTCATGGTGGTGAAAGTAAAGGCGATGAGATGGCAAAGCACCCAGCAGAAATCTGACTTGCTCATGAACATGCTCTCTTTTGTGCTATTAACATGAAGTGGGCATTTTGTGGGAAAGCCACTGCAAGCATCTCCCTTTTGCCCGTCACTGACACTCAACTTGAAGTGTGCTCCTTCCATATGCAAGTCAAAGCAAGACTTTTCCAAGTGTCAGCACCACAAGCTCAAGCTAGTTCTTGGCAGTGATCTGGGTTTCCTTTTGCCCCTGGCAGAGTATTAGCAACCAAAGCACAGCTAAGGCGCAGAGCTGCACCAGTGGACTGGGAGTGAAAGACCACCTTGGTCCCAGCCTGCCCAACCCTCTGAAACACACCTGCCCCTGGTTTCCAGGGGCTCAGGGCATACAGTCAGTCATACTACACAATTATAGTCTCTTTTTTCTTTCTTTCTTTTCTCCTCCTTCTTCTTCTTCTTCTTTTTTTTTTTTTTGTAGGGCAAAGGGTCAGATTGTTCCCTCTGCAGTCACATGAACTGAACTGGCGGCAGGCAGACAACCAGCGTTTCTCAGGAAGCTGTACCAACAAGATGCAAAAGGGAGAGGCGGAGCAGAGGAGGGCAGCTCATGAGTTGATTGTGCTAAGCCCTGTCAAATAATCCTTTAGAAACCCGATGGTAATCAATGCCACCCAAGGGCACCACATGTGCTGGTAAAAACCTCTTGCATTTTGGCTAAATGTGGCTTGAGATTAGCATTGGGTGAGAATATCTGTTGTTTGCAGGCACTCCAGACTGCTGAATTCCAAAGTGACTCTTTTGATATTGATAAATAATGTGGCACACGATTCCTCCCCCATCCCAATAGAAATTGTGCAAATCCTTAATTATGAGGGCACTTTCTCAAGGGCACATTAGAATATCATGCTAAATTGAGTTGTTATCTTCGCCTTTGCCAGGGCTTTCGTAAAACCCCACAGCAAGCTGCCCTTAGAAGTTTTCTCTTTTGTTTGCAAATCATCGGTTCAACTTGTCCAGGAATTAAAAAGAAAGAAAAAGTGCAGAAAAAATTACACAGAGTGAGCCTTCTAAAGTGGGTTTTGTTTTTTTCTTTTTTTCTTTTGGTGAACGGGTCACAAGATTGCAATTCTAAACAATCTCACAATTAATTATTGAGCTATGCAGTCCAATTAGAACAAATGCTTCCTTTCTGATTTAATTAGAGATGAGGACACGCCTGTGAGCTTATTTGTATAAAATATGTGCTCATTAAACAAGGTTTGGATCGGGTTCAGCTTGTTAGAAATGCCATGAAAAGGGGGCTGTCTCTCACTGTCTCTGGCTTGTTTAACCCCTTTAATGCTGAGAATGAACTTCACAGGTGTGGTGAATATAAAGAGTCTTTTTGCTGAAACCTGGTGAACTTGAAAGAGATGATGTGTGACCAGCCTGACCAACATGGTGAAACCTCATCTCTACTAAAAATGCAAAATTAGCTGGGCGTGGTGTTGGGTGCTTGTAATCCCAGCTACTCGGGAGGCTGAGGCAGGAGAATCACTGGAACCTGGGAGTCAGAGGTTGCAGTGAGCCGAGATCGCGCCATTGCACTCCAGCCTGGGCGACAGAAATAAAAAGAGGTGGTGTGTTTGTTGATCAGCCCATCTACTCATCTTCTGATGTTTAGCATCTTCTTTTCCCTTCCCCAAGCCACTGTAGGCAGAAAATCAAGTTGGGAGTCTGAGGAAAGCTACTCCAATCACAGAAAAATTCTTGTATTATCTGTGTTTCTACTACTCAAATGTCACTACTCAGAGTGGGAGCCGTGGACCGGAAGCAGTAGCAACAGTGCCTGGGAGCTTGCTAGAAACACAGAATGTCACTCCCCAGCCCAGACTAATGAGAATCTGCATCTTGACAAGATCCCTGGCTGACGCCTGTACAGATTTACAGTTTGAAGAGTACCGGTCTAAAGGCAACAAATCATGAAGATTTTATTTCAAAAATCCAAGGGCCCTTGGGACCCCAGAGAATGCCACTTCACTTGAATAAAACCAGACCTGGGTGCCCTCTCTACCATGGGGGAATTGCCACTTTGGCCCTCCTGAACTCTCTGCTTAAGACTCAGGTGTGTCCCTCTTGTCTCATCCTCCAGTGAGCCCTCAGGACTGGAAGGGCCCATGGGCAAGGACACAGGTCACAGGGCAACCTCTGCCTGCATCTGTGTCTCCCACCTCTTGCCCATCCCTTCAGCACAAAACTGAGCATTTGCTGTGCATCAGACCCGGGGGTGGCTCTCTGGCTACAGAGGGAGAGGAGGATTCCTGCCCCAGAGGGGCTCCCATTCTATGGGCTGATGCTGGAGGGAGAGAGATGACAGGCAGCTGGTGAGTGGGAGAAGTCTTGAGACTCTCAGGCCCCCCAGATGCCATCACCGACAGACTGCTCATGACAGCCAACATCAGAAAGGCCAAACGTCTTGGGAGTAGGAATCCCTGTCTTCCTGGGGTATCTGTCACATACAAAGAGACAACTTCCAAGACACAGTGTGTGCATGTGGTATTGAACGTTAAAGAGAACGTAGGCTGCCGAGTGTGCTGTGTGCCATCTTGATGTATTATTCTCTTTCACAAGAGTTTGTCTCTTTTTAAAATTTATTTATTTTCTCGGAAAGCAAAACTTGCATCCAGGAAAATGACAGCATCAGGAGAGTGACTCAGTGTTCTCTCATATTGCTCAGTCTTCACACTTTCTTCAAGCAGCCGGGTGGGAAGAAAATATTGACAAGTTTGTGTCTCACTACTTGGTGCCTACAGTAGCACTGAGCAGGCCATAGTAGATTGAAAATTTCTGTCCTTCCATCCCAGACTCAAACTAATGTCACTGCTAACTAGGGGACATTAAAAGAGCCCAGACCAGCAGGTAAATTGTCATCAGTGATCCCTGAGGCTGGCCCTGGTCTGACCTGGTGCCCTGTACACCATGATTGCCCTGGTGATGGGCTCAGCCCTGCCACCTTCACCACTCCATCTTAATGATGGACAGTACCGCAGGCAGCTCCAAACAGCCTCAGCTGCTGCATCCCCAACCCTCAGCTGCAGCCTGCATGTAGAACTGCCCTGGTTTCCCCATTCCTGCTCCCTTGGACCTTTCGTTGGTAAAACAGGAGACTGGAGGAAGACCTGGGGAGGGGAATGGGGGAAAAAGCCTCACTCCAAGTCAGTATGACTTCCTTAAGATGATGATGATTGCATCGTAAACCAGCTCATCAACATCTAACAGGGATGGGATGGTGGAAGGAGATTTGGGGGAGGAAGACTCAGTTGAGATAAGAATAAATCTGGGAACGTCAAGAATAGGAAGCTGGGATCAGGTAATTATGTGGTCTGCTAGGAACCTTAAACATAATTTTGAAAAGTTCAGTTGGAGTTCTAGTCTGAGCCTTTTAAAGTAAGTTTACTATTTTTGAAAATCATTCAAGCAAAAGGTGTTCCTTGTTTTAAAATAAAATAAAAATTTAAATGATTAAACATTACTCAACTATCACTCTTAACCCTTTTGCATATTATGTCCTACATTTTATGTATATAAAGACAAATAGAAATAGAAAATTATAGATTTGGATACAGCATAAGATGGAATCATACTGCACATACTAGCTTGTATGTGCTATTTGGTTAATCCTATAATCACGAAAATCTTCGATAATATCATTGTAAATTACTGCATAGATTTACATTGATATATACACTATAGTTTTTGCAACTGACTTGCTGTTATTGGATATTTAGACTGTTTCTTTTTCTCTACGTACATCTTTCTATCTGTTTATCTATCTATTATCTATCTATCTATCTATCTATCTATCTATCTATCTATCTATGTTTTACTAGCCTAAAGAGTATTAAATTATGTTCTTATAGTTAAATCTTTGTATACATCCTCAACTATTTCCTCAGAATAAACACATAAATATATAATCGCCTGGTTAGAAAGAACTTGCATTTTAGGAATTTTGAAGTATATTGCCATGGCGTCTTCTAGAAAGCTTGGACCAATTTGTACTTTTGTGAGAAATACCTTTCTCACTCTAACCAGTGGTTTTTGGGAAAAATTCCCACTGTGTCTTAAGGCAAAAATTGGATTTAACTTTTATCATAGTTCCGCCAAGAATCCTCCTTGGATTCTCTTTCAATCATGCATAAGATAAAATCTGAGTCTCCAAGAGCCTGGGGTCCAGAAGAAGGCATCTCAAAGACTGGCTGTCTTTGCCTCCTATGTGCTTGAGGGGGTGAGTTAGAAAGTGAGAACCCTGGGCACCACAGCCAGAGAGGCCACTGCACTGGTGCCTGGGTGAGGGACACTGTGACAACCGATTGCTGCCACCATCTCATTGCAGAGCCTGTGTGTGCTGCCACAGAGAGCATCACAGCTACTGGGAAGCAAGAAAAAGTCCGACATATGTAAAGGAATAAAATAAACAGGGAGGAGGATCGACCTGAGCAACCAGGGCTGTGGCTCCCCAGAGTGGAAGAGACAAAAAGGTATGTTAGTTAACAACAACAACAAACCTCTCAAAGAGATGCATTCACAGAACCCCTGAAAGGAATTTTAAACCTAAAATATGTGTTTGCAAGTTAAAACATTTAAAAGGAGAATTGTAAAGACAATAATCATGGCCAATGGTTAAATATCTTGTAACAAAAAATGCAAATGAAGAAAAGGAAGAAAGGAAGGAAGGAAGGAAGGAAGGAAGGAAGGAAGGAAGGAAGGAAGGAAGGAAGGAAGGAAGGAAGGAAAAAAGAAAGCAATGAGGAAAATTATAAGAGAGTTGGAGACTCAAGAAAATCTTTTATGCAATAGTGAAGAATTTCAACAGAAAAAAGAATAAAGAAGTAATAAAAAAAATTCATAAAAGAAAACATGAACTAAAGAAAACTTCCATTTTAAAATTGAAAGATCTTGGCAAGTGCCATGCATTATTAATAATAACATTAATGATAATAATAATAATATAGACCAGACCAGAGCTGGCCAATAGAACTTCCTGCAGTGGTGAAAATGTTCTGTGCGGTTCAGTATGGTAGCCACCAGCCACACGGGCTATCGATCACTTGAAATGACTAGTATGAGGAAGAAACTGACTTTTACATTTCATTTAGTTTTAATTTATTAACATTTGCATTTAAATAGTTATATGTGGCTAGTCACTATCACATTAGAAATCAGATCTAGACATTTCCTCGTGAAATTTCTTAAATATAAGCATTAAAATAAAAGCTTATAGACTTGTGGACTTTCGTATTCAAGAGGGGATACATTCCAAGACCCCCAGTGATGCCTGACACTGTGGATAGTATATTATGTTTTCTCTTATACATAAACACGATAAAGCTTATTTTATAAATTAGGCATAGTAAGGCATCAACAAAAATAACAGACAATAAAATAGAACAATTATAACAACATGCCAGCATCACTACTCTTGCGCTTTGAGGGCGTTATTTAGTTAAGATGTGGGTTACTTGAGCACAAGCACTACGATACCACAGCAGTTGATCTGATAACTGAGAGGGCCACTAAGCCACTAAGGGGTAGGTAACTATCCAGCAAGGATATGCTGAATAATTCACATCCTGGCGGGACGGAGGAGGACAGCGTGAGATTTCATCACCATACTCAGAATGGTGCACAAAACTTACACATTGTTAAGTATAACGGTGTAACAAAACTTACAAATTGTTAATTTCTAGAATTTCCTACTTAATATTTTTAGACCTTAGTTGACTGCAGTTAATGGCAGGTGACTGAAACCTCAGAAAGTGAAACCAAGGATAAAGGAGAACTACTGTATAGAAAATCAGATTTGTATTGGACTTCTTATCTGAAACACTGAAGGTTAAAATAAATAGAAGAATTTACAAACTTTAATAGAAAACACTGATTGGAGGCGGGTCACGGTGGCTCACGCCTGTAATCCCAGCAGTTTAGGAGGCTGAGGCAGGCAGATCTCTTGAGCCCAGGAGTTCCAGACCAGCCTGGGCAACATAGTGAAACCCCATCTCCACAAAAAATATAAACATTAGCTGTGCGTGGTAGCACTTGCCTGTGGTCCTGGCTACTCTGGAGGTTGAAGTGGAAGGATTGCTTGAGCCTGGAAGTTCGAGGCTGCAGTGAGCTGTGATCATGCCACTGCACTCCAACCTGGGCAAGAGAGTGAGACCCTGTCTCAAAAAAAGAAAAGAAAAGAAAGAAAAATCTAGATAAAGAGCACTACAGTAGAGCAAAAGGGATTATAAGGAAAGGATTAATAAAAATAAAACTTGAAGTTAGTGTAATATAAAAGATAAAACAGAAAAATAAAATAAAAATTTAGTTTTTTAAAAGATAAAATAGGTAAAATACTAGAATGGTAGGTGAAACAGATAGAAAACAAAAATACAACATTAAGAATGAAAAATGAGTCATAACAATGGATACTAAATAAGAAAAAACTGTGTTTATACTTTCTGCAACTACAATAATACTTTTGAAAAATATTAAAGTTGATGATTTTCTAACAAAAGATAAAGCAACAAAATTGGCTCAATGGTGTTAGAAAAAGAAACATAAAAATATTCTCAGTTCTGAGGATTTTCACAGCTAACATCCATCTTATATTCAAAGAATAGCTAATTCTTAGGTTTTTAAAAATTTTCTTGTCTATAGAAAGTTACAAGTTCTTCCATTTATTTTGAATCTATTACAGTCTTTTTTTTTTTTTTTTTTTTTTTTTTTTTTTTTGAGACGGAGTCTCACTCTGTCCACCAGGCTGGAGTGCAGTGGCGCGATCTCGGCTCACTGCAAGCTCCGCCTCCTGGGTTCAAGCCATTCTCCTGCCTCAGCCTCCCTAGTAGCTGGGACTACAGGCGCCAGCCACTGCACCCGGCTAATTTTTTGTATTTTTAGTAGAGACGGGGTTTCACCGTGGTCTCGATCTCCTGACCTTGTGATCCACCCTCCTCGGCCTCCCAAAGTGCTGGGATTACAGGCGTGAGCCACTGCGCCTGGTTTGAGAAGGGCAGCACTGAAATAAAGACTATAGAATAATAAACATATGAATAAAGTGACAGATTTTAAATAAGAAATTGGCAGATATAATCCAGCAAGAGAGTGGAAGAATGACAATTACAGCATGGCCCAGTAGGGTGTATTAGTCTGTTTTCATGCTTCTGATAAAGATATATTCAAGACTGGGTAACTTATAAAGGAAAAGAGGTTTAATGGACTCACCGTTCCGCATGGCTGTGGAGGCCTCACAATCATGGTGGAAGGTGAAAGGCACGTCTTACACGGCGGCAGACAAAAGGAAAATGAGAGACAAAGAAAAGAGGTTTCCCCTTACATATAAAATATATATAGCTGTCAGATCTAGAGAGACTTATTCACTACCACAAGAACAGTATGGGGAAACCACACCCATGAATCAATGATCTCTCACTGGGCCCCTCCCACAACATGTGGGAATTATGGGAGCTACAATTCAAGACGAGATTAGAGTAGGGACACAGCCAAACTGTATCATAGCATTTATAATTGAAAGAACAGCTCACCGTTAGAAAATCCAGAAACATAATTCCTAATTTAATTAAAGAAGAAAAACAAAATAATTGTATCAGTAGATTCTAAAGAAGCCCTTGATAACATTTCGAAAATGTTCTTCATCAAAACTCTGCCTCAGTTCAAACAGAGGTAAACAGTAAAATGGAGACATCCTTAAGAGTATGAGAAACACATTAAAATGCTTAAACTGTTTTTATTAAATCAAAGATAAGAGTGGATGTCCTATTATTTCACATAGTTTGAAGATTCTAGCAAGATGCATTATAATTAAAATTCCTCAAAATGATCTTCATTTTCAGATAATTAATGTATTCCTAGGAAATGTGAAAGATTATTTAAAAACCATTTAGAAGTGAGATTTTGATAAGGTATATGTAGTTGTGTTTGTATACATAAACTCAAGAATTCTTTCCCCTGATATAGATATAACTGGTTAGAAAAAGGAATAGAAAAAATATGCCATTTATAATAGACACAAACACTATGAAATCATCAGGAATTAATTTAATAACAATGAAAACTGTAAAACTTTATTGAAAGACTTAAAACAAGGTAGAAACAAATGGAGAAATATATCACGTTCCTGGAGGAGAGACCTAATATCTTAAGTCTCCTTTGTGCATGGATACACGAAAGTCATTTCCCATCAGAATGCCTCCTCTTTTTTGTGGGGCTTTAGGAATTGGACTTCTTGATTTGAAGTATTTATGAAAGTACAAATGTGTCAGAATTTCCAATAAAAACTTGAAAAGGAGGAATAAGAAGGGGTGGCAGGGAGGATTTTGCCCAGCCAGATGTGAAAACATACTATAAATCTGCTGGATTCAACATAGTGAGGCAATGAAGTTAGGGCGGGTGAAAGCTAAACAAGCTCCCAGACTCATTGGAAGAGGTAGGCTGGAGGAAAGCGAACGACAGGAGAAAGACATGACAAAGGGCTTTTCAAATTGGGGTGTATGAATATCTGTAGGGATCTGACAACTCCATCTGCAAACCTAAAATTTGTTTTATTTTAAATTATAATGGCAAAAAACAAAAAACATTTACTCTGCGTCATCTGATCAACACTGATAGCTGAGGACTGCCACAAAATTTCTCTGCCATTTTTGCATTTACAATTAAGATTCATTTGCAAATTGCATTGGTGATAAGTAGCACTGATTTAATAGCTCTGTGCTCGTAAGAACAGAGGTGGATTTAAAACATAGATGAAGTGTTTAACTTGAGTGCCAAATGCCAACACACACCAAACTGCTAACCCTGGCCACCTTGATGGAGCAAAGGGTGACAGTGCAGCTGGATTTGAATGGGCCAAAGGAGACGTTAGTTTTATATTACTGAGTCTACTGCAACAATCACATAATGAGGTTGTACTTTGAAAGGAGAAGTCAATCAAGTCTATGTAGCTCAAAGGCCTAACTATCAAAGTGGGAGGGCATTTTATGGCTCAGTGTGATAAGTACTATAACTTAGGGATGGATTGTTTTTGGTAGTGTGTGCATTATGGTATATGTAGGGG
This sequence comes from Rhinopithecus roxellana, assembly GCF_007565055.1. Taxonomy (NCBI): domain Eukaryota; kingdom Metazoa; phylum Chordata; class Mammalia; order Primates; family Cercopithecidae; genus Rhinopithecus; species Rhinopithecus roxellana. The sequence continues at coordinate 35,454,241 of NC_044564.1, forward strand.
TGTGAAATGGTGGCCCCCAAAAAGATCGGTCTAGGTCCAAATCCTTGGACCCTAAGGATACTACTTTATTTGGAAAAAGGGTCTTTGCAGATGTAATCAATTAAGGATGTTGAGATGAGATCTTCCTGGATTTCCTGGGTGGGTCCTCAATCCCAAGACAAATGTCCTGATAAGAGGTAAGCAGAGAGAGATGTGAGACGCGCAGAGGAATAGGAGATGTGAAGACAGAGGCAGAGATTAGAGTGATGCAGCCACAAGCCAAGGAATGCCTGGAGACAGAAGCTGGAGGATGCAAGAAGCAGACTTTCCATCCCTGCAGGGAACATGGCCCTGCCAATGCCTTGATTTCAGAATTCTGGTCTCCAGAACTGAGACAGAATACATTTCTGTTGTTTCAAGCTAGCCAGTTTGAGGAAACTTGTTACGGCAGTCACAGCAAACTGATATAGGAAGGTAGCTTATATTTTTCTGGAATGGTTCAGGCAGGCTTCACCAGAATTGTGGCCCTTTTAAGCTGCACCTAAAGGGGAAGTAGAAAAGGGAAGGAAGGCTACTTTGGGCAGGGAAGACAGCATGAGCAAAGGCACAGAAGCCTGAGGGGTTGGATTCGGTGTGGCTGGATGTATTTAACAGGTGAGGTTGGGGATAAGCCGGAGGGTGAAATATCATGTCTTCTGCTTACTCTTTAGCTGAAGAAACTAATTCACAAACAACTGAAGGATATTTCTGAGAGGACTGAGAAAATTCATGTCAGAGAAGAAGTCTGGTAAAATCTACCTTCACTGTCACATTCACAAGGCAAGAAATTGCATCCCTGCAAAGCCCCGAGAAAAAGAGAACTGAGAACGGACTCCTCGTATTCAAAATGCAGCCGCTTGTTGGGTCTTGAGGGCTCCCTTCACAGCCAGTTTGCTCACATTCCTAGGCGGACAGCTTGCTCTGGTATCCACGTAATCCCTGCCAGAATGGGAAGCCCCCAAGCTAGGTAGAAAACAAAATATTTTCACCATTTGACACGATAAAGCGATAAAGCGTGTGGCTCTTGAGTAGAAGAACTGTCGCAACCATGAGAGTGTGTTCTGTCCCATCCACCCACTCCATGCCCAGTGGGAAACAAGTCTCCCCCAGCCAGCATGTCAGAAGGTGGCCTGGACAGTGACAGAAGCCACCCCCTTTGATTTCTCTATGTGGACATGACTTGCCACTGGCGTGGATTCTGCCTCCTGCTCAGCAGTGTTTGTGGCAGCTGAGAGTACCGTCTCCCTGATACCCTTAGGAATACCCAAGTGGGGTGTTGCACACTGAGGCCAAAAATGGATGTGCGCACATGCCAGGATCACTTGCAGATGTATGGTTGAAAACATTTGTTTCACAGGACTGACGCTATAAATAGGGTGTGGATCAGCAGGAAGGCAGCAGTTTCCATGGGTGGCCTTGTCTGTATGGCAGAGATATTTCCCAGAAGCTCACACCAGTGGGGCTGGCTCTGGATCCAATGAAGCTGCCGCGTCATCACTGTGACATGGCTCACAACTGCTGCAGCGCCAAGCTCTTTCCCTCACTGCTCAAAGACACATCTGGAATTATCTCCAGAAACTTCCATGACAGGCTGGGGGCCCTCATCCGCTGGCGGCACACCATGCGTGTGTGTGACTGTGCGAATGTGTATATAGTGTGTATGTGTGTGTATATGTGTGTGTGTGTATGTGGGTGTGTATATGTGTATGAGTGAGTGTGCGTGTGTGTATATGCATGTCTGTGTGAGAGTGTATGACTGTAAATGAGTGTGTTTGTGTTTTTGAGTGCCTGAGTGTGTGTGTATGTGTGTGACTGTGCAGGTACATCTGTGTATGTGTGTGAGTGTGTATATGTGTGTGAATGTGTCTGTGTGAGAGAATATGTGTTTATATGTGTGTCTGTGTGAGAGAGTGTGTGACTGTAAATGAGTGTGTTTGTGTGTGTGAGTGCCTGAGTGTATGTCTGCGTGTGTGTGACTGAGTGTGGAGGTACATCTGTGTATGTGTGTGAGTGTGTGAGAGAGTGTGTGACTGTAAATGAGTGTGTTTGTGTGTGTGAGTGCCTGAGTGTATGTCTGCGTGTGTGTGACTGAGTGTGGAGGTACATCTGTGTATGTGTGTGAGCATGTATGTGTGTGAGTGTCTGTGTGAGACAGTGTGTGACTGTGCGGAATGTGTTTGTGTATATGAGTGCGTGGGGGGTGGGGGGGACTATGTGAGTGTGAATACCTGAGTGTGTGGATGTGTCTGGGTCTGTGTGGGGAAAATATGGGTGTGAGAGTGTGTGACTGCGTTACTGCATACATATGTGTGTGAGTGCATGTTGCCCAGGCTGGAGTGCAGTGGCATGATCTTGGCTCACTGCAGCCTCCACCTCCCAGGATCAAGCGATCCTTGTGCCTCAGCCTCCAGAGTAGCTAGGACTACAGGGGCGCACCACGTCCAGCTAATTTTGTTGTATTTTTAGTAGAGACTTGGTTTCACCATGTTGGCTAGACTAGTCTCGAACTCCTGACCTCAAGAGATCTGCCCGCCTCTGCCTCCCCAGGTGCTTGAGTATGAGCTCCCAGGTGCTTGGCATGAGCCACCCCACCCGGCCCCAAGTGGGAGTTCTGTCCACCTCAGGGTGGGAGGCTGTGGCGCAGCTACATCTTGCTTTCCTCCAAACTGAGGAAGAGGCTTCCTGCCTGCTCTTGGGCAGAACTGAAAACCTGGGGCTAGGAGAGTAAGGATGTAAAGGAGGTTGAGTAAAGGACGTAAAGTGGGGACACCTGGTGGGTGACAAGGCGCACAATGGAAGCCTGTGGTGGGAGGGGACAGCAGCAGCAGCTGCAGGAGGAGGAGGAGGACTCACCTTGCCTGTGCAGGCCTGCAGGAGGAAGCAGGGGAGTGGGAAGGAGAGGGTCAGAGCCGAAGTGATTCTTCAGCTCCAGCAGCCCATGAACTGGCAAGACCAAACAAAAGGAGAACAACAACGCTTCTGTGGGACGAAGGGCTGGTGAAGCAGAGCAGTTGAAGGCTTGGTCTGGAAGTGGTTATGACAAAACTTTCACATGGTTGGGAAGAAACCCTGGGCCTCACTTGCTGTGTTCCCCAAACATTTGTTTCCCTTCCCAAGTTGGAAATAAATGAAGGCACTGTGTGAGGTTCTCTGACATCCATCATCTCATAGTCAAGCCTCACAAATCTTAGGACCATTTTCCAAAAGGCGAGATTGAGGCTCACAGAGATGAAGTAACTGCCGAGGGTATAGGGTAGGGTCATAAGCCCAGGTCTCGGGGACGTGCCTGGGCAATGGCAGAAAGTCCCTCTTGCGTTTTTCTTGGGTAGTAATACAGATATTCTTGACGGCAAAGGGTATCTCCCTCCCCTTGTGACACAAACACTAAGTGCTTAATTTGTCTGGAAACTGTCGTAGACACTAAAATCCACTGTCTCATTTGCTCTTCATGATTTTGCAAGTTAGCTCTCATTACCCCATTATCTGGAGCAAACAGAAGGGACTTCTCCAAGGACACACAGCTATGTCATGCTGGAGCCAGGATTCAAACCCAAACCCATCTGATGCCCATGCTCTGATCCACTGTGCTACCCTGCCTTCCTCATGGGAGAAAGGGCTCCTCCCACTGACTCCCTGCCCCCCTTTTGGCTCTGCCCACGAGAGGAGGTGCGTTGCACCCATGCAACAATGCTCATTGCTCATTACACACGGCCTCCCAGGCCTCCCAGTGATTAAGCCCTTAGAACTTCCCTTTGGCCGCGGGTGACATCATTGCATAATTAAGGTGACTGTGATGCCCAACTGCGTGCACCAAACAAAGGTTCCTTGTTTTAATTTATCATCCCAGCTCTCCTTGTGCAAGACTGAGCTCCAACTGGTAATTAAGGGAGACGGTTTAACCTGGCTGAATGGGAGCAGGGCTTGGGGCAAAGTGGCAGAAGGGTGACCCAATGTCAACTCTTAATTTGATATGGTAATGAGGATACCAATAAAAGATAATAAGGAGTAGGCTTACCCCAGAAAGAGGAGAGCTCGACACTAATCTGAAGCTTTCCTTTTATGTAATTTTCTTGCCAAGTAGCTAAAAAGATTGTTTTGTCTCCTTTTATTTCTCAGCTGACCCTTTGATGGAGCTACTACTGAGCAGTCACATGCCCTGAAGTTGGTCACTTTCTACCCAGAGCATCGTGTTAATGCACGTAGATTCTGCAACACAGGCTACAAAGATTCAAAGATAGCTTTGCCATTTGCTAGCTTTGTGACCTCAAGCAAGTTACTGAAATTCCTGTCCCTCAGTTACTGCATCCATAAATGGGCAGTTGCAATATTAGTACCTGCCTCATCAGGGTGTTGTGGGGATGAAAGTGAATTAATATATGTTCAGTCTCAAGGTCAGTGCTTGGTGCATAAGCACTTCGTGTCGGTTATTATCGCCTTCAAAACTCTCTTCACTATCTGTGTAAGACTTTCCAGTGTCTTGCATAGATTAAGTGTTTAATAAATATCTCTTCATGACCTTTTCTGTCTTCCCCTCTTTCCTCTCTTTGTCCTTCTCTCTCCACAAACGGGGACCTCGTTTCTACCTTCACACATAACGTGAAATATGGGGCAGACCCATTAGTTTGCAAGTGCAATGAGTTAGGAAGGGACCCAGCCCTTGTGGGACGCGGAGGCCAGGTGAACAGCAACTTGGAGTGTGGGAGCCGGATAGAGAAGGTGGTTGGGGCACGGGTTTGTATATAAAAAGCAGCCCACAGATGAGGTTTTGCTGTCTCTAGGAGCTGACCAAGCCTGGAAGGGACAGTCCCTCCAGGGCCAGCAAGACCTCAGAGGTCAAAGCATCAGAATGCAGAAAATGAAAGACATGGTTTATAAAGTCTCTTGCTTTCTCCCCTTCTGAGAATTGTCATTTGCCTTAATGTAACTTACATTCAGGGGACTCTCACGGAAGCCTCAATTGTACAGCAAAGTTTGTTTTCCTTATTGAGCTGAGCTCCCTTGATCCCCCATAGCTACCTGGCCAGGATGGGGACTCAGACCTTACCAGGGTCTGCCAGCTGGGGCCAGAGCAGTGCCCTCAGATGTCTCCTCGGAGGGGCACTCATCACCTGCATCTACCTGTCTAAGTAACGCCTCTCCTTTGGGGTGAACTGTAACCTGCCTCATCGCGACCTTTCCCAGCTTTCCAACACTTTCCCAGTTACTTCCTTATTTCCTCTCCTGAATTTCCAGACTGTTTTTTCTATTCTTCTTCTTCTTATTATTTTTATTCCAACAGTTTTTGGAGTGCAGGTGATTTTTGTTACATGGATGAGTTCTTTAGTGGTGAATTCTGATATTTTAGTGCAGCAGTCACCCAAGCAGTGTACATGATAGGCATATGCCATCTTTTATCCTTCACCCCCCTTCCAACCTCCCACCTGTGAGTCCCCAAAGTCCATTATATCACTCTGTGTTTTTGCATCCCCATACATTAGCTTCCACTTATATTTGAGAACATACAGTTTTCTATTTCTGAGAGACTTCACTTATAACAATGGTCTCCAGCTCCATCCAAGTTTCACAAAAATACATTATTTGTTCCTTTTTTATGGCTGAGTAGTATTCCATTATGACCACTCTGTCAGTGGGCACTTAGGTTGGTTCCATATCCTTGCAATCACAAACTGTGCTTCTATAAACATATGTATGCATGTCTTTTTCATATAATGACTTCTTTTCCTTTGGGTAGATACCTAGTAGTGAGATTTCTGGATCAAATGATAGTTCTACTTTTAGTTCTTTAAGGAATCTCCACACTGTTTTCCATAATGGTTTTACTAGTTTACATTCCCACCAGCAGTGTAGAAGTGTTGCCTGATCACGGCATCCATGCCAACATCTACTGTTTTTAGACTTTTTGATTATGGTCATTCTTGCGGGAGTAGAGGGGTATTACATTGTGGTTTTGATTTGCATTTCCCTGATGATTAGTGATATTGAGCATTATTTCCATGTTTGTTGGCTGTTTGTATATGTTCTTTTGAGAAATGTCTATTCATGTCCTTTGTCTATTTTTGATGGGATTATTTCCTTTTTTCCTTGCGGATTTGTTTGAGTTCCTTGTAGATTCTGGATACCAGTCCTTTGTCAGATGCATAGTTTGCAAATATTTTCTCCCACTCTGTGGATTTTCTGTTTACTTTGCTGATTATTTATTTTGCTGTGCAGAAGCTTTTTAGTTTAATTAGGTCCAATGCATTGTTATTATTATTATTTGAATTTGCTTTTGGGGTCTTATTCATGAATTCTTTGCCTAAGCCAATGTGCAGAAGAGTTTTCCCAATGTTATCTTCTAGAATTTTTCAGGTCTTAGATTTCAATGTTTGAACCACTTTTTTGATTTTTGTAGAGGATGAGGGCTGGGATTTAGTTCCACAAGATAGAGGAAGAGGAAATCCTCCCTAAATCATTCTAGGAAGCAGTATCACCTTAACTCAAAGCCAGGGAAGGATATAACAACAACAAAGAACTGTAGACCAATATCCTTGATAAAAACAAGTTCAAAAATCCTCAGCAAAATACTATCTAACTGGGCCGGGCGCGGTGGCTCACGCCTGTAATCCCAGCACTTTGGGAGGCCAAGGCGGGCGGATCACGAGGTCAGGAGATCGAGACCATCCTGGCTAACACGGTGAAACCCCGTCTCTACTAAAAAGCACAAAAAACTAGCCGGGCGAGGTGGCGGGCACCTGTAGTCCCAGCTACTCGGGAGGCTGAGGCAGGAGAATGGCGTAAACCCGGGAGGCGGAGCTTGCAGTGAGCTGAGATCCGGCCACTGCACTCCAGCCTGGGCGACAGAGCGAGACTCCGTCTCAAAAAAAAAAAAAAAAAAAAAAAAATAGGCACTTAGACCAATGGAACAAGATAGAGAACCCAGAAATACAGTCAAGTATTTACAGCCAACTGATCTTCGACAAAGCACACAAAAACAGAAACTGGGGAAAGGACACTCTATTCCGTAAATGGTGCTGGGAAAACCAGTAAGCCACATGTACTAGAATGGATCTAGGTCCCCATCTGTTCTTTTATGGACATTTTCAGTTTCTGTCATTTGATATATGTTGTGTATCTGCCTTTAGTGCCTTTAAAAAACATGCGAGTACCTCGAGGACAGGGACCGAGCAACTGCGCCTTACTCATTCTAGTGTTACTCCTTCCTTCTCTATATTCCTAGCATTCAGCATGATGCTTGGTACATGAGCATTTGATGAGCATTTATCAAGTAATAGGAACTTAATATTTTATGTTAGGTCTCCCAGAAGCTGACACTCAAGCAAGGATTCAGAGCAAGTTGTTTGTTTAAACAGTGATCCTAGGAAGCACTGGTAGGAGGGTAGAGAAGGAGAAGTGGAAGTTGTTGGGGCACTGTTTAGTGCATGCTAATGACCTGTTTACCACTGATGGCAACTCGGGCTCGATTTTGCAGGTACTCTGTAGAACACAGCTCAAGTTGTCCCATCTGGGTTATTTATCCATATGCCACTGGAGGTGGGTTGCCCCGGGGCCAGTGAACTCCATGACACATGAGCAGAACAATGGCCAGAGTAGACTCTCCACAGGGTCCCAGATGGCTATGGCAAGAAATCAAGCCATTGACCTTCAGTGCCAGCGTGTTATGGGTGGGTACCTAGCCATCTGCTATACCTAAGTTGTAAAATCAAGGTTAAATAGCCACAGGTTCTAAAATTGAGGTACCTGCAACTATCAGCCAAGACGCAGAGAAAAAACAAGAACAGATTTAAAGTCATTTACCCATTTTACTGTTATTGTCTTGAGTTTCTCATGACATCGAGAGTAGGTGGTTGACATCCTCATGGGCCCCTGCATTTTGCCACCCTATGCCTGGCTCCCACAGCTGGGAACATCTGGGCTGCATCCCAAGGTAAGCTGTCCAGAAAGCTGTGGGATGGCCAAGATGTGCCTTGGTTGAGGTGGGCTGGGGGGACATTCCAGCTGCCGTGACTTCAACTCCCCCTGGATAGCCCTCCCCTTACTCCAAGCAGCAATATTTCTCCAGGGATGTTGCTTTCATCTTTTTCCATTCACTCAAAGAAAGGGCACGTTTCCTCTTTGCGGAACATGTTGATGACCATTTCCTCTTGGAAACATCTGTGCCTCTAGGCTCCAGGCTAGGTCTGCCTTTCTTGTTTTGCCCCCAAGTTCTCCCACTGCACAGAGGTAGGGTCCTCTTGGAGCCTTGGACCACATCATCCTGGTGAAGTGCAAAATAGGATAACTTTGAGTAAACTTAAAGCCAAAGGTAATCAAGATAATCTGGGTCCTTGACCTAGTTCAGGAGACCTACATTAAGAAGGCAGAGCAGGATGCAGTGGGAATGGGGTGGAAAGTGGAAACTGTTGACGCCAAATGCTCCTGAGTCTGGCTTGAGTGCAGATGTTGTCACTTAGCTCAATGCACAAAAGCATCCCAGCAAAGTTCCATACTTTAGATATTCTTGAACTTGGCAATTTTTATTTTATATTTTTGGACACTCTTCTGGAATAATCTGTCAATTAACATATACCAGATTCGCTTTGTTTTTTTTTTCCTTTAGCAAAACCCTACAAAAATGTTTCCCAAATCCACCAGTTCCCCAGGGTTTTCTAGTAATCACAAGCAGACCTCCCCATGTGTCGGCCGACTGCGGTGTTCCCTAACATTCCACCGGCACCGCAAGTTTGAGTACTCCTCTGGGACAAAGCCTTCCGTCATGCTCTGGCCAGGATCCTGCACTGACAGAGCCAGGTACATCTGTAGAGTTGACAAGGGTAGTTTTTAGAAACACAGCAAATTGATTCCGGATTATGTTTTAAGTACAGTAATGAGGTTAAAAGAAAGAGGAGCAGACAAAACAGGTACCACAGATTAGAAAAGAGAATGATGTCACAAGAATACAGGCTTACAAGCTCAGAAACCTAGGTCTCATCCCAAAATGTTAATAAGTATCAATGCGACCTTCAAAAAATTCCTCAACATTGCTGGCTTCACTTTCCTTCTCATTTATCAAATGGGGCATTGGACCATATTCCAACTCTAAAATTGTTAAGAATACATAGACTTTCAAAATACGTAACACAGATGTCTTCATACACTTTGGAGAAAAAAACAGCTTCTTATGTGATAAATAGATACTTAGAGTGGAAATCAAGTAGCACATGGGAAGAAACTGCACAGGGAAGCTATCTCACTGTTAGGTGATCCCATCTCTCAAATTGAATAATTGTGTATTTTTATAAATGGTTTATATTAGCAATACCTTGAAATAGAAAATACTGTTTTTTTAAAAAATCATTTAAAGATTTTTCTTCTCATTCTTTCAGGTGTCAGAATAACAACCTCAATTTATTATGACTCTCTCGTTTGTCAGGCGTCACGTTACAGTAATCACTAATTCACACACCAATCCAATGGAGTAGTCGTTCTTATGCCCCTTCTTCTGATGAAGAAATTAAGCTTTGGAGAGGTTAAAGACCTTTCCCAAGTCACACAGCTGGTAAGTGTCAGGGCTGGGATCTGGAACCAGACATCGACCATAGTGATGATTTCTATCCATTCATCACCAGTGCCATCCTGGTGATACTGAGAGAAATGCTCTGAAATTCACTTGACTTCTCTCCAATGTACTTAATGCTGTGAAAAGGCCTTTCAGAAAAGGTAAAGACTGAGAAGCTGCCTTTGTCTTCAGAAGAATTCTAGGGGTCCAGGCTGTGTGAATTATGGGTAATCAGTGTAATATCCCCAACAAGAAGGGAGGCTCTAGCTTGTTGGAGTGCTTGTTCTCTCTCCTTATTATCTACTCCTGGTAGAGGTAACACAAATAGCTCCTCTGAACAACAAAAGGGTCATCTTCTCAAGGTCTTTTACCTTAAGACTTAAGCTTCACCACATCGCATTGATTTAACTCCTCTCTTTTGCGTTTGGCTTGTCAAGATTTCAAAAACAAGTATTACTGTGTCACCAGATTGGTACTTATGGAACTCAAGTTTCATGGTTTTGTCTGAAGCTAGAAACAGAATTAAGCAATTTCAAAATGACCATCAGACACCAGATTCTATTCCCAGCCCCTCCTGGGGCAAGGAAGAATAATGCGATTTGCCAAGTGTCAAATCCACCCCACACGGCCAGCCTGAAAATGCATCCTGACTCAGGCTTTTTCTTGTTTTAATTTGTTTATTTGTGATGGGGACTTGCTGCTTCTAGGAGGGTCCCATTAAAAAAAAAAATCTCAGAAGACATCAAAAACTTCTGGCAAAACAACATCTTGATGATTTAAGTGTAAATATGTCAGAGACATATGGTTTCTATTATTCACGAAATAACACATGGGTTTAAAAATCAAGGAGAAAAGTGTTTGGTAAAACACATTGAGGACTTGGCTAAATGTTTTTTAAAGGTCAGTTCTGAAGCCTCAAGGGGGAAACCCACTGAGGGAAACAAATCCAGGCTCCCAGCCCCTCCCTCGTTTGTCTCTTTTCTTGATCAGAGATGGCACATGTGTCGTCACCAGAGCACTGATGCATCTGCCACCACAATGACGTTTATCCAGCAAATTGTGTTTTGATGGACAAGTCTAGATCCCGATTTAATCCCTGTTGTTTGCTAGCAATGGCAGTTTGAGGCAAGTTAATGGATCTGAAAAATAGAAAAATATAGCTCCCAGAATTATTGTGAGCATTTGTGTTAATACACGTCAGTTGACTGGCACATAGTAGATGCTTAACAAGAGGCAGCTTTTAACAATAATCATTGTTCACTTGAAAAGTGGTATTAGGAAGGGTGGGTAAGGGAACCTAGGACCAAAATTGTTTCTGGAGTATGAAGAATCCGTAGGATCACATGAGATCCTCTAACCCCCTCTCTACCGAAAGATGCAACCAGTGGGGAAATAGGGAAAGTGTACCAACAGTTGCTAGACACAAACAAAAAACAAGAAAGAGCACAAATCTGGGAGGTCATAATAAACTCTGTCTCCATTGACCAACTCACCAAGGTACTTGTTCAAGGCACACTTTTAAACAGTTTTCCTAATTTCAGGATATTTATTCAAATCTGATAATATTTGGATTAAGTTTTTTAAGTCAATGAACTTTGACAGCTTTATTGAGTTATGATTGACTTACCAAAAAATGACACATCTTTGAAGTGTATAATTTGATAAGGTTTGACATACGTATATACTTGTGAGACCATCACCACAGTTAACATACTAAACGTATCCATCACTAAGAATGATGTTAGCTATAGGTTTTTTTTGTCTTTTGCCAGGCTAAGGCTATTCTTTTATATTCCTAGTTTTTGTGAATTTTTATCAGAATTTGATGTTGAGTTTTGTCAAAACCATTGTGATTATTGTATGGTTTTCTTTTTTAGTCTGTTAGTAGAGTGTTTCATGTCGATTGACTTTCTAATGTTAAACTGTTTTAGCATTCTTGCCATGATACAATATCCCTGTTGGGCTTAATTTGCTGAAGTTTGCTAACAATATTTGCATCAGTATTTATGAGGGACATTAATCTATAGTTTTTTTCTTACAAGGTTTTTGTTTGGTTTTGGTGTTAGTGTACTGCTTCCCTCATAGACTGAGTTGTAAAGTATTCCCTCCTCTTCGATTTTCTAGAAGAATTTGTATAGAGTTCATATTTATTTCTTAAATGCTTGGTAGAATTTGCTAGTGATTTGGTAGAATTTGCTAGCCATCTGGGCCTGGGATTTTATTTGTTGTAAGGTTTTAAGCTACCAATTTAATTTCCTTAATACATATATTATAGGGCCTTCAGGTTATCTGTTTATCTTAAATGAACTTTGCTAATTTGTGAGATTCAAGAAATGTTCCCATTTTATGTAAGTTCTAGAATTTATCGTCCTAAAGTTATTGATAATATTTCATTACTATCATTTTAATATATGTGTCATTTGTAATGATGTTGCCTCCCTCATTCATAACGTTCTTAATTTGTATCTTTTCTCATTTTTATCTTGATCAGGGTGGCTAGAGGTTTGTCAGTTTTAATAATCTTCTTAAAGAACCACAGAACCAACTCTCGATTTTATTTATTTTCTCAAGGTGAAAGGTCAGGTCATTGATTTGATAGTTTCTTCTTTTCTAATAAAGACATTTTGGTGCTATACATGTCCCTCTATGTACTGCTTTAGCTTCATTCTACAAATTTTTCTATATGTTATATTTTCATTTCATTTAGTTTAAAATATTTTCTAAATATTTTTATTTCCCTTTTAATGTTGATAGTGGGACTAAGGAAGAGAGATTGGAAGACAGCATTTCTTTTAATTAAGCCTCTACCACTATAAACATCCTCTGATAGTTCTCTAATGTCTTTTACCAAAAAGTTGATTGAATCTTTTCAGTCCCTCTATTTTTTGGCATCACCGATCTTAATATTTCTGGTCAGATATAAATGTTATTTCAATATGAGGTACAGTTAATATGGTATATTCAATTAAATCAGATGGAATAAAGATGTGGAGAAGTTTATCAGGGAAAAATAACACTGGCGCTCGGGAATCCTTCGTGGGGAAACAAAACATAGCTGTAATCAAAAGAACAAAGGAAAGGAGACTATTATTTAACAACATATACCAAAGAGTCTGCCAATGAACCTCAAATTGCTAAGAACTTTCCACACATATTTTCTTTGCCCAACCTGAAGAATTTTTGAGCTGATGACGTGTGAGTGCTCTTCATATAGGCATTCTGTGACCTGCTTCATTTGCTGTTTTCTTGTTGTGTTTGCCCTTGTACATTCAGTTTCAATTAAGAAAGGGAGAGAGGAGGCTGTATACTGCCAGCTTAGCCCTGTAAATATTTGCAGTGTTTATGACGGATGTTTTCCTGTTATGAAGGAATCTGACCTTCATTAAAAATCTGGAACTTTTAAAATGTAATGGCAAAACATCACAAACAACAGCCGGGTTTGCTGGAGATTTTCATATATTTCAAGATGCAGAGTCTAACTTGAAGAAACCAGTGATTATCACAACTATTAACTATTTGTTGGGAAAGTGGTCAGAGGGTAGAAAAGAACCACAGTTAACTCTTTTGTGGCTCTAATCACCATCCTACTCCAGCATTCTGCAAGACGGGCCATTTAATACTATCATTTCATAAACCAACAACATGGCTTTCATTATATCTAGTGAAGCATTCTTCTTCCTGATGTTTGGAATACAAATTAAAGCACACACAAAACCCTAAGTATCAAGCTTATGTGTTTCTCATAATTTTTACCGTTAAAGTGATATAAATGTGTGACATATGAAAAACTGCATACAAATATCATTAAAAAAAAAATACAAGTTTTAGAGTTTTCCAACTGACCACACCTTTTCCCTCAATTAATGGGTTAAGACAATCTGAGTTTCCCTAGGTCCACTAACTTCTTTTAGGTTGAGGTTTATGGGCTTGGATTCACCCACTTGGCTGACATGTTGCCTTCTTTAGGATTATTGGGATTTGGATTCACCATGACTTCTATTTGAAGGGGAAAAAAACAGTATATATGACATTGTTGTTCCTCAGGATTGCCAGAACTGGAATGTGCAAATTGTAGAAACCGTATGCACATGGACACAATGTATGTTACTTGCGTAGTACACCCAAGAAAAGAAAACTAGAGTGCTGTGACCAAGCGCCATCTAGAAAATTAACTCTGAGCAAGAAAAGTAAGTCACAGAAAGGCACGTACAATATGAAACCATTTCTGTGTTTTTAAAACTCCCAGAACAATACCGTAATTAGTTTATGGAAACATACATATGTGGTTAAAACAAAAACAGAAACAGAAAAAAGGACTCAACAGTTCTCAAGATTATGGCTTCTTCTGGGAAACTAGAGAAAGGAATAGAATTGGGTGGGCTAAAAAAGGTAATTCAACTTTATCTGAAGTTTAATTTCTTTAAAAAATTTGATGAAATATCAATATAAATTATTTATAGTTATTTATTTTATATATTATTTATACTTATATAAACCTAGGTTGTGGGAACACAGACTATTTTCCATTCTCTATTTTCTCTGTCTTTTAAATATTTTATAATTAAAAATTTAAAAAGAAATTTATATTCCCTGATGTGGAAAATTCTCCCTTGTTAAGGGAAAAAGTGATTATAGAAAAATATATGTTTTCTGTGACAATTTCTGAAAAGATGAATATAGAAGTATATATTCATATATATTATAATTACATATATAATTAAATTATATGTTTATAATTACATATAATATATACAGTTATATATTATTCATACAGTTATATATAATAGATAAGATAAATTCAATTTATATATAAAATGCATAATTCTAAATGTATATAATTACATATATAAGTAACTATATAATTATATATTTATATAATATATATTATATAATTAAACATTATAAATACCTAAAAATATGTAATTAAATATATAATGAATATATTATAAATACATAGAAGAAGTTGACTATACACAAAATTGTTTTTTGTAGTTACGTGCTGGCAAGAAAGTGGAATTGTGTGAGGGGTATGGGTAAAGGGCACCTTCACTTTTTTTACTTTGTATACTTACCTAATTTTATGAAATGCACGTGATTCATCTATTGCTTTATAAGTAAATAAATGAAAAGACAAACCTGTGTTCTTTCTACGAAAACAAAGGGTAACAACACTAGCAATGTCTACATATTTCATAGTCTTCAGAGCCTTGTCTCTCTGAAGAACTGCAGGAATTTCACTCAACTCAGTTTTCTCTAGATCACAAAGACCTGTATTTCTCACTCCAAGACCCCAAATAAAGGACCAAGGTAACCTTATGTCATTGGCTATTCCTTGGAGGAGGAGATAATTGATAATACTGAGAACCCAACCAGGATAAGCCAGCCAGAGCACAGGCGAAGAGTGGAAAAGGCACTGGTTTAGGGTCAGTTAGTGTCCCCAAGCCACCGGAAGGCAGTGGGTCCCCACGACTGAACATGATGTTCTAACAGAATTTCAGAAGTTTGCAAAAGCCTAAGAGGTTGTAGGACTATATTCTTGCTACATGGGATGCCCTTTGACTTCACTTCCATCCCTAATTCCGAATCCTTTAGGTGGATTGTCTCAGCCACCTGCCTGCTAAGGCCCCAACCCTCTCTTTCCTGTGCTCCTGGCCAGCAGGGCGGAGGCGGCCAGAGGATATCAGCTTTAAAGCTGTGGGCCAGGTGGTCTCCCTGCAGGTGGATGGGGCCTCAGCACTGCCCCTTCTGCCCCCGTGTGACTCCTGTCATGGTGCTCTCTCCTGTCCTGGATGATGATTTCAAACTTGCCCCTCAGCAGGTGCCCTCAACTACTTCACAGAGAAAAGACAAGACACTGGCCAATCACTCCTCTGTGTCCCAACAGCAAATTATACACCCATCTGCATTTGGGCTCACAATGTTCTCTGTCTCTCTTTCTGCTGTGGCCTAACCCTCCACTTGTGCCTCCCAACCCCATCCCCATCCACCAATCTAAGCATGTTTCTCTACCAGGTGTCTCTTCTCTTACCTGTATCTTCAATATCTTTCTCTCTACCCCCATCAGCATTTAAACACACTCAAATCTCTCACAAAAAGATCTACCTTCAGTCTCATTCACCTCCAGCAGAACTTTCTCTGAATGTCTACGTGCATGTTTCTCCATCTTGCTGCTTGCCCTACTCAGAAACCATGGGCTCTTTACCAAGCATCTCTTTTGCCCCCAGCTCTTCTCACCCCACCCTCTTCCATCCCCTTAGCCTTTTCCAAGGAAGACTATATCCTTGATCATTCTTTGTCATCTTTGCAGGGTGGGTCTCTGACTTTATTATCGTGGCTGATGGTGGCGCCTCCTTTCCATTCATTGGACAACGTTGAGAGCTGCACGTGCTACTTCAGAAGCAAGCTCACCTTGAAACAAATGACTTAATTTTCTACTGGACACTAATAGTCTCATATCATAAAGATAAAGCCTGAATTCTGCCTTTGAACATGACTTTGACCATCCTCATTGTGAAATAATAATCCTGGCCTTATTCTGGGCACATTGAGTTGCTCCTGAGCACATGCCAACTGATCCTCAAATATCAACCTTGACAGAAGGCTTCTCTGAGGTGATGGATAGCTCATCTAGCTCCCTGCATTATATCCCTTTTCTTAATCTGTACTGTAGTGTAATTAATTGTTTGTGAGTCTAGCTCTTCCATCAGCTAGTGAATAGGACCATTTCTTCATGGCCATTGTCTAGATCTTTGGATGGTGGAGGACTTACGGGAAATTGCCCAGTAATTAGAGCTTGTCATTGGACAAATCTGAATTCAAATTTCACGTCCTTTACTGATTAGTTGTATAATTCTGGGTAAAGCACTAGCTTCCCTGAATCTCAGTTTTCTCATCTGTAAATTGAGAGAGGAATAATTCCCATTTTAGAGGCTGTCGTATGGGTGTTTAATCCATAGTAAATGTCTGAAAAATAATAGCTATTATTAATTATTGTGTCCGTTATGACCGGTAGGCACACAACAGGATTAGGGCCAATGTATAACCTTGTGATGCTGCCTTTAATTTCTCTGTGGCGGAAATAGGTGTTTCTTCAGAGGTTTCAGTTGAGGTACTGTATAATTGTCCCATAGTCTGAGATCCTGTCATACATCAACTTAATCTGTGTTATCTGATCATATATTGAATGAAACTTTAGCATAACCGACCTCTATGTCTTCCTGCTGCAAACCTCTCTTTGGAAGAATTTGTCATGCCTAGCAATTCCATGGCTATATAACTGAAGCCTTCAGTTCAGCTCCAGTGGGAGGCCAGGGGAGGGCTTTGGGGAAGTTGTGGGTTTAAAGCATCCTAGAATGAACAGAAATATCATCTGGAGAACAAATTTTCTCTCCTCCCACTGTTTTCTTGCCTTTCTTTTTCTTTTATTTGGTTTTTGATGTGTGTGAGAGAATAAAAAGAATAAAGCAGAAAGGCAGAAAAAGAAATGTAGAGTTTCTTTGAAGGTCCTCAGAAGCAAATCCCCTAATTTCTGGGCTGGAGTGGGATCGCCTTACCCTCATCACAGTGGGGAGGAACGTGGTGCTCTCTAGACAAGGATCTCCTCACACGGCCAGGGTGAGCATGTGGTCCAGGGTTAGGGGCTGTCAAAAGAAAATGACCCTGTGTCACAGTGGCCTGTGGCCCTACAGCTGGGATAAATTTGAGGAAAGTGGCTCTCATACTGTTGAATTGTGCAGATTAAGATGATTTTTTTAAATGAAAAAAAAAAATCCTAGCACAATAGATATCTAGAAAATTTGAGGGTTTTATGAAAGTTTAAAGCAATTACTATCTACTCTTGCTACTATTTTACAAAAGAAAAAACATTTTAACATCAAATATGAACTAAGGATTCATTTTGGAATATAGGACATATAGGAAATACAGGAAAGTCCTTTCCAGAAAACAAAAAATTTAATTTCAAACTTACAGATCTTTCTTCACCTATCTTTCATCTATCTATCTAGTTATTGTCTATCTGCCGAAATGCTTATCTGTATAATTCTATAGCATGTTTTTTCCTCTTTTCTTTGTGGACTTTTCATTATGAATTAGCACCAGTCCTCAGAGCAGGATCCTAGAACCATGCTTTGGAGGTTACTTATTGTAACAGCTTTAATTTACAGATGATTATTCTGTAACACAGAGATTAAGTGACAAGTCTCTTATGGTTTTACAGGTAATAGCAGCTCAGATCTACAGCCCATTCTTAAATTCCTATTCTTACAACCAAATGTTACTTCCTTCCTATGTCATTACAATCACCATCAAAAGACACAATCAGCATTCTGGTATCTGTTACAATAGGGCATGAGGAGTCCACACCCTCCCACTGAGAAATTCAGGATAGCTGTTTTGTAACTCTCTTCTGTTACAGCTTTGATATAGTTTGGCTTTGTGTCTCTCCACCCAAATTTCATCTTGAACTGTAATCCCTGGGTGTTGAGGGAGGAACCTGGTGGGAGGTGATTGGATCATGGGTGTGGTTTCCCCCATACTGTTCTCATGAGTTCTCATGAGATCTGATGGTTTTATAAGGGGCTCTTTCCCCTTCACTTCTTTCCCATGATCTCTTGCCTGCTGCCACGTAAGATGTGCCTGCTTTCCCTTCCGCCGTGATTGTAAGGTTCCTGAGGCCTCCCCAGCCATGTGGAACTGTGAATCAATTAAACCTCTTTTCTTTATAAATTATCCAGTCTTGGGCAGTTCTTTATAGCAGTGTGAGAACAGACTAATACAAGCTTCAATCCTGTCTTGATTAATTTCATTGGTCTTCCTACCCAGAAGTCCCCTCTCAATGCTCTGTTGTTTAATGTTGCCACCACATTGCCAGTGCCCAGTCCTGGGACATGGGAATCCTGGGTTGCTTACTGCTCCTGTTTTCTCATCCTTCTGAGACACCAAGTCTTTTCAGTCCTATCTCTGAAAGGTCTCTTACATCTTGTGACTCCTCACTGGCCACACAGGTCTCATGTCGTCCTTGATCATTTTCTTTTCAGGATTGTTTTGGCAGTTTACTGATGGGTTCCTAGCCCCAGATGCTTTCTTTCTACTTACCGTTTAAAAGAAAACAAAAACAATGATATGAACAAAAAAGTAATAACACCAGCAGCACACTTTAATGGTTTCTTTCTTCTTCCAATAGCAAAATCTCTCCCTGCTGTCCTTCTTGAGTGCCGCATCTGAGTGTCACCCAATTACTGGCCATTCCAGGTGATGTGCTTCTAGAAGGGCCTTTGATCATGCCACTCCCTTTGCCTGAAATGCCTTTCTACTCCTTCTCTGCTTTAAAAGCTACCACTACCCCTTAAGGTTCACCTCAAATACCACTTCCAATGCCACTTTATTTCCTTCTTCTCCAGCTGAGTTAGTTTCCCCTACATGTCTGTAACACTTAAATCTACCTCCCCTGTGTCTCTATAACTCTTAATTTTTAGCATGCCTTGAGCGGATATAATGGGATATCAGGGTGGGTCGTGTATTCCACCCCCTACAATAAATTGGGAGCTTCTTAACAGTGATTTCTGAGGCCTTCTCCATCGCTGCACCCTTTCCAACACCTAGTTCTGTGCCCAGATCCAAGTGAGACTTCGCTAAAATGTGCTGAATGAATGGAAGGTCTAACAGCAAAGGCTCGCATTTTATCTCTTCCGTCTACCCCTTCCACCCTTTTAAAGAAAGTGCAAAAACAGACTTGGGGTGATCTATAAGTTGGATTCAGTGCCTGGAAATGTAAGAACTGAGTAGGAACAGATTTGAAATGAGAAATTTGGTAGAGCATGTGAGGAATTATTCCCAGGCTAGAGCTTTTCTTCTGGTAGACAGAATAAAAAACCCTCCATTTTACTTGAAATACAAATGAAGAAACTTTTTGTCCAATGAGGCCAAAATACTCACCCAGATTTATTAGAGTTTGAAACACTCTGCGATAATCCACCTTAATCCTACAGCAGTCTGTGTTTGATAAAATGAAAATTAATAGCAACTGACCAACAAGATCTTGACATCGAAAGACATTTGTTTTTGTTTTTTTCCAACAAATGTGAAAGAATACCAAACAGTAAGACATTCTGATACCGTATAACAGAGGTGACCACGTACCCTGGTAGAGTGATTCTTCATGGCTTCAGGAGGCAAGACAAAAGAGTGTGCCATAATATATGTAACCTACGCAGCTCATGCCTGCAACATAGTCGGTCTTCAATAAATGTTATACTGATTTCTCTATAGAATTTAAGTTTAATTAAACAGCAACATGAGGCTTTCGATGGGAGAAGTATAGCTCGATATTAGAAGGATTAAAAGGCCCTTGTGGCATAGACTGCTATACACACACCAAAACCCATTTTATATTTCTTGTGGGCACACAACAAGACTATATTTCTTGACCTCCCTTGCAGTTAGGTGTAGTCAACTTCTGGACCAAATTCTAGCCAATTGCTATGGAGGCAGAGAGGATGTGCCACTTTCTAGGACTAGTCCTAAAATCCTTTCTCGTGAGGTGGGATTCTCTGTTGTACCTCTCTTTCCCATTTGTCGGCCAGGTATTAATGATCCAGCAGAGGAATCTGAGCTATAGAGGATAGCAAACCACAAGATATGAAAAGCCTGGGTCCCTGAGTCTCTCCATAGAAGGCTGCCTGCTGAGCTATTGAGAGAGTGAGAAACAAACTTCTATTTTGTTCAGCCAGAGTCTGGGGGTTATTGGTTACAGCAGTCAGCTTACCTTGACTAATGCAGTCCTGCTTAGTAGCTTTTAAATCACTGCTCTGACACTCTGCATTTATCAGGCCGTTACAGAGTATTTCTAATTTTGGTATTTGTTTTCCAAAAAGGCAAGAAGAAGCTGGAGAGGGATGACAGAAAATGTGAACATGTTGGAAAAAAAAGGTGAAAAATCTTGCAACTACAAAGATTTAAGTTAGAGGGGGGAGAAAGGGGGGATTGAGGGCAACTTTGTTATAGGACTCCCTTCCCGTAAGAGAAACTCTGGCATATGTGGATTCGCATCTGGGTACATTTTCTGCATCTATGCCAGTGGTTTTCAATGCCGGACACACATTAGAATCACCTGGAAGCTTAAAACTATGGGATGCCCAGATCCTACCCCCAGACCAATTACATTGCAATCACAGATGGTTTAAAAGTGCATGTACATTTGAGAATCATTGATTTATGTGGGTCAAGAACCACGTCTTTTTGTGACTTGAGTGTTCAGGGTTATAACATCCAATAGACGTTTGCTTGAAGAATCAGACACACTAGAAAACTTCTGGGTAGAAGTAGATAGTTGAAAGGGGATGTGTTTGGGAGTCAGATGAACCTGGTTTGAAGCATTGCACTGTTGCTAACTAGCTGACAGCCTTGAGGAAGTTCCTTTATTGCTTTTGACTCTCTGTTTCCTCACCTATAAAATGGGGATTGTATAACCTGCACAGTGTACAGCTGGAAACAGAATAGATACTCAGTGTTTATAAACAAAGAATGCCAAATTTACAAGGTTCGCGTTAAAACTGCTAAAGGAATATATCCTGAAGAAATTCTGGACCCTAAGCAATAGTAAATTGTAATAAACTGAACTGTGTTCATTATTATCATTAGGTTGATGCAAAAGTAATTACAGTTTCTGCCAGTAAAAGTAACACAATTTTAGGACATATAAATTATGATTGACATTATCTTTATTGAGTATGCTATCTTTATTGCTTTAGTTTAATAGATATAAAAATATTTATAAGGGTTACTGGTGACATTGGCCTGCAAACTGTGTTTTCCCAAAAGCTCCTGACTTCTTCAACTCTGAATTCTCCCCTCACGTACATTACCTTCTGGGTAAGAAGCAAATACTGCGCTTTCTTTTCATACAGGAGTGGTTTTACAGATGAAGACTGAGTTAGCTCTTTTTAATAGGTCTTTGAAAAATATGATAGTAGATGCTGCTGAGGATCCCAAACAGGGACGAGGTGCTGACCCTGTGCTCAGGCAGCTGACCAGCCAACAGGGACTGGCCTCATTGGCGATGCTCTGTTTGTTCTGTGCTTTGTTTTATGTCTTTACACAATGGCAGCCACTGTTGTAAGTCAGTCTGTGATCTGTGCCAAAGGAGAGGTGCAGAATATAGGGGCGATGGGATGTCAGAGAAAGAAGTGATCATTTTGGTTTTGATGATCGGGGGAGGTTTCCCCAAGAAAGATTCCCAAAGAAGCTAGCCTAAGGTTCAGATAGTTGCAGGTGGGTTCAACTATCTGGAGTCTGAGGGAATGGCTCACACATGTCTGGAGGAGAGCGATTGGATGGATGTATCAGCAGTGGTGGGAGGATTGACATGGGGGCACAGTAGGAGACAGGGTCGGTAAGGCGGCCGGCACTGGCTGGGGGAGGTCCTGACTTCCAGACTTCTTTCTTGCTACATGCCATACTGTCACAGCCCATGCTAGACATTTTCCTGGGTATCCTCATTTAACACTCCCATTCTACCATCTCGCTTTCACCGTCAAAGTCAGTCTAAAGTGTTTAAGATGTATTTTTTTATTTGCGTGTGTTTTTTTAAAATACTTTTTCTAAAAATAATTTTTACATTTTCTAGAGACGGGGTCTTGCTATGTTGCCCAGGCTTATCTCAAACTCCTGGGCCGAAGGGATACAGGGATACGCCCAGCTCAGCCTCCCAAATTGCTAGGATTACAGGCGTGAGTCACTGCGCTCAGCCTGTGTGTGTTTTGACAAAATATGACTTCTTATTTTGTGGCAGGCATTTTAGTTTGTAAACATGGCATTGGGTTATATATCTTCTGCAGATTCATAGTTTTTTGCTCAGTGCTATCACCTCTGAGATTCATGCATGTCACTACAGGCACGTCAAACACATTGCTTCCCAGTGCTGATTCATACTCCGTGCTGTGCATTCACCACGTTTCACCCACCCACTGTCCAGTGATGGATGCATGGCTCGGCTCTGCTTCCCCATCACAGCCTTCTTATACCAGCCCTTACAGACCTGTGTGACAACAGGTTTGGAATATATATCCAGGAAATTGATGGCTGGTTCATGGTTATGCAGCTACTGCCCCTGTCCAAAAGCTTTTTATATAGTCTAGGATAGACCCTTGCTACTCAGCATGTGGTCTCTGGTCCAGTAGCAGCAGCAGCACCCAGGAGCATGTCAGAAACGCGGAATCTCAAGCCCTTCCCCACACCTGCTAAAACAGAACCCGCACTTAGATAGCGTCCTTAAGTTGAGGTACAGGTTTATTAAAAGTCTCTGTCTGTGCTTTTCAATATGGTAGCCACTAACCTATTAAATTTACATTAATTAAATTAATTAAAGATGCATTTTTCAGTCTTCCTAGCACACACAGCTAGTGGCTACTGTCCTGGACGATGCAGATAGAAAATACTTTCAGCACCGTAGAAAGTTCTATTGAATGGTGCTTGTTGTTATGAGTCTCTTGTGAGTTTTTTACATTGCAAACATTTTCTCCAGCTTTTTTCCCCTCTAAGCTGTGTCGAGACGCCTGAGAAATGGGATGTTAGGGGAGAAATTAACGACAGTGAGGTTTGATCTTGACGTGGTGGGCACATGGATTGGGACGGAAACACCACTAGGTGTGAGAGGCCCAATGAGTACTGGTTTCCATGTATGGTTAAAAGACAACAAATAATTGAACTAAGGCAGCGATGCTGAGAAATTGTATGTTGGCCTAGACAATACCTAAACAATACCTACATATGTTGACCTAAACCATACCAAAGCGTTTTTATATACTTTATATAAATTTAATATCACTACAAAAGTACAGGCAGGGTAGACATTGTTTTCCTTATTTTTCACAGACCAACCAAAGAGGCTAAGATGTCAAACAATTTTTTTAGGAATAGAGAAGAAGAGAAAAGTGAGCTGTTCTGCTTGCCTACTCAAACTTAAAGCAGGAAAATTTGAGGGGAACTAGAGGAAAAGCACTCCAGTGAAATCCTGGACGGATGCTTGAATGAAGCTGCAGCGTCTGTACTTACAGATATGGCCGATGAGAAGAGAAACAGTAGGGCGAACGGGGAACAACAGATTTTGAACACTTGCTGTGAGCTTGGCCCTGTGCTAGATACTTTCTTTCCACACATGGCTGTTGTTAGCACAGCTCATAGGGTCATGATCTGTCCCCATCCTACGTATGAGACCTCTGAGGTTGTGACTGGTTCTAAATGCTCTGCCTTTGTCACTGAACAATTAATTCTAAATGTTTTGAAGATCATCTGACGGTCCCATGTCATCACTATAATTTGTTTCTGTGTCTATATCTACATCTGAACATGCCCCACTCAGAAAAGAGTTTACTTGGAATGAGATAAAATACAGGAATTTAAGCCTTTGAAAGGGTCATCATCTGGCAAGGCCGTTTCTTAGCACTTCTCTCAAAGCTGCCTGGGTGGAAGGCAGAATCCCCTCTCGGTTGCAGAAACCAGTGGCTTTGAAGGCAGCTGCGTGTGAATTATACAACTGGATAATTAGAACCATAGGGGAAACTTTGATTCTTTATTTGTGAAGTTCCTATAGGGCATGATATTGTGCAAAACTTGTCCTAAAGATTGAATGCAAATCCACAGGGAGGATCCCTCCCTTTCTTTCTGCAAAAAAAAAAAAAAAAAAAAAAAAAAAAGTGCAGAAATCAAGAACCATGTGAGGGTGAAATGGAAAACTTTTCAATGAAGAAGGAATCATTGCTGAGTGAGAGCCCTTTGGGTAAGAATTTGCCAGACAGAAGAATGATCGGGGGCTAATGAGGTACACTGAAATGTAATTCCTGAAAAGCAATCATTACTTATGCAAACCTTTAGTTTTGAACCCACTTCAGTCACTAGTTCACAGGCAGCAGAATGAGCCACATGCCTCAACAGAGTTCATGTTTTCTGAGTGGAGGGGAAAGCGGATCAACAGAGCCTGTTGTTATTGCAATTCCTGCTTCCCATCCCTGTCACCAGACACTTGAGCTGTGTAATTTTTATAACACAGTCTCACGAAAGGGATGAAAACACATTCATACTAAGGTATAAATAACTAATAAAATGTCCATCCCTCGGCATAGCTCATATTAGGAACAGAGATTAAAGCCTGAGCTGAATCCAATTCAGTACTGGACTAGAGCATGTGCTATGCACAAGATTTGAGCTAGGGTTGATGGGGGAATGCTAAGGTATACAAACCGAGGTTCCCACTTCCTAGGATTCCACGGGGTGGTAATGGGTGACGGTGGTAGTAGTTATAAATTACTCCATCCAGATAGAATATGTAAAGTTGGAACGAAGTGCTGTGAGCGATCTCTGAGGGGCAAATGAGTTCTAATTGGGAGGATGGCTGCTGTGCAAGTTTAGACAGGAGAAAGTGCCCAGCTAGTCAGGTGAGGGATTGAAACAAGCCCTAGGGGGATCCTGTGCCTGACTGTAGGGTCTCAGGTGAAACAGATAAACAGGTAAACAAGTCTGTCTTACTTTCTGGATCCCTTCTCATTGCCCAGAGTGTGAATACATTTTCTTAGATATTTCTTTGCCTTCTCTTAAGAGAATGGTTGAAGGACAGGGCTGTAGTGAGTCAGGGGTATGGGATGGGAAGAAGCTGAACCGTGGGGCAAGCATGCCCTGGTTATACTCAGATAGTAACAATTCTCTTGCTTCTGCCCAAGTGGAACTGGGGGTAGATGTTCACCAGAGTCCAACTAACAGGCGGCTGAGGAGCGAAGGACAGCCTCCAGCTCAGGCTGCACAGCAGAATCACCACGTGATCTTCTGGATCTGCCAGTGGCCAAATCCTATCCCAGGTCAATGAAATCGAAAAGCTCTCCGGGTGACCCTAATATTCACCAGTGCACAGTGACCCTCAAAGTGTGGCCCTCCATCAACAGCATTGGCATCACCTGAAACTTGTTAGCAGTGGCAATGATCAGCCCCCCTCTAGACCTACTGACTCAGAAGACCCAGGCATGGGGGCCATGCACATGGGGGCCACCCTTACACAGGGGCTTTCATCAAGGGATGGAGACCATCGATCCGTGTTTTAACAAGCCCTCCCACCCTCCAGAGATTTCCTACTTGCCAAAGTTGGTGAACCTCTGATATGACGTAAAGACTTCACAGTGGGGATGCAGAAGACCTGAGTTCAAATCCCTGTCTCTGACTCCTTGGCAAGTCAGATAATATCTGTAAGCTCCCAGTAAAAAGGGCCTTTACTTATTAATCAAGCTTTCCTTGAGTGCCTGTCAGGTCATGGGTCTATGAGGATGAGTTTAACATAATTCCTGCCTTCAAGGATCACATACCTGCTTCTTGGAACCCATCTATATGGTTTTCAACTGTGGTGTTTAAAAAGTACACGTTTCCACTTATGCCGTGATGCCGAATTTTAGCTCTGATTGCTAATCAAAACAAGATTGGGCTGAAGTGATCCAAGATGCAATCGAGGGTCCCAGGGTCATCTTCTCTAGCCCTGTCTCAGGGTGACCCAGAGGTGAATCATAATTTGTGTTGACTCACATTTACGTGGCTCTGCAGAGAAAAGCAGAGCAGGTGAGGTTTATAGTTCCTGATTTACAGTCATTCCATGACTAAAGCAGACATCGAATGACCTGTCTTTTCACTACTCTAGAGCCATCTAGACTCTCTAGAGTTATCTAGAATTATCTGTCCTTGGCTTTTCAAGGTTGAATTACATCTTTCTATCAAGGAGGAGCTAAGGGCTGCCCTGTAGGATATGATCATGGTCTTCATTCTTCTTCAGTTGTTCCTATCTAGGAGTATGTCATGGTTTGAGTTGTGTCTACTCCAGAAATATATGGTGTAGTCCTAACCCCTAGTTCCAGTGAGTGTGACCTCGTTTAAAAATAGGGTCTTTGCAGACACCGTTGGGTTCAGATGAGGTCATTGGGATGGGTCTTAACCTACAGTGACTGATGTCCTTAGAAGAAGAGAAAACTTGGACACAGAGACACGCAGAGAGGGAAGGCCATATAGAGACACATGGGGTGAAGGCGGCCATGTGACAACAGAGGCAGAGATTGAAGTTATGCTGCCAGGAGCCAAAGAAAGTCCAGGGCTGAAAGAGGCAAGGAAGGATCCTCTCCTAGAAGCTTTGGAAGGAACATGGTTTTGCTGACACCTTGGTTTCAGACTTCTGGCCTCTAGAACTGTTATATGACTAATTTCTCTTGTTTTAAGCCACAGAGTTTGTGCTATCTTGTTATGGGAGCCCTAGGAAACCACCACAAGGTGCCTGTTAGCTATTGTTCAAAAGTCTTATCGTGGAACTGGTTGGGAATATAACACATGGTTGGACAACATATTGAGGCCTTCCATAAACATCACTGACCTCTAGCAACTACTCTAGCTAATGCTGTTCTTTGAGTATTGGAAAACACTCTCATGATATAATTGTCAGAAGCCCTTGTGCCCCACAAAATTTTCTTTTTCCATGGCCTACATGAGAGATTCATCCCTTTGAGTTAAACAAAGTCTATGCCTTAATTCCCTTTTAAAAGATGCCTGAAGGGGAAAGCTCATTTCAGAGTGAACATCTCACCCTTTGATTACTATGGGAAGAAAGTAGAGAAAGTGCCTCTGAAAAAAAAAGGGGGGGTTCCCAGGAGCTTGAGGGGGACCTGGAAGTCAAACTCTACCAGTTCAGGATTTGCTCCTCTTGTCCTGGGCTAGTTTTGAAAATTTTAGTAGGAACTTCAGCAATGTTTTGATAATCTAATTACTATAGAAATCCAAGAAATTGAAAATGGATACTTGGCAAAATACAGAAGGAAAGCAGCAGCTGTAGGTTATCATGATACTCTTAACTTTACCTTATTATTATATTTCTTTCCTTTATGTATGTGTGAAAAACAATTCTTTTTTTCCCCATTCAAAAAGAGATCCAGAAGAAATGCTTCTATATTGCTGATGAGATTGTGTTTAGAGTTTGGAAATAGAACCCCGAAGTTCTTGAAGGTGAGGGAGCACAGACATTTGCTATGGAGTTGGCTTAGAATTGTATTTGCTAAGGTTCTTTCAAGGATCAAGAAAAATTTGTATGAAGATAAAAGCAACCCAGTTGGCAGAGATGAGAAGAAGCTTGCCTCTCAAAGGAATTCTGAGGCGGTTGAACCTAAAGAATTGCTTTCATCCCTTCCTGAAGGGAGTTCCTGACAACAGACACTTGACTCACATCAAGTGTTTCCAAATATTTCATGAGTCCCACTTTTGTTTATATTTTTAATCAGGAACTATAACTAGATATCACCCAAATTCAACTTTAGAAATAAATTCCGCGCAGCTGAGTCCAGATCTATTGACTTGCTCCATCAGAGACAGAGAAAGTCAAGAGTTTCATATATATATATATTTGGAATTGAGATCCTTTATGCAAAATGTCTCATGATTAGGCCATTAGTCTCTACGGAGTTACTTTATTCCTGCACTTCAGTCAGTTTTCAGGAAGGTACGTTTCAGTTCAAAAGAAAAATTAAGAAATAGTACAGAATTAAGGTGGAGAAAAACAAAATCTAAGAAAAAAATTCAGCATGAAATTAAAGGAGAACCTGACTATGATCCCATTTCCCCATCTGAGCCCAGAAGATAAAAACTGTAATAAATTCATTCATCTACACCCACTTTAAATATTGGAGCAGATCAGCAGTTTCACTGATGTACAGCCAGACTTTGAAGTCTATCTGAGCTCTCTGGAATTCGACCAGCCACTTTCCAGACCATGTAATGTATTGCAGATCTTTCCACATTATGCATTCCAGATGGCCACAGTAATTCTTTGTGCATTTTCTCCTTTCTTATTTGGGTTACTGGGGTAATTTGGGAATAAAGAGTGTATGCTACAAAGTGAAAATTGACATACAGTTACTGCGTTGTGCTGCTCAGATGACAATGATGGATATTAAAGAAACTGAAAGAGTTAAATATACAGAGAGAGAGAAAGTGCAAGGGGGTGGGGAGAAAGAATGAGGAGGGAGATTTACCAAGGAGTTCTGTTTGCTTCTTGCTGAAGGAGGCAGCCGTGGCTGTGCTGGAAGCACTACGACTGCCTCCTAACTGTTTTGCGGGAGTGCACAGGAATTATCAGCTCTCCTCCCCCACCTCAGCTCCCTAAGCCAACAGGCCATCACCTTGACCTTGAAGCCAGGTGATCATACAATTTATCCACAAAACGAGGGTACTTCTGAGTGCGAACGGGGTGCTATTAAGAATTACACCTGGGCAATGAGCCTAAACCTCATTCACAAACCAGGGCATGTGTTTACCCCACCTCACAGAGTGGCTCTCCAGGAGGATGCTGAGCTGTTTAAATGCTAGTTGTATTGAATTCAGCACTTGCTCAGGGTGAAGAGGCTGCCAAGTGGCTGTTGACCCCCGTGTTTGTGGCGACTGGACTCTCCAGGTCCCCACACAAAGTCAACACGTGCAGTTAATAGGCAAAAAGCGTTTGGTCACCAGACGGGCCGTTTCACCTCCGCGGCACTCACCCTCACTTGGGCCAGCTTGCCCTGAGCTGATTTATGTGGCATCCTAGGGCCCTGACTGAGTGTGCCTTTGGGCTGCTTCATTGTTTCCATTCAGACTGTGAGAGGGATCTGTGAATGAAGTGAAAGAATGGCATGTAACCCTTTCTAGCCGAGGAGACAGTCTTCTTAAAAAATCATTTTTAAGGTTGCCTTTAAATATCTCCACTGCAAATGCAATGTGTGGTTTCATTGCCACTGTTTTTCTATGCAAAGCCCCCCTTTGTCGTCCTGCTGTAGCAGGCATTCTCAAACTTTGCTATGCATCAGAATCACCTGTAAACCTTGCGAAAGTGGATGCCAGAGCCCCATCCCTGGAGAATCTGATTAAATCGGTCTCACAAACATCTGGAAGAAGGGTCCAGCTGGAAGAATTTGCAGGAGGTAAAAATCCTATGGAAATCAAGCTCCTTGCAATTGTATTTCTCATAAAATTCTTCATGTCCATGAAAACACAGTCCCGGAAACCTAGCCAGCCTTCCAGATTCAAGGCAGGGAATGGCTCCTCTTCCAAAATCATCTGAAAGCGATGACTGTCACCTGGTGAAGAAAGATGGATTTTATTTTCTGAGACACCAAACAAACTATTGCAAGCATCTCGCTGTTTTTCCAAGCTGTTCTCATTTGCTGGCCCTGGTGGTGAGGGCTATGCACACAAGGGCAGTTTTCTTTGCGATGAGGCAGGAAGCTGAGGAGCGTGTTCTCCCGGGGGAGCTGCAGCTTGTGTTTCACAGACGTAAAGGGCTCCCAGATTTGGAGGCAACAACTGGAATTTCAGACTTGGAGCCAAACGCCCAAATATTCTAGGGCTGCACAACAGGAAAAAAAAAAAAAAACCAAACCATGTGTATTTGTGTCTGTGTTTTCATGCTCAAAGACATGGACAGATAAATCTCACAGAAAAATTTTATTTTTCTCGAACACTCAGGAAAATTGACGCTTCGTTTATTTGCACAAAGACTGCTGTGTGATTCAGATGCACACCCAGTTCAGGAATACTCATTGCCATGTAAAGTGTAGGCTGTTATGAATATTCTTTCTTTTTTTCCCTGACTGTAACAATATTATGGGTTTATTTTTAAATACTTGAAAAAAAAAAAAAAACAAAAACAGAAACGGGTAACAAGAAAAGCAAACCACCTAAAACCGTGCCTGTCAGAGATAACAAATGGGAATATTTTTGAGTATTACCTGCTGTTTTATATTTTCATAGTACGTGTGTCATTGTATGGAAATTGTAATTAGTATGCTGTTTGATCAAGTTTTCGCTTGGTGTATTTTGAGACTTGCTCCATATTGTTAAATATTATTGGAGGACAAGATTTTAGCTTTTTATTTTCTGGCTGCTTTAGAAAGATAGATTAAAAGAAAATTCTGTCTACTATCTAACCTCTAGTCTGTTTCCTTTTAAAAATATTTATATGTTGTGGCTGCAATGAATTACCTTTAAATGAAAACTTCTACTTAACATAACTGATGTATCAAAAGTCTCGTTGCATATTGCTGACTTGAAACCTGGGCATTTTAACTCCATCCATGGCCATTGTTGAGGTCGGCCTCTTTGAGGTCAAGCACTTAGAGTAGAAAGTTTGTATTCTGTACACGGACTCCACAAAACCCCACGAAATTCACCTGCAAGAGTTGAGAGCTTGTTAAATTCTGCCAGCTTCTCTGACCATGGTTACTTTTGGAGATTTGCTATAATGGCAGGAATTGTGAATTCCAGCATTCAAAGAATGGGGCTGGGATACTTCTTGGTCTCTTCATAGCTGTTACCATCACTACCCGTGTTCCTTTTGGGGAGCAGCAGAGACAGCAGGAGCCTCATGGGAACCAGAACCTGGATAGAAAAACTTCTTTCCCACTGGTCAGGACCTACTACTTATGCACACTCTCCTGGCTCTCACTACAGTGACATGAGCTGCTCCTTCAGCACACTCACCTGCTATTCAGCCCTTCGCACCTCCTGTTTCCCCACCAGACTTTTTTCTCTGCCCTGACCACTCTCTTCCATCAGCTCCATCCCCTCCTATCCTCTGAACTTCTACTTGCTCTTCAGGTCGCAGCTTAAGCAAGGTCAAAGTCAACTAAATGCAAGCAACTCAGGCCTTGATCTGCCAAGACCTCCCCATCCCCAGCAATACTGTGGATATTCAGATACTTTAAGATTTTTCAAACTTAATGGTTACACTTGAAAGCAATATTTTACCAAAAGTTGCAAACACTGTTATTCGGCAGGAGGTGGAGACTTAAATACTTCCTTTTTTTTTTTTTTTCTTTTTGAGACAGAGTCTTGCTCTGTCGCCCAAGCTGGAGTTCAGTGATGCGATCTCAGCTCACTGCAACCTCTGCCTCCTGGGTTCAAGTAATTCTCCTGCCTCAGCCTCTCGAGTAGCTGGGACTACAGGCATGTATCACTATGCCTGGCTAATTTTTGTAATTTTAGCAGAGACAGGGTTTCACCATGTTGGTCAAGCTGTTCTTGAACTCCTGACTTCAGATGATCCACCTGCCTCGGCCTCCCTAAGTGCTGGCATTATAGACGTGAGCCACTGCGCCCAGCCAACTTAAATACTTCCTAACAGCAGACTGTCCTTGTGTCCAGGGGAAACCATCCCCAGGGGACACTTGGTAGATGTGTGTAGGATTGGGTCTTCATAGTCTATGAAAATGGAGTCCTCGGGTGCTAAAACCACTTTGCAAGTGAGAAGGAGAAAGGTATTCCTATGAAGGAGGCAGGGAAGCATTTCTGTCCACTTTTTTATTTTGGGCTCATTTGGAAAGGTAACAGGATTGCCAAGATGTCTATGTCCCACCTTGACCTTGGAGCTGGGTCAGGCCTCCATCTTAGCAGAGAGAGACCAGAAACTGAAGAGCTGCTTTCATGGGAGATTTTGTGGGGCTCTGGGCACAATCAGAATTACTTGGAGCTCAAAGGGACAATACTCAGCATCCCTGTGATACCCCAAAGATCGGCAGCTTTTAGTTCCATGCTGTATTCTGGCTGTCTGTTTTTTGCTGGTAGATAGGGAAATAATTGACCTTTTGACATTTGTTGATATCAAGCAACATTATCAAATTTTCCCATATAGTTCCAGTGATGTTTTAGCTAATTCTCTTGGATATCTAGGTAAATAATCAAAGCACCTGGAATAAATAATTTTCCTTCGTCTTTCTTGTGGTTGTGCTTTTTACTCTTATTTTACGCCTTTTCACAATGAGAGAACCCACATTACTGCCAAACTGGGTGGAGTAATTAAAATGCTGTTGAGCTTCTGAGCAGCTGTGGGAATGATGGATTTGAGAGCAGAGAGGGAGGAGGCTGGAGACAGAGCAAGCAGCTAAGAAACCATTGTAGCATTTCAGGAGAAAAGTAATGATGTCCTAAAGAAAATGGATACAAATTTGAAAACAAAAAATTATTTATAGACACTTCCATCCAACCATCCATCCATCCATCTATTCATGCATACATATGTCTATATTTTAGAGGCCATATTGAGTGTTTTTGGTGATGTATAAGTCAACAAAAGTAACTCTCAGGTCCCCAGCCTGAAGCTTGGTGGTCTAATTAATTACAAGCAAAGAAACATTTTAATAGACAATGAAATCATTCATTTATCTGTAAAGGGGTGATGAGAAGTATTTTAATTAAAATGCCCAATATGCAAACACATTTAATACTGTGGATTTGAGAGAAATTCACTGTTATTTTGATTTTTAGTATTCCTTTGTGGTCTGAAATGTACCCTAGCCATACCCCACACTCTGTTAGTTAGCATGTGTACAATGCTCTTCCAGACTCCATAGCCACTTTATAGGCGTATGATCTTATTTGGGTCCCACCACAACCCTGCAATACGTGTAATGATAGAAAATAGCATCAGTAGACACCTTCCAATTGCAAAACACCTTCCCTCGATGGGACCTTTGAAGCTTACATATGCATACGTTGCTGGTTGCTGGTGATTTATGGTTCAGCACCAATGCACCACTTGAAGTTCTCTGCACATAACACACATGATGCTCCATGCTCCTATGCTTTTGCACCTCCGGCTCCCTGCATTGAAAATGCTTTTCCCTGCCCTGTCCAGTTGCTGGGTCCTTGTGCCATTCAGGAGGGACCTTGACCCTTTTACCTAGTGGAGAGATGGTGGGGAGTGATTGGGGAAGGCAAGCACAGGCAGCAATAAGCCTTGGGAAGGAAGGGCCATGCTGGTGACCACTGCAGGGCAAGTGTGGTCGGGACATAGTCTGCTGAAGGTGGCACAAGCTTGGTCCTGCCACTGCCTCTGCCGTCCATGGAGAGACCAATGGCACCCCGACAACGCCAGCCCTACATCTGAACTCCGAGACATCCTCCTTCCACAGCTCCACTCATTGGTTAGCTCACTCCCATCACCAAGGAGAATAATACTGGACACTGATCTCATGTCCCTGCCCCACTAGAGTGCCATCAATGGGTGTGTGTTTGTGTGTGTGTGTGTGTGTGTGTGTGCATGTGTGAAACCCACTTCTCAGAAGAGAAACGAAGACAAAGGAAGTTTGTTTGTTTTATAAAGGAAAATAAAGCAATGGAACAAAATTGTTCAGAGGTCCAGTTTTAATTAGTCACAAATCTTGTTCCCATGCCATTTCCACCAGGAAGCCTCGCTCTGGCCCCTAGCCTGGGTTTGGTGCACCCACCCATCTGAACGCTTATGCTGCCCCTGCACGTACCCACATTTTGGTACACGTAGTAAACAGCACTCTCTTGGTGACAAATGACAGAATACCAATTCAAATTAGTTTAAGGAAAAATAAAAGGAGAAATAAAAGGAGATGGGGCATTTATGGAATGAAATACTCAAATGCAGAAAGGGTTGGGGTGGAGCTGGCCGTGAGGTGGCCTTGTCCTGGGACTCCGTGCTGTCGGGAGTCATTGTCTCTGCCTCATTGTTACATGGAGTTGGCCTCACTCTTTCCCAACATAGCTGGCCTCCATGGCCCAGATGGTGAGCATAGAGGGGAGTTTGCCCCGCCAGCTTCAGTTTGCACAATCCTGAAGAAGGCTGTGGTTTTTCCAGGTGGGATAATAGGTTTATTCTCACACAGATTGTTGGGGTTAGAGGGATGACGCGGATTGATCCCTAAGGCCAAGGACTTGATCTGTCTTTAGAAGTGTCGTGGGAGGCACAGACATGGTGAATGGAGGAGTCTCATGACCTGGGAAAGTCTTCCCATCCATGCCTTTTGGGAGTTAACGATCCCTCTGTGCCGTCACTATTCTGACTTCTCTGTCCCCTCACTCATCCACAGCCCCTCAAGGATAAGGACGTGTCTGTTTTCCTTGTGTACCTTTGCTTTAGCACAGCTCATGGAATTCAGTAGGTGTTCACTGAGTATTTGGTAAGTGACTATGAATGAATGGATGAGCCCATGTGTAACAGTAGGATCTGAATTAAATCAGGTGCCTGCACAGGCAAGCCTCACCCAGGCATGGCTGCAGCACACGTGTTCTCAGACATGTTTTTACATGAAGTGGAATTTAGACCCTAAGAACTTTGCCCCTCTAGGTGATTTGTTTTAACTCTTTAGACTTGGGCCACATGGCAGTGGGCCTGGAACTCCTGTCACAGATGTGAGTTGTATAGTAAGTTACCTTCAAAATACTTGTGGACCCTGAAGGTTCCAACCCATTCTACTGTTGGATCTTCAAAGTCTCTTCCATGGATCTTGCCTCTCCTCACACTGACCGCCCCCCCACCTCAGGACAGAGGCACTGAGTTTGTCCAGAAATGTCCACCTCTCCTGGCTAATGTCAAAGATCTCCCATTATGGTTGGTTTAACTAAGAGAATTATTTTCCTTTATAGCCTTCCTAAATTCTTCACGGCAATATCACGGTCAGAAAATGCTTAAACACTTTGTTTTCTAACCACCCTGTTTGCAAATAAAAAATTAGGCAGACATGACTTTCTCCTGGAACGCTGTTTACATTGCACTTTGCCCACGAGGAATGTTTTGAATCCCAGCAAATTAAGCACTTTGCAAACGTGGTGTTTAAAATAATAAAGAACTCTCCCCGGAACATTTAAGCAGGACTGGAGGCTTTCCTGGCCAACACCTGTGATTTGCCAGCTGTTGCCATGGAATTTGGCCACGGAGCTCAGTGTGCTTTTCCTAACATTCGCTTGGCAGATGTCATTACATTAAGTAATACGTTTAAAGTCCTAAAGAGAACCATTTCTTTCCCTTATGACTTGCTGGACAGGGAATGAAGTCATTTTTGCATCCAGCAGAAAGAGGCTTTCGCATTCATCAAAAATGTAACCAGACTCCTTAAAATATGAGGCTGACTCTGTCCTCAGGCTGCTAAGGCTCCCCAGTTCATAGCAGACACTATTTTGGAGTTCTGTGGAGGAGATGCCCTTAAAAAAAGAAAAAAGAACCCTCACCTGAAAGTTTAGTAGGGTGGTGTGACTTTGCTGGGGAGCTGTCGCTCTCAAAAGTAAATGAGACTGTTTCAGATGTTTTGCTGAGGCTTGGAAGGCTGTGAGGAAATGTGTCATGGTGGTAATGGAATTATCACTGGCCTGTGCTTGTTATTTCACAAAGTCCTGGGATATTTTACACTGGGTCTCCATGATAAAGGATCTTTTTAAACATTGGTTGAGGGGAAACCCACATACTAAAATTGCTTCTGTGTTCTTTTCTAAACATACGTTTTTTATCTTTTTTGAGACGGAGTGTCGCTCTGTCGCCCAGACTGGAGTGCAGTGGCATGATCTCAGCTCACTGCAACCTACGCCTCCCGGGTTCAAGCGATTCTTCTGCCTCAGCCTCTGAGTAGCTGGGATTACAGGCATGCGCCACTGCGCCCAGCTAGTTTTTGTATTTTTAGTAGAGATGGGGTTTCACCATGTTGGCCAGGATGGTCTCGATCTGTTGACCTCGTGATCCACCCGCCTCGGCCTCCCAAAGTGCTGGGATTACAGGTGTGAGCCATCGCACCCAGCCAAATGTACTTTTAAAAACAATTATTGTCTTCTAAAAGTGACACATTGATTCATTTACAATTTTAGATTTAATGAACTTAGGAATTTATAATGGTAAATTCTACTAACTGATAAATTCTGCCCAATTTAGTTTCTATATTAAATGAATTTTCAAGGAAAATTACATATCTTTCTTCCTTTTTCACTTAGCAGATTGAAAAATAGTGTGAAACTATAGTATTTCGAAAAGCATAGTACAAAATAGATGGCTGACTTGAAGTGTTCAGAAGCCATGTCTGAAAGCTATAGGCATTTAATATATAACAAACATGACATTTCAGCTTATTTAAAAAAGGATAGTTTATTAACTTCGTGGTATTGGAACAACTGGTTAAACATTTGAAAGAAAAGCAAAGCTACTTAACACCATAAACAAACATCAATTCTAGGTAGATCAAAGATCTGACTGAAAAATAAAGTGGAAAAAATACAGAAAAATAGACAAGTTTCCATAATACTTGGATGTGGGTTTTATATGTGTGCACATGTATGCATATGCATGTGTATGTATGTGTGGGTGCGTGTGTGCATATGCATTGTGGGTGTGTATCTGTAGATGTATGTGTACACATGCATGAATGTGTGTGGGTGCATGTGTGGATATGCGTGTGTGTGGGTGGATGTGTGCACATGTGTGTATGTGTGTGGGGGTGCATGTGTGCACATATGTGCATA
The DNA here is from genome assembly GCF_007565055.1 of Rhinopithecus roxellana. Classification (NCBI taxonomy): domain Eukaryota; kingdom Metazoa; phylum Chordata; class Mammalia; order Primates; family Cercopithecidae; genus Rhinopithecus; species Rhinopithecus roxellana. The sequence goes on from NC_044564.1 coordinate 35,491,085, forward strand.
TGTATTTTGTGAGGGGTGGGTGCAGGTGTGCCACATGTGAGTATATGCATACGTGTATGTGTGTGGGTGTGTGTGTGCATATGCATGTGTGTGGGTGGATGTGTGCACATGTGTGTATGTGTGTGTGGGTGCATGTGTGCATATATGTGCATATGTATTTTGTGAGGGGTGGGTGCAGGTGTGCCACATGTGAGTATATGCATACGTGTATGTGTGTGTGTGTGTGCGCGCATATGCATGTGTGTGTATGTGTGGTGCATGTGTACACATGCTTGTGGGCGGGTGGTGCATTGTGCACATGTGTGTATGTGTGTGGGTGCATGTGTGCACATGTGTGCATATGTATTTGTGTGGGGGTGAGTGCATGTGTGCACATGTGTACATACGCATGTATGCGTATGTGTGTGGGGCTGCATGTGTGCCTATGCATGTGTGCATATATATGTGAGTGTATGTGCTGATATGCATGCATGTGTGGGTGGGTGTGCACATATGCATGCGTGTGTAAGCATGTGTGGGTGCATATGTGCATATGTGCATATGCATGTGTGGTGGGTGCATGCATGTGTATGCATGTGTGTGTGGGTGCATGTGCCCATATGCATATGAATGTGCATGTATGTGTGGGTGCATATGTGCATGTGCATGTGTGCATATACATGGGGGTGCATGTGTGCATATGTGTGTGTATGTATGTGTGGGTGCATGTGCACATATGCATCTGTGTGCATGTATGTGTGGGTGCATATGTGCATATGCATGTGTGGGGTGCATGTGTGTATATACATGTGTGTGGGTGAATGTGTGCATATGTTATGTATAGGTGCATGTGTGCATATGCATGTATTTGTGTATGTGTGGGTGCTGTGTGCAAATGCATGTGCGTATGTGTGGGTGCATGTGTGCATATGCATGTGTGTGTGTATATGTGGGTGCACGTGCACATATGCATGTGTGTATGTATGTGTGGGTATATGCGTGCATATGCATGTGAGTGTGTGGGTGCATGTGTGCACATATGTCTTATCCGTCTTAGCCTCCATACTACTCTGAGAATGATCTAAGAACTAAGCAGAAGCTTGTCTCTCCCTACTTGAAACCCTACAGTGCACTCACACCAACTGCCTTAATATAACCGCACGTTGAGCACTGCACCATCTCTGCAGCCCCAACTCTTGTCAGTTTCCCATACATCCTCTATGCTTCAGTTATACCAAAATCTCAGTTTTTGAACAAGCAACCAGCTCCTTTGCCTCTGTGCTTTGTACATGCAATTCCCTTTGTCTGAAATGCTCTTCTCTTACTGCTTCAGTTGAATACTTTCTATTCATCTTTTTAGCCTCAATCAAAACATCCTCTCCCCTGGGAATCCTCTGGTTATCCCAGGCAAGACTGGATTCGCCTCCATGATGTTACAGCATCAGGGGTATCTCAGCGGTGCGCTTACTCAACCAGATTAGACTTGCTGGCTTTTGAAAGTTTTCTTTTGATATATGGTAAAATTTTCTCATAGGAAACAAATTTTCTCATAGGATATAAGGGTATAAAGTACTCAATAGAAGTTTCCCTCTTCCCCATCCCAACTTCCCTTCAGTCCCATTTCCCAGAGTTAACCTCTATGAACGTTTCCTTACATCTCTTTACAAAGATTATCTATAGGTATCGACAGAGATCTACCGTATCTCACCATCCTTTCCTCACACAGACAGAATCATAGGGTATTTACTGTCCACATTTTGCTCTTTTTATAATTATTATTTTTTACTTGTTTGTCTTCCCGAGCTGTCACAGGAATATTGGCATGAAAGGTAACCCTGTCAGAGTTGATCAGTGCACATCCTACATCACTGTACAGTGCAGTCCTGCTGTCTCCCTCAGTAAATTGGAAGCTCTCTAAAGACAAAGACTATATCATTCTGTTGTTTCTATATACTTGCTGCTACTATAATTCTTGGTATGTAGAACTTCCTGAATGACTTGTAAATGACAGAAAAATCTATAAATATGACACTTTATATTCCCTCGGCTACTAACATTCACGGTCATATAAAATCCTCAGTTCTCTAATATTAACACAGCTCTGAATATATGCTAGAAGGGTAAACACTTTTCCGAGCCATAAGTGAAACAGGGGTGAATATTAAACCTAGTCCCCCTCTTAGTGATGTACTTGGATCTCTATTCGGTGGAAAAGGCTTTGGGATCAGTTACTCTAATCATTTACATCTGTGGCTTGATTTTACAGATAAGAACATTAAAGCTCAGAGTGGTAAACGGTCCTGTCTAGGTCATATTAGTGACGGAGCTGAGAATTCATTCTGGGAGTTTGGACCCTGAGACACACATCCTGTCTCAGCCCCATGAAGATGTCACGTGGAAGGGCAGAGAGAGCAATAGACTTGTGAGCAAAGCTTTGGGAAATGCTGGAAACTCCTTGGAGAACATAATGCTTTGTGACTGCATACTTAGGCTAGGCCAGGAATCCTGCTTTCTCACTTAGGATACTTTGAGCTGCAGTAGAAGAAAGCCTTACTTAAACTGCTTTAATCAAGCGGGGAGTCCACTGACTCTTTTCCCTGGAAATCCAACTGTGGGCTGCACTCTGAGGTTTGTTTCATTAAGAGATCCTGCCTCATTTCTCTGAGATCCCCTTGGCTACATCCTGGTCGGCACATCAGCATCATCCCTGGGCTGGCCTCCTTTTCAATAGCAGAATGGCCATGGTTGGTTCAGGCTTCACATCTACACCCTGCTAAGTCAGGGACGAAGAGAATGCTTCTGCCCAGCCTTCCCAGAGAGAGTCTGAAAGTCACCTTAATTGTATCAGCGTAGGTGACACATTCACCCCTTAACCAATAATTGTGTACAGGAGACTAGAGCACCACTTCAGCCCATCATGCCCTTCTCCTGAAGCTCCCGCCAAAACAGAGATGACAAGGGCTGGGTAGAGGAGGGGCAGATGCAGGATGAGACCCCGGTACTGTTAGGAAGGGGAGGGGAGGGTGAAAGTGAAATGAATGCAGGTAGGCAACCAACAAAGCCCATCCACAAGCCTCCCCTGTTATCTTTTCCTGCAAATGCAGGACCCAAGCTAGAGGCCTTCTTCACCCTGTGAATTTCCAAGACTCTCCAAAAGAACACTCACATGTGGTCACAAACCAGTCTAATTGGCCCAACTGAGATACCTCGGGTTTTTTTTCCATTTCCTTTTGTTTCTTCCCCCATTCCATTTCCACTGGATACTGACGTTTTGGCCACACACTGCTAAAACTTTGATGAGGGGTGGCTGGGCCGTGGTCCTCCCCTGGCACCACAGCCTTCTCTCATCAGAGCTCCCTGTGGATGCTCTACCCCAAAGAGAAGGACAACATGCATTTGTTTTACAATTTATCAGAGAGTCCTCAGAGAATAGTTTCTTGTGCTCCAGTATCTCAAGGAGCTTTGGGGGAAACAACTCTTTCAAATTTTTTATTTAGAAATAGCTTTAAGAGACAAATAGGAGATCAGACACTTCACTAGACTGAACTGACCCTCCTCTCCTCTCCTCTCCTCTCCAGTGCTCCAGTCTTCATCACCAAGCCTGACTGGACTGACTGGATCCATCTTTCTCAGGATAGGAGCTCGTAACAGGGGCATCCATGAACTTGACTTAGAAAAAATGTATATATCTCTGCTTTTGACCTCTAGCTGAAATTCAGCATTTCCTTCAATTATATGTGATCAGCCACAACTGTAAGAGCACTACCTGTGACTTTGTCACCAATAGAAATATCAGATCTTTTCATATCCTATACAATTGCTACAACAATCTGAAAACATTGGTTTTTGCTCTTCAGTACTGTGGAATTATAGTAGAAACTAAACTCAGCACCAGATCTTGTTATTTAAAGAGTCAATGAAGAAGCACACATACTAAAATATATATTGAGTGTTTTAATAATATTTTGATAGATGCATTTTGATATAATTGATTGCCTAGATTATCCTATGTATTTTGCTAAATTCATATAAAAACACTCTTTTGAGAAGTTACCCATAAGCTTCTAAAGTCACCCATAAGACTGCTAAAGGCATACGTGGGTAGAGAGGATATGTCCCCAACCTTGGCATGACTTATTCCCTTGGTAGAGACATTCCGGAACTGGCTTTTTACTTTCCATGTTAATTTATTTCCATCAAGCATGTCTTTAGTGTGATAAATTTAGAATCTGATTACACTCCCTCCCTGGCCCTATATTTCACATGTCTGCTCCCCCATGGGAAAAGAGCAGACAAGCCCCCTCGCTGTGCAAGGCTTACTCTGTCCAGGGTCTCAGTCACATCGCAGGGCAGATGGGAGCATGGACACCTCAGACATGGGCCTTCGTGGTGCTCTTCACACTTTGTGGTCCCAAGTGAGCTTCTTTCTCCTTTTCAACTGAAGATTAGGCAAAAATATTCAGAAGCCCCAAATGCCCTAGTTTCCATATAGCTGCAAATTGTTTTGAAAAATGTAATATAGACACCGCCCTCCCCCACCAGAATTTTCTTCTTCAAACCAAGAGTCGGGGTGGGGGGGAAGTCATCTAAACGTGAATCTAAAACGTTGGTGATCTAATTACTGAAACCCCCAATATTTCCAAGGCTCCCAATATTTTACTTCTTTTTCCCTCTTGCTTGCTGTCTGTTACAGATTCTCAGGCCTGTTTCTGAAACCTCCCTGGCCTCACTGTGTCTCTCAGCCTTTCCACCGTCTGTTAGAGAGAATTTCAGAATTCAAATGAGAAAAAAATCACCACATCGACACGTCCAAATGCTTATCGCTGTCGTTGGCAGCATTTTTGTATAACAATTCAAGCTACGTCCTCCATTTCGACCTCGAATCATTTATAAAGGCAGGTCTCTCCCTGACGACGCGGGGAGAGAATAGGCTGCCAGCGTGGGTGGTCTGGGGCTCAGGAGCCCAAACTCGGAGGGAACAGATGACATCATGGATTCACACGGCAGGTTTATGAAGCTGCAGTTCAGCTCTCCGGAGCAATAGGCCCAAGTTGCTGCATTATCTCTGCTAGAGGATTCAACGCTGGACAGACGCAGGACAGGGAGACTAGGAAATGATATTTTTTAACTTGACATGCAGGAATATTGGAAGATTTACAAGCATTAGCAGGATACTTCTGAAGCTCTATACACTGGGGGAAGGGAGGCTGGGCTCATTGCACCCGAATGATTTTGCAAACCGGCACACCCACCCATCCCTTTGCCTGCCTGAATTGCTAATTCTGTTTTTTTTTCCTTCCCCCTCCCAAAAAGACTGTTATTGGTCTTTTCTCAGACTTCTGTTAGGCATCCTGGGCTGGCACAGAGGATCACTGAATACCACTTTCTTCATGGGTTTGCAGGAATTTCAATCTGGGGTGAGGTTGATGCAAACACAAACTAAATCAGACATCCATAGTTTTCACCAGATTTCAAGATTATTGGAAAACACCTGCCCCTCATAAGAGAATGTTCCTGAATCCTAGCCCAGGGACCCACTGAGCTTTCTGCTCATGGTAAGGAATCCGAGGTTACAGGCACGAGGCAGCACTGCATGGGTCTTCACGATGCATGCCTGCTGTGAAATGTAGGATCATTTCTGTGTATCTGATCTATTACAAGCAATTACTCTCCCTTTCCTAGTTATGTGGTACTATTGTAATAACTAATATGTTAGATATGTTCTTCAGTGATACCTATGGCTCTCCCCAGTAACTAAATAATTATAGTTTTTAGCTATAATCTTCTCAGAATATCCTAGCTTTTTTTTTGTTTTTTATTTTTATTTTTTTTCTGAGACGGAGTCTAGCTTTGTCGCCCAAGCTGGAGTGCAGTGGTGTGATCTTGGCTCACTGCAACCTCTGCTTCCCAAGTTCATGCAACTCTCCTGCCTCAGCCTCCCGAGTAGCTGGGATTACAGGCACCCGCCACCACGCCCAGCTAATTTTTGCATTTTTAGTAGAGATGGGGTTTCACCATGTTAGTCAGGCTGATCTCAAACTCCTGACCTCAAGTGATCTGCCTGCCTCGGCCTCCCAAAGTGATTACAGGCACGAATCACTGCACCCGGCCTATCCTAGCATTTAAATGTTTAATGGATCCAGCCTATAAGAGCTGGATCTTAGATTTGTCTCTTAGTGGTTTTGTGACCCTTGGACGAGTTATCTTAACCTTTTGTTGTCTCAGTTTCTTTGTCTGAAAAGTGGAACCACAAGAATTAGTATCTGATTCATAGTATTGTCTGGAGAACAGATAAGTTAATACATATAAAATGTTTAGAATAGTGGTTAGCACATAGTAAGTGCTGAATGAACGTTAGTTATTTTTTATGACTTTTATTATTATCTTTATCATTTTCCTTATTTTTTTCTTTTGAGACAGAATCTCACTGTCTTTCCCAGGCTGGAGTGCAGTAGTGTGATCATAGCTCACTGCAGCCTCAAACTCCTGGCCTCAAGCAATCCTCCTGCCTCTGCCTTCCATACTGCTGGCGTTACAGGCATGAGCCACCAAATGTGGCCATCATTTACATTTTTGATTGATGTTTTCTGACATCTTGCCCAAGGCACTTTTTGTAGACGTCACCTTTCCTTCCATCAGTGCGCCTTGTCTTGTTAAAGAATACAAGATATCTAAATGTAAATGTCTGAAACTCACATGGCTTTCATCCACAATTGCCCCAAAAGTCAAAATAGGAGAGAGCCTTAGGAATGTCTGAAGATTTATGACAGTTTTTTAAAAGAGTGGGAAAATTGTCACCAGCAAAGGGTAGCCTTGCGTTTCTTTTTCTGACCCTGCCATAGCCTTGGGAGCAGCTGCAAGGGGACTTGGTTGTCATAAAGAGCCACCGCAAGGATGCTACAGACAGCTGAGCCACAGATGCACCTGAGCCGCTGGTCTTCATGGGGTCCTGTAAAAAACACTCAGTTGTCCAATGAAAGGAGTCTGACTCCCACAGGGAAGTTGCCAAGAAAAACTGATCAGCCGATGGATTGTGCTTTTTCTAAATTCTGACGCTTAGACATTTCCCTTTAACAGTGTTTGAGATGACTTTGCTAGGGCAGCGGCTGGAATGGGAATCAGGTGGTGGCAGGATGTAGCAGGGTCAAGAGCCTGCAGAGCCGGTGGAGACAACAGACCTAGCTTCCAGTTCCAGCCACCTGCAGGCTGTCGCTGGCACCTTCTCTCAGTCTCAGTTTCCTCACCTGGAAATGAACAGAGAAGAATAGTATCTGCCTCCTGAGTTGATTTGAAAGGTTAAATGAGGTAATGTACATGTAGAAGGATGTCAGTGTTTAACCGGGGTTACCATGGAAACAACAGTGTCCCCATGGTGGGGAGTTACTTCTTTCCTTTCTCTGCTGTTTTGGAATGAGTGGGTCACTGCCTCTCTCCTTTCTTTTTTTGGTGGCTAATGACTTGGGATTTGGTTTTAACAGATTATAAGACCTAGTGACAATAGGGAATACAGCCTTGGGATTGAGGGTGAAGACAGTGTGTAAGGGGATCTCTGGGGATGGAGGGTGGGGTGAAATAGTGTGGAGAAGAACAATTCTGGGGTCAGGATGCCCAGGGTGGAATTCTGGGGTCCAGCCCATGGCAGTGGGGAAGTGCCAGCTGAGGTCATGGAGAGGAGGATCAGAGGGAGGGCTGTGATTTCATCTTACACTGTTACCTACTCTACACCATCAGAATAAACTGACTTTCCAATGGGCAGAGATACCCAGCAGGCCTGCAGAACTGGTTCTGCTCCATCCTTGGGTGCCTGGTCCATGGTTAGCTTGAAGGGACCCATGGATGCTAAATGAAGTGGTAGGATGAGCTTCCACCCTGGGCAAGGCCAAGGCTGGGCTGAGCCAAGGAAGGACTGAACGTGACAGCTGAGTGGGAACAGTGGTCTGTGAGCACCACTGCTATAGGCTGAATGTTTTTCTTCCCCCAAAATTCATATGTTGAACTCCTAACCCCCAAGTGATGGCATTAGAAGGTGGGGCCTTTGAGACATGATCAGTCATGAGGATGCAGTTCTCATGAATGGGATTAGTGCCCTTATAAAAGAGGCCCAGAGAGCTGCCTTCCTCCTTTTCCATGTGAGGACACAGTAAGACGGTTCCACTTGTGAACTGGGAAGTGAGCCCTCACCTGACATTGAATTTGATGGCACCTTGATCTAGGACTTCCCAGCCTCCAGAACTGTGAGGAATAAAAGACTGTTGTTTATAAGCCACCCAGTCTATGGCAATTTGTTACAGCAACCCGTATGGACTGAGGCAGCCACCTCACACATGGACGCCCTTCACATGTGCGGGAAACTGAAGGGGGCTCTTACTACCATTTTCCCTGGTTGTTGAGAAAAACTTTTGATACAGCAGTTACAAACATGGCTTGGTGTTTTCGTTTTTGTTTTTATTTAAATATTTTTCAACTGGCTACTAGAAAGTAGCTGTTTGAGGTAAAGCATCACCTAGATTCTCATAGAAATTTCTTCACAACGCCATCATGCTCAGGGGTTTTCATCTTGAATATAGGAATACGCTTGTTATTGCTTGCTTAAATATCTGCAGATGCCACTCAGATTTAACATTTCATTACTTTGTCCTTTTCTAAAATTCTAGATGAAAGACCCAGTATCTTTATTTTTCCCCAGACAGATTCCCTCTGGGAACAGGAGCCATTCATAAACTTCCTCTGAAAGGTAGTCCTCCTCTGTCACCTCCTTCAGGACTCACAGGGAATGTCCCGAGAGAACGGCAAGATGTGACGGCCAGATCACACGCCTTCCGTCTTGTCTTTCCAATCACTTTTCTTGGCATTCTATAAATCTTCCTCCTGCAAAGCCAACACGCTAGTTTCTAGATTAGATGAGAAAATGATTATGCAAAGTAGTATCTTATTTATCTATAGCTACATAAAAAATTACCCCAAACTTAGCAGCTCAAGACAACAAACGTGTATTATGTTGCAGTTTTGTTTTGTTTTGAGATGGAGTCTTGCTCTGTCCCCCAGGCTGGAGTGCAGTGCACTTTAAACCCATGTTCTCGGCTCACTGCAACCTCTGCCTCCCGGGTTTAAGCAATTCTCAGCCTCCTGAGTAGCTGGGATTACAGGCGCATGCCACCATGCCCAGCTAACTTTTGTATTTTTAGTAGAGACAGGCTTTCACCATCTTAGCCAGGCTGGTCTTGAACTCCTGACTTCGTGATCCACCCACTTCGGCCTCCCAAAGTGCTGGGATTACAGGCGTGAGCCACTGTGCCCAGCCTAAGTTGCAGTTTCCAAGGGTCAGGAATCTAGAGGCAGCTGAGCTCGATGATTCTGGTTCAGGTGTCTCCTGGGGGTGGAGACTGCTTAGCAAGGAGTCCCACTGCTTTGAAGACTCATGATGGGATGCTGGCAGGTCTCAGCTCCTCACCGACTGCTGACATCAGCTCCTCACCACATGGGCCTTTCCATAGGCTGCCCAAATATCCTCAGATGTGGCATCTTCCTCCATAGAGAGTGGTCCCAGAGAGAGCCCACTGTGGAAACCACAGACTGTTAGAACCAAATCTCTGAAGGTAACATGCCGTCACTTTTCTGCATTCTATTAATCATGATCATGCAGACCAACCCTATGTGCTGTGGAAGGGGCTGCCCAGGACATGACTACCAGGAGTCACTGGAGGCCAGGGACCACTGGTATAAAGTCTTTCACGTTTTTAATATTGGTTCTCCTCAACACACACACACACCCTTCTTTCTTGCTTGCCACTAAAACTTAATTTCTCAGGCTTTAAAAGGGTCATGATATTCCGATATATTGGACACTTTTTTTCCCTACTGGAAACTTTAAATTCATGCTCTGTAATTGTGTATTTATTTAGCAAACAATGGTGATGTGGTAGGCACAAAATTACAAACCAGGGTAGCAACCAAGGCCCAAGCAGGACAGCCTATTTGGGTGTTGGCAGGCATGTGTTTCCCATAGCATGAGCACATGATTATCCATCGCTTCCGTGGGAAATTGCACAATGGCCATTGCTCCTAACACCCTCTCCCTTCCCTGGAGCCCCCTGTCTGGTGGAGGACATTTGCTGAGGGCTATGGTGAAGGGAGCCAGGGAGGAACAAAAGGGGGCAACACTGTCTACCAGGTAAACCAGGGGGCTTCCAACAGTGGGGAACAGCTTGAGCAGTTCCCTTGTATGTCTCCCCACAGAATAATGCCTGAAAAGTGTGATGATTTTTCTCAAAGTGCCTCTTCATTTCAGAGAGACTTTCAGACTAAATAATCTTTCTTATGGTTTAGGGTCAAATTCACTTTGCAACTCTCTTTCCACTTATGGTCCCTCTCACCCATGTCTCATAAAAGCAGGCTCGGCCGGGTGCAGTGGCTCACACCTGTAATTCCAGCACTTTGGGAGGCCGAGGCAGGCGGATCACAAGGTCAGGAGTTCGAGACCAGCCTGGCCAACATGGCTAAACCTCGTCTCTACTAAAAATACAAAAAAATTAGCTGGCCGTGGTAGTGCATACCTGTAATCCCAGCTACTCAGGAGGCTGAGGCAGGAGAATCTCCTGAACCTAGGAGGCAGAGGTTGCCATGAGCCAAGATCATGCCACTGCATTCCACCCTGGGCAACAGGAGCGAAACTCCATCTCAGAAAAAAAAAAAAAAAAGCATGTTCAGCGCTATACCCCAGGAAATGATTTAGTCCCACGTACTTGCTTTACTTCACGCTCAACATCCTGAACTCATTTTCTTTAAAACTTTCCTTCCTGCCACTTATCCCCATGCTCATGCCCTGGTTTGGTGACAGATCCTCCAAGTCAATCTGGGTTTGCATCTGGCAAAGAAAGTATAGTGAGGACATCCATCGCTCCAGAGCAAGGTTTAACCCATAACAAAGGAAATTCAGCTAAGTTACCTATATTGTCTTTTTCACTCATCTTTTTCTTGATATTTCTCTCCCCTCTCCTTCTTCTGTTCTTGTAGCAGAATCATAGAGACAGAAAGTGGAATGAAGGTTGCCACAGGCTGGGGGAGAGAGGGAAATGGGGAGTTATTGCTTAAATGGTGCGCTAGTCCATTAGCGCTGCTCTAACAGAATACTACACACTAGGTTGCTTAAAAACAGCAGACATCTATTTCTCACAATTCTGGAATCTTGGAAGTTCAGATCAAAGTGCCAGCAGGTTTGATGTTGGATGAGGACCCGATTTCTGGTCCTTCCTTCTCGTTGTGTCCTCACAAAGTGGAAGGAATGAGGCAGCTCTCCTCTTTTATGAAGGCACTGATCCCATTCACGAGGGCTCAGCCCTTATGACCCAGTCCCTTCCCAAAGGTTTCACTGCCTAACACCATCACACTGGTGATCAGGTTTCAACAGAGGAAGTTTTGTGGAACACAAACGTTCAGATCATAGCAAATAAGTATGAAGTTTCCACTTGAGGAGATGAAAATATTCGGGAGATGGATGGCGGTGATGGTTACACAACAGTGTGAATGTACTTAATGTCACTGTACCATACACTTAAAAACGGTGAAAATGGTAAGTTTTATAAACGTGTATATTTTACTACAAAAAGCAAAAACCCAAACCAGAAAACTCACTGATTTCCATTGTAAAAGGAGGCGTCAGAGCTCAACAATGGGATTTGAAGTTACTGGTCACTGTTCAAGTTCTGTAGCATTAGCCTGATAGCTGTTTCCGCACTCTTCTGGTAACTCCATTAAACAATTAAACATGAATGGAAATAATTAAAATGCCAAACTCCCCAGCCTACTTCTTAAGCCATCCAGAAATTAGGCCTTAGTGTAGGAGACAGGAGGAGGGCCCAGCTCTATTCCAACGTAAGTCAGCATGGCCCAAAGTCTAAATCGGGGCTTTTATGTGACTCCCATTGCAACCAGAAGTAGCTAGGAGCTTGTAGAACCCACCGATGCCTGAGGCCTTCATCCCTCAGGAGTCTTATTTAATTGGTCGGGGTGAGGGGGTCGGGCTGGGAGGGGGTGGCAGGGAGAGCCCAAACATAAGTATTTTCAAAGACTCTCTTGGGGGTTCTAACTCACCATCAGAGTTGAGAACTTCAGTTTAGAGAGGACACATCCTAAAGTGTAACACCACTGGTCAACGCTTCTTCTGGATTTCAGGAAAAAGAGTAAGTTCTATCTTCCGCAGCAGATAAAGCAAATGCCTAGTCCAAGCTTTTATACTGTAGATGTCATAACTGGGACAGGCTAGATCTGAAATATGAGACAAATACACAGTACACATTTTGCCTATGTTGGGAGCTCAAGGGGATGCTTAGAAGAAATGGAAACAGCCAAGAGGGCGCCAAGCTGGGGCTGGGGAAGTAGCTTCGCTCCAGTACAAGGCCCAAGAGCAGCCGGCCCACCAAAGCAATGTGAGGACAGCTTGCTGCCATCCCACGAGGGCTTAATCACAAAAGAATTCCAGGACAAAAGTCATTTCCCAAGTCAGCAGGGAGAAAATAATCGTGTTCTAGGCAGTCCTATTTGTGTTCATTTCATCTCATCAATAGAAAGGTGCCCTGTATTTTTTATTTTTATTTTTATTTTTTTGAGACAAGGTCTTACTCTGTCACCCAGGCTGGAGTGAAGTGGAGAAATCATGGTTCACTGCAGCTTTGACCTCCCGGGTTCAAGGGATCCTCCTGACTCAGCTTCCCAAAGTGTTGGTATTACAGATATGAGCCACTGCGCCTGGACCTCTCTATTTTATATACCACTAAGAAAGAAAAAACATAGGCTCCCTACTCAAATATAACACAGCATTTCAAACCACTTACGTTGATTTACTACTTATTGAAGGGGCTCTTTTAGGCTTGTTTAAATAGAGATTATCATCTTTATATCATTTTTGTGCTTATACAAGAAAGAAAATAGAAACATGAGTTATGGACTTTCTTAAACCTTCTTTATATACAGAGCGTGATCAGCTGAATAATTTTCTTGACGCAAAGCTGCCGATGTCCAGGATCATCTTCTATGCTGCCAGGAGGAGAGGGCTGGGGCTGCAGCACTTCAGAAAGACGGCTGCACTGTGATCGCTGGGCCTTCCTTTGAAGTCTGAAACCTACGCAGCAAGATCGGAGCTGACGCTTCCCTCACCTCCCGTGCAGGTGACAATGGAAGGCGTATGGACTACAGCTGGGACTCTCTTCCTTGCTGAAACAGTCCTCAAATGTCTGGTTGACTAAAACATCAAGCTCATGGTCTTGACTCCAGACATACCATCAAGCTTTCAGGAACAACAGGCATGACAGGAGATGACAGCCACATCACACCTGTCTCTGGCCTGTGGTGACTGTGAGAGTCACTGGCTGCAGCATGCCTCCTGATGTCAGAGATGTGAAATTATGAAAGGATGTGCACGTTTTAAATGGATGAAACAGAGTGTTTATATCCATCATGAATTGAATGCCTGCCATGGGTCAGGCATTGTGTTAAAATGGCAGGGGTGGTGTAATTCACACTCTCTAATAATCTCCAAGGTGCACATTGTCTTATCATTTTATGGAAGGGCAAACCGAAGCTCAGAGAGGCTAAGATATCATCCAAACCACACTGCTTAAAAGAGGCCGATCAGAATTCGCACTGAGGGCTGTGTTTCTTGGAAGCCTATGTCTTTCCAGCTGACCAGGATGCCTAATGCTTGTCAGTGGAAGGGGATGTGGGAAGCAGAGCCCAACCTTCAGGAAGTGGGAGCTGACAAGGAGCCAGGTCCACGCCTAAGCAAGGGGGGTGTTCAGGACAGGACTTTGGCCCCAGTAGGGTACTGGTAGGGAGTAGCGGGCAAGTGAGATGATCTGAAGAAAGCAGGGGCCAGGAAAGAGGGTGTAGTCCAGCCTCATAACATCCAACCCCAGCTCAACTCTCTGTCCCATCAAGCCCCGGCCAGGAGACATTCAAGGGCTGAGCCTGGCTGGAGGGTCCTTCGGGGAGGTAAGGGCTGGCTCAGAAGGACAGAGAAGATAAGTATGTATCTCTATAAAAACTAATCAAACTTAGAACAAATAAAATTGATTTTGAAGATAGCTGAAAAGGCTATAGATTGCCAGGGAAGAAGCTGGAATATAAGTAACTGCAGATGTATAATACTTACTTTCCTGAAGCCCATAAAATCCCCAACTCAGCCGGACTCTGACAGACTACAGGACGACCTGCCTGTGGAAAGGAGCTACAAAACTTGGGTCCTGCTGAATGGCAGGATTGAAAGAGCTGTAACACAAACAGGGCTGAAACACACCTCCCCACTCACCATGTTGTGGACAAGAAGGAGAGAAGAGCTGCACAGCCCCTTGGGGAGCCCAGACCTAGGGGCTCCCTGAGCCAGGGCTGTAACACCCTCTTTGGGGCCCTGTGGTTTCTGGCGTCTCCAAGCTTCCAGGCACCACCTGCGGTCCCCTCATCCACAAGTGGATGCCTGCAGCAGAAGTGTCTCACGGTACATCTGATCCAGCCGCAGGTTTGCACAGAGCCGGTGACTGTGCCAGCACCTGAAGCTGTCCACCTCACTGCAGCAGCCAGTGTGCCTCTCAGTGTGCATGGCTGTGCACAGTGGCTGAACCCCATGCTCACTCACACATGCACCCCTCACCACTCCATGCCTGGCTCACCCTTGGCAGGTGTAGGATCCAGGCCAGTAGCACAAACCATGTGCAACCTACCAGACCGAGTGGGCAGAATGAGCCCAGCAGGCCTGAGCAAAACTCGGGCAAAGGCGCCACTGGTCGCAGAGGTTTCCAGCTGGAAAAGTGACACTCCAAGGACCTGTGACAATATTATACATAGGCAGTTACTTACAATTCCAGCTTCTTCCTTTTCTGGAAATTTACATTTGTATAACATTTTCAGCTCTCTTTAAAATTAATTTTTTTTTTATTTTTAGTTTGATGAGTTTTTATAGAGATACATACCCGTGTAACCACCACCATTACCAAGATATACAACAGTTTCATCACTCCAGAAAGTTCCCTTATACTACTTTACAGCCAGTACTAAGTCCACTCTGACCCCAGGCAACCACTGGTCTGCTTTCTGTCACTATCGATGAGTGTAGTAGTTTCTAGAATCTACATACATATGATCATACTGAATATATTCATTTGTATCTGGTTTCTTTTGCTCAGCATTATGTGTGTGAGGCTTATCCATGTTGTTGTGTGTAAGTGGTTTGTGCCTTTTTATTGCTGAGTAGTATTCCAGTGTGTGGATATACATTGTTTGTTTACACTATCAGCTGTTGATAAATATTTAGGATAGTTTCAGTTTCTGGTTATTCTGAATAAAGCTGCGGTAAACTTTTGGTACAAGTTTTTTGTGGGAACATATGTCCTTATTTTTCTAGAGTAGATACGTAGAAGTAGAATTGCTGGATCATTTGGCAATGATCACACATCTTATATATAAGAAACTGCCAGATTGTTTTCCAAAGTGGTCGTTCACCTTAGGGTCCCACCAGCAGTGTGTGAAAGTCTCCATATCCTTGCCAACACTTAGTAACTTTTAGCCATTCTTACTGGTATGTAGTGATAACTCCGTGGTTTTAATTTGCTTTTTCCTAATAACTAAGGATGCTGAGCACATTTCCATGTATTTATTGACCGTTTATACATTTCCTTTTGTGGCATGTCTGTTCTTTTGTGACATGTTCATTTGAACCCTCCCCTCTTTTAACAAAAATGGGCAGTCGTCCTATTTTCGAGTGATAGGAGATGTTTATATATTCTAGACTCAAGTTCTTTCTCAGATATATGCATTGTGAATATTTTTCTCCTTCCCACATTGTGTGTGTCCTTTTTATCCTTTAATGGTGACTTTCAAGCAGAGATTTCAAATTATGATGAAGTTCAACTTATCATATTTCTTCATTTATGTCTGTGTGTTCCTTCCTTACTCCGAGGTTGCAAAGATATTTCCCCATGTTTATCTCTGGAAACTTTATAGTTGTAGGTTTGACACTTAGGTCCATATCCATTGTGAGTTAATTTTAATTTGATAGAAGGTATGGTGGAAGTTCATTATTTTGCACATGGGGGTCCAATTGTCCCATGGCTATTTGTTAAAAACACAAAACAGAATCTTCTCAGCACCAAATGACCTGGCACTTTGTGTGGGCCTGTCTTTGAGCCCTCTTGTTGGTTCCATTGATCTATTTGTCTGTCTGGATTACTATAGTGCTATCATAAATCACAACAGTTTATTGTTTACAAATGCCTTTTTCAGGTACCAGTGGCATCCCAGTCCTTCCGTTTTCTCATAAAATCGTGATGACAAATGATTCATCCCAGGCCACACAACTGAAAAAATGGCATAGTCAGAAACTGATACTGAGGGCTCTTACCCCCAGCAGATTTGTCTCTCGGGGCCGGAGGGGAATTGTCCAGCAAAACCCCCAGCTCTAAACTCCTGCAGTTGAAAGCCTGGGATTCTGTTTAACAATACTGAAAATCTTCAATCAGCACCAAAGTGGAAATCACGCACTAATTGGAGTTCAATGATGCAGATAATATGGATTGGAGTACGCTGGTTGACAGAAAACTCCCCAGCAGCTGAGGCACTTTCTCTGCATTTCAGCACTAGCAGCAGAACCCAGAACAAAAAGGTAAGAGACGGAAGCTGTTGGGAAAATGGTGTTCTCCGTATCTGCGCATTTCATGTCTACCTGCAATCCAGACCCCTGAAGAACAAACTGTGGACAGACTTCATCATCACTAACACTCAGAATCCTCTGTGAGTGAGAGGGGCTGTGGACCAGCAGTCACTACTGAGCAGTGTCAAGGGTATATCCTTAGCCTTGGAGAGAAAGTCATCACATTCCTCTCCATTGCTCTAAAAGTTAAACTTGGCTAAATGCTTTAAAATGTTCATGTTACTTCATAAGTAACCAGACAAATGAGGCAAAGCTGATTTTGTCCTTCAGTGTTCAGTCATTCCTTTAAAAGGAATGACTAAAACAATGATACTCTTAAGGTGATCTCATTCTCTGAAAACATTCCTTTATATCACGTTTCTACATAAGCATCTCATCCATGTAGTTGTTAACTTCCAAATTAACTCAGTCATTTAATTTAATTCTATTTTCAAGTAACTAAGTCCTTTGTAACTCCATGGAAGGAAAATAAACACAAATCAACTTCATTTTTTTTTTCAGGAGAATTTGATATTTTCACTGTTTATGATTCACAGCAGTACTGAAATCCAAGAGTAAACTGTGTAACTAATTATGTCATTTAAATAATGATTCCAAATGATTCAATTCATTGAAAGCTGTTATGAGAAAATGAAAGAAAAGTAAAACAGGAGAAATTTCAAATTCAAAGTAAAATGTACAGGGTTCTTATTTTCAGTTTTAAAACATGTCGGGTTTTCACTGCCTCCTTGACTGTACCATGAGTTTAAGGGAGTAACATCTCGATGATGAGGATGCCCCAGGGGACACCAGTGAAGAAAGTTTGTGCAAACACTGTGAGACCAGCAGACCTGGAAGGAAATAAATAGCTCACCCTAACCTCCCACTTTACAGATGACGAAATTGAGGTCCAGACTTGGAAAGTGAGGACAACGTGGGTGGTCCAGTATTGAATAGGCAGAGGGAAAAGTTGGGTCAGGAGGGTGAGACATTCAGTAAGGAGAAGGAGGAAAAGCTCTCAGATTTGGTGAATAGAAAAAAAGGAGTTAAGTTAGCAAATTTAGAAATGAGAGTAGCTCTATGTATCCTTGTGGAGAGATAAAAAATAAATAAGTAAATAAATAAATAAACTGTAGAAAGTTTTGTATTTTTGCATTAACAAAGTGAGGTGAGTCAAGAACACAGTGGACTTTTAGCCAAGTAGGGTTAAGTCTCCAGCATACTAGGCATGCTGCACTTATCATCATGTCCGGTAACAATGAGTTACATTATAAGGAGGGAGAAAAAGCACATTAAAGCAAAGTTAAAGGTCACTGGAATGGAGCAACATTTGGCTTACTGAGCTCGCTGCACCTTGGGAGATAATCTGGGAAGGAGTTTGGGAGAGCTTTGTGCCAGGCACAGAATGAGATCACAGAAAGAAAAATATGATTCATGTATGAAAGGGTGGACTTAAGACTACGATACAAGAATGTTGTGGGTATCATGGGTCCATAAGGACCTTCTTGTTCTGACTTAGTCATTGTAGTAGGCATTACTAGTGCTCAACAATGTCCAGTTCTCTGGCCTTTGCTGGGCACCCACAACCCCTGTCCACTTGCAGATAGCTGGGGCCATGTGATCTGTTCTGGCCTATGGATTGTGAATGCAAGAGTCTATGCATGGGGAGGCTATGAACAGTGCATGCAACTCCCGAGCTATCTCCTCCTCTTCTGAGGGGATCACAGCGCCAGGAGACATGGAATTAAAGAAGCATAGATTGCTGTGTCTCCACATCAAGGTAAGCTGTCCTTGAGAATCACCACACCTACAGTGGACATTGCAAGAGTGAAGACTAAACAAACAGTATATATTTAGTCACTGAGATTTGGGGTTTGTTTCTTACTGCAGCAAGCATGTCCCCTAGGTTGACTAATACAATCATCTCCGGTGGTGGCATATCCTGTACACTGTCTTGTTCATTCTATGTGGTGGTATCATTGCCTGAAAGAAACCTTGGTCTGGGAAATTGCAGTTCATTCTCCTGCTGATCCATGCAAGGTGACTTGGGATTGTAGGAGGAAGGCTTGGACGCAGCAAGAGTGTGGTTGTGAGCGTACAGTCATCCTACGTTATCTTTGTGAGGTCAGAGGAAAAGGTCGTGATTTGCTGAAAACTGGAAAGTTCATGATGACTTGGGTGAAAGAAAAGACATTTCGAGAACATTTTGAAACCTTTGAAATTTGCCACAATGGCAAGGGAAAGAGCAGGAGTCCAATGTTTATGCAGTATATGCACTGGAAGGGAAGGCGACCTGGAAGACTGGGGGAGGAGAAACCAGGAGGACTCACATGAAAGCAAGAGTGATGGGTTCCTCAGACCTCCTTCCAACATGCCCAGCAGAGGGCGGGAGGAGAAACTTTGCAGTGAAAAAGCCTGATGAACATTACCTCAGTGGGGGGACCAAGGCCAACAACAAGGCTGAAAAGTGTTGTTTATCGAGACTATGAGAATGAGGTCTTCCTCCCAATAACTCATAACCCCAGTGTTATCATGCGAAAATCCCTCAGACACATTCAAGTAATAGGGCATGCTACAAAATACCTGGGCAGTATTCCTCTAAGCAGTCAAGTTCATTAAAACAAGAAAAGCCCGAGAGACTGTCAAAGCCAAGAGATACCTAGCGAGACACAGCAACGGAAGGTAATGAGGCTTCCTGAATGGAGTCCTGGAACAGAATAGAAACATTAGGGAAAAACTGGGGAAATCAGAAGAAATTCTGGCTTTTACTTAATAGTGTATTGATATCGGCTGAGTAATTGTAACGAGGTAGTCATGCTAATGAAAAATGTTAATCGGAGGGGAAACTGGCTGTGGGAAGGATGAGAACTCCCCATAATGTCTTCTCAGTTTTTCTGTAAATCTAAAACTGTTCTCAAAAGAAGGAAGTCTGTTAAAAAGGAACAAATCAATAAAGGGCAAAAAATGAAAAGGCAATTTTACCTGAGATGGTATCTGATGAATATGCCCCAATAACGACCCATCCTCAGTTTCTTTACCCTAGGCCCATTTTTCCTTTATGAAACCGATGTCGGAACTAAAGACATTTTGTGCTATGTTGTATGCTTAGATGATTTCACTTAAAAAAATTGATGTATCTTTTCTGAAAAAGTTAACAAACTCATTTTACTTAATGAAAGTCAAGTGGATATTTTTTCTAAAAAGAGAAGGGGAAGGGAAAACAATTTTTAACTTAAAGAGGTAGATATTTGCATCTTCATTTTTTTTCACAAAGGAAACTGAGGCTTATAGAAGTTGAATAAAGTATCTGAAAGTTCTAGGTGTCATAAACGGCAGAGCCAGGGGTCTTAGCCTAGGTGTCCCTGCCTTGAAACTCCTCCCTTTTCCATTCTCTGTGCTGCACACTAAATGCCCTCACACAGGCAACAAGTGGTTACATGTCATGTTTCCAGGCAAGGAGGGTGGTAGGTCTGGCCTGGGAAGTAACTGTGGGAGAGCCTGCTGTCCATGAGGAAGTGGGGTAGGCAATGAATAAATACATGACTTTCAGGGCTCAAAAGACAGAGCCATTCTCTCCATCCTCCAGCTGCCTGAGTAACCTGTGACCTGCCTTCTCTCTTCTTGGTGTACTTTTCAGTCTCTAGGGTGGTTTTCTGAGTTTTATTTGTTAAAATTTGTTCAAGTGAACTCACATGTCCAACAAGCAAAACTAGAGGATCCCTAGTTGAAACGAGGCTGGGTGTAGAACCCTTATATCAGTCAGGGTCCTCCAGAGAAGCAGAGCCAGTAGGATATAGACAGATATATAGAAGAGGAGATTTGTGATGAGAATTAGATCATGTGATTGTGGAGGTTGCGAAGTCCCATGACGTGGCATCTGCAAGCTAGAGAACCAGGAAAGTTGGTGGTGTGATTCAGCTCAGTTCAAAGGGCTGAGAACTGGCAGGGGAGGGCCCTCGTGTAAGTCCAGGATCTGAAGGCCTGAGAACCAGGAACATCAATGTCCACGGATGGGAGAGGATGGATGTCCCAGCCCAAGAAGAGAGAGAGTGAGAGTTCACTCTTCCTCTGCCTTTTGGTTCTATCTGAGTCCTCAATAGATTGGATGGTGCCTTCCCACACTGGTGAGGGCAGAGCTTCCTTACTCAGTCCATTTATTTAAATTCTAATTTCATCTAAAAACATCCTCAATGACATACCCAAAGTAATGATTTCCAGCTATCTGGGCATCCTTCAGTACAGTCAGATTGACACATAAAATTAACTATCACAACCCCAAACTCTTGACTCCTTCTCTAGCCCTAACCCCACCATCCCTAGGTCTCCTAATACAATATTCTGTTAAGAACTACTGGTCTGTTACATTCCTGAAAATGTGGGAGCCATGTGGGGCTGCTAAAAAGAAGGGTGTGGAAACTCACACTGAAATCCTTCAAGGTCCTGTACAAGGGGTCACCCTCATGACAGTCACAGGTGCAAAGGATTTCATAAATCTTTCAGGAAGACAACATGTGGGTGACCAACAGCCCAGGCTTTTTTCAGGATTCGAGTAGACTGAGTCTTTTATTGAGTACTGTCGAAAGAAAATGATTTAAGTGACTCAAGCAGAGGTTGGGTCTAAATAGAGTCTCTATTTAGAGACTAAATAAGTTCTAAAGACTCTATTCCACAGGGGCATATCAGGGAGAACCTGAAACTTCTCTGTTTAAGCAGAATCAGGGTTTTCAAAGGGTGGGGGTGGATTGAGTACATGTCCTTGCAGTTTTTGCATCAGGTGGCAATTTTCATCTTTAAGAAAACTTATGGTTGGTCATAGTTTGTTCCTGTTTTTGTATCTCTTGCTTGGGGTGTTTGGTGCAATCCCCATAACCTGTGAGAACTGTTTTGGCAAACATTGAGGTTTATTGGTTAGTCAAAGTTTATGGTGAAAAGGAGGTAGAAGAAAAACAGAAAAGAAGAGAAAGAGGGCAAGGGTAGGAGGCAAGGGGAAAACAGGAACGCTGTATCTGTTTGAGCGCTTTTATAGCACTAAGTAGTTGACTTGCATTGGTGGAATGGAAAATGTGCATCTGTAAACACCAGATGGAAGATGCCCACAGTTTGCAAAGGAGCAAATCTACCTGGGGTGCAGAAGACACACCTCCCACTCCTGTCTCACCCCAGAGCTCTTTCAATGAGTGAAATCATGGGGTGCAAGGTGATTCTGCTCTCTTCATGTTATTTTCTGTTTTTCCTCCCTCATCCTGTCCTTTTCCTCTCCTTTCTCCTCCCTATACCTTTTCTTTCCTCCTTCTCCTTCTCCACTCCCTCTCCTGTTCTCCCTTCCTCTCTCTTCTTCTGCCCTTCCTTCCCCAACCCCTCCACCCTTTGCCTTGGACCTATGGTTAAATATGGGTTGTTAAATGAGCAATACAACTGCAAGTAATTCCTTTAGATCAGATCTCCCTAGCCATCTTGATGTCAATGTCTGCATTTTTCATTTATACAGAAAAATAAAATGAAGTGTACTCACGTCTTTTTGGCCTTCCCTTCCTTCCTCTGGCTGCCTCATTCCTCTTTTCCTTGCAGTACCTGTCGCCTGTTCCTTCTCTCAATCTGTCCGAGTTGTAACTGTCATCCTGCTGGGAACATGCCTTTGGAAATGAGAATCCTATGCTTAGTCCAGTGGCCTCTCCTCATGTAACACTTGTAAAGCCTCCCTTCTTTGGAGCAGGCTACAGCAGCCCTGTATGAGTGCTACTCTCTACACCCCCCGGAAGAAAGCTTAAGGGAATGTAAGACTTAGAGGGTTCAGCGTGAGACCTCATCTTATTTCATCCTACTCCAGACGCCAAAATACCTGTCAAACTTAGGCTTGGAGATTATTCATATCTGGAAAGTGCTGCATTTGCTTCTGTTTTAATTGTTGGGATACCTGTCTTGCATATTGTACAGAAAAGGGGGATAACTGCAAAAGAGAAGATTCCACTACTGGTGCAATTAATTAAACGGTAGTAAATAATAATATGAGAAGTTGAATATGTGGCTGATTTTACAACTTTTAAAATAATGTGAGTGGTGGCAAAAAAGGAAAAAAAATCTTCAACATCCCAAACCACAAATCACATTTTAGTTGAGGTTGTTGTTCCCTACAAAAGAAAAAAGATTTAGAAAAGAGCATTTGAACTACTTTCTTCCCCACAAAGATTGCAATTCTCCCTCTTTAAATGATCCCTGGGCAATTCACATGCCTAAGCTGGAGTTAACATTTCTACATGAAGCTTACTTAGATAATATAAATATTAATTTATATTTAAAAAAACACTGTATAGTTATCAGAGCAATATCATAGACATGATCTCATTCTCTCCCATTGCTGGCTGATATTCTCGTTAATGTACATTTCCAGAAGGTAAAAGGCTTGTCCAAAGTACCTCATCCAGAACATTCCGAGCTATACCTTGATGTCCTAGCTCAGGGCTCAGCAAATTGCAGCCATGGATTGAATCCAACTCACCATGTACTTTTTGTCTGGAACAACATGTAAGAATGGGTTTTACTTTTTTGAATGATTGGAGAAAAAACTTTACAATACAGGAAAAATATTTAAAACCCAAATTTCTGTGTCTGTAAGTGAAGTTTCCTTGGAAAACCACGTTTGCATATCATCCATGGCTGCTTTGTTGCTACAAGGCAGTGTTGAGTAGTTGCGATGAGATGATATGGCCCGAAAAGCCTGAAATGTTTACTCCATGGTCCTTGACAGAGTTTGCCAACCCCTGTCCCAGATCAAGGGCTTATTCCATTGTTCAAGAGCTGCCTTCCTAGAGGCCTAGCAGACCCATGAACAAAGGCAAAGCCCACAGGAGTATTGTTTGTGAACCACGTAGAAGAGGCTTTGAAATTGGCCTGCAATAAAAGGTTAGCACTTGCTTGCTCAAGACCACCCCTGTCCTTCTGAGTGGTGAACTGCAGAGTGGGATTGAGTATCCAGACTGGCAGGCGGCTCCCTTCTCCAGAGGGGCATGCGACGGTCCTAACAAGACGTTTGCTAAATGAAAGGGCAGAAGGGCAGTATTCTGTCTTCCCTCCTCCCTTTCTCCTTACCAGGAAAAAGGAGTACATTAACTAATGAGCCATCCTTAGACACAAGAAGGACAAAATGCCCCAACTTAGAGGACAAGGAGACAAACGTGGAAGGAAGCAAGCAAGAACTCTGCTCTGTGTTTGTTTTTAATGCAGGTTATTTGACATACTATTCTGCTATCCCTATACCCCTTTCGACCTGTGGAAGGTCTTGTCTGCTGTGGTTGAGCATGCAAGGGTCAATTGGATGAAGAAATCAAGCATACAGAAGGCTTACTCTTCTCTCAGCAGACCATCTGATTCATTTTGACTCCCTATTTTTTTACTGCCACCCACAAAACATATGATCTTCCCTTTTCTAAGTACCTATTATATTTCACTCTATTTAGATTTAAACAGATGATCTTATGTAACTGTCTCCACGATCCCATGGGGTTTACTCAGAAAGGAACTGAAACCTGGATTGTCTAACAATTTTTCTCAGGCACCAAGCTGGTACCTGATCTCTATGATGCCAATATCTGGGCTTTTCCCGCCAAAGCTCAAGAGCTCTACAAAGTCAAGTGCATCTCCAATCAAGGGCGTGTTTGCTCCATGACCCCAAGGGGTTTACTTAGAAGGGAGGATCCTCATGACATCTTCACTGTGGAGGAGCATTCTCTCGGTTGCATTTCCTCAGAGCATCAACTCCTGGGACCTTACGAGAAATTCTTTAAAAAGGAAAAAATTTGAAAACTCTGTTTGGGGAACAATAATGTAAAAAAGGGTAATCAAGTTTCTTCGGCCAAAGACTTTTCAGAGCCTTTTACAGGCAGCATTTGCAGCCATCTTCCAAGTGAATTCTAGCAACCAGAAGGGAATCCAAATAACTGAAACACAAAGCTCTTCCCAAACTTGTGTTCTTAAGAATACTGGTTCTGAAACATGTGAAGTGTTCTGCAAAACAAACAAATGAATAAATAAAAAACTGAGCAAGATGGCATGCTGAGAGGCTCGTTTACCTTGCCCAACATCTAGACCAGGGGAAACAGAACTAGAAAAATAAAATCATTCCAATAATTAAATAAGGAAATAATGCATGTCTCCTAAAATATAGCACAGCACAGAACAAATTTTTCATTTACTTTGTTTTCATGAAAAAATGATGCTTCCAAATATGTAAAATTGCATATTAACAGGCTATCTCTAGGAAACGAAGCCACACATTAAGAAGTATCTAACGGTAAAAATGCAGTCAATGTATGAGCAGGGTAGAAAGGCCCCAGGCAGAGGGCCTCTCCAACCATTTACAATGCTTGGGGCTTACAGAGTGGGCCAAAAGTACAGCTTTCTCAAAAGGCTGACTTTTATTCAGTTAGGGAATGTCTACAAGTAACCATACCCACCTGAAGACTGTTCGAGAGGTAGGAGAATATCAGGGTCAAGAGCATGACCCCTGGGGTCGTACTGCCTGGATGCCAGTCATTGCTCCACACTTAGCTTGAGCAAGTTAGCTAAAATACCTATGACTCAGTTTTCTCAGCTATAAAATGCAAACCTCTAACCCACAGCCAAGGATTCAATGAATGATATGTTTAGTGTGCTTAGAACAGTGCTTAATATGAAGAAAATGCTATGTGTTACTGTTAGCATTCGTTTTCTATCGTTTTTATTTGTAGATGTTATTGTTATTTAGGGGCTTATTGAATCTCCTACCCTCACAAGAACCAAGAAGTCATTATGCAACTTCTCTCTCCATATTTTTTGTCTCTTTTTCTTTCTGCTCATTTGATCTTCTCTCCCTGTGGGCCTGTTTCATTTTACTGTGTACATGACTCATCACAGTTGTCTTAAAATGGAAGCCCAGGCCCTAGCACACATCCCCTGCTAGGTCAACACGCCTCAGACAGCAAATCAGGGGCCTACCACCCTGCACCCTCAGGATCCTTGTAAGAGATGGCATCTTCTGGTCCATAAAGTGACCCTTTCCACATCTCCAGGCAGCCCCAAGTCTCCAAAAAGAAACATACTTAGTGGGGTGAAAATAACAGCTATGTCTGCTGCCGTGTCCCCAGTCTAAGTTCACCCTGGACACCAGGTCGAGACAGCAGACATTAGCTAGACCCTGAGTCAACAATGGAGAGGAAATTCCCATTCCATCCAACTGTCTGGGCTTCCATTGACTCAGGACCTGGGGAAGACTCAGCACACGTAGCAGAATTTTACAGCAGACCTATGGGTATGCCTGGGGTGGTTGCAATGGGCAATATGTACAAAAATAACTAGCACACGGAAGAATTTGCTTATTTTCATCCGTTTGCTCACTTGTTGAACAAATGTTTATTGAGTGACTTCTCAGTGTCATGCTAGGGAATATGCATTCTAAACATTTCATAAGTAGAACAAATAAACATTTTTAAAGAGATAAAAGATATTTTTATAATCTCATTAGTGAAACTCTCAACCTAATCCGTTATGTGAGTAGTTCATTCATTTTGGAGATTCCTGAGGATAGCAACAATACATATTGTTTATCTTATTCATATACTTTAAAATTATTATTATTTAATCAACATGCTACCATCCTCATACAAACCAATCACTAAAAATTGTCAATGACATTTACTATAGAATATTTAATTCATGTAGTAATAAAATAATATATAAAACATATTGATATGTATTTAATAATAATATTGAATACACAATACATACAAAAACCCACACATTCTCCATTAAGCCTAAGAAACTGAATAATACCAGTTCCTCTGAAGCTCCCTGTATGTCCTCCCAGGTTGGATCGCCATCACTCTCCCAAGAGTAGACCATTCTCCTGAATTGGTGTGGGTTATCCTCTTGTGTTTATTCATAGATTTTATTTTATGTGACTATATCTCTAAACAAGATATCATTTAGTTTTATCTGTTCTGGAATTTCACATCAATGGAATCATATTGTATGTGTTTTTCCTAAATAGATGGATATTTTATATCTATAGATATTTATAGATATATACAGATACAATGCATATACCTGCATACATTATATAAAATATATGCATATGTATATACATATACATATATATATAACAGATGTATATATACAGACAAATCTATATTGTATATATTATTCAGATATACATTTATATGAACAGATATATATGTGAACATTGTCAGCATTATATTTCTTTGTTTCGAGACAGAGTCTCGCTCTGTCCCAGGCTGGAGTGCAGTGGCGAGATCTCGGCTCACTGCAACCTCTGCCTCCCAGGTTCAAGCAATTCTCCCGCCTCAATCTCCCAAGTAACTGGGATTAAAGGCATGTGCCACCATGCCCGGCTAATTGTTTGTATTTTTAGTACAGACGAGGTTTCACCATCTTGGCCAGGCTGGTCTTGAACTCCTGACCTTGTGATCTCTCTGCCTCAGCCTCCTAAAGTCCTAGGATTACAAGCATGAGCCACCACACCCAGCCAACATTATACTTTTAAAATTTATTCAGATAAATACATATAGCAGGAATTCAGTTATTTTACTGCATAATATTCCATGTATGACTACACCATGATTGATTGATTCATTTATTTCCCTAAGACTCTTTTCAGAATTTTGCTGTTAAAAATAATAAATCTAAGAGAAGCTTAGCCATGTCTCCCGGGCAGGTATGTGGATGGTTTTCCTGCTCCTGGAAATGGAGTTCTGACTCACGAGGAAGATGCATCTTTATATTGACTAGACAACGTGTGATTTTTTCTTTTTTTTTTTTTTTGAGACAGTCTCACTCAGGCTGTAGAGCAATGGCACAATCTTGGCTCACTGCAACCTCTGCCTCTTGGGTTCAAATGACTCTCCTGTCTCAGTCTCCTCAGTAGCTGGGATTACAGGCACGCACCACCATGCCTGGCTAATTCTGTGTATTTAGTAGAGATGGGGATTTCACCATGTTGGCCAGGCTGGTGTCAAACTCCTGACCTCAAGTGATCTGCCCGCCTTGGCCTCGCAAAGTGCTGGGATTACAGGTGTGAGTCACCATGCCCAGCCAACACGTGATTTTCTATAGTGATTGTACCACCCTACTCTGTCACCATCTATGGTGATGTCTTTTTCCATTTTGGTGAGTAAAAAATGGTATAGTGTGATCTCATTTGGCATTTCCCTGATTGAATATCCTTTCATATGATTATTGACCATTTGGATTTACTCTTTTGTGAATTGCCTATCCCTGTCTTTTGCTTATTTTTCTATTTTGTTTTCTATTTTCTGTGTTTGTTTTGTATATATACATATATGTAGTTTTGTTTGTTTTGTGTATATACATAGTGACACATGCATACATACATATATGTATTAATATGTCACATATGTAATACAATTATCTCTCAGTTTATGGGTTTTCATGTTTTTATTTTTTATTGTGTTCTTTGATAAACAGAAATTTATATTTTAATGTAATCTAGTTTTTCTACCTTTTCCTTTATGGCCTGGCCTCATTTGTCTTAAGAAATCCTTTACCACAGTGAAATTAAAACAACCACCACCACAAACACAGAAGTTATCCTATATTGTCTTCTAAAAGTTTTAAATTTCTTCTTTTCACATTTAATCCTTAAATCCATCTGACACCGGTTTTGTGCATTGTGTGTGGGAGGGATCTGATTTCATTTTATTTCTCACAAGGATAACCAGTTAATTCTGCACCATGTGGTCCTTCGTTCATCCTTTCTTCCTAGATGTTCAATGCTACCAGCCACGTACAAAATTTTCATTTATGCATGGGTCTATTCCCAGGCTCTCTCTTCTTATTTCTTTGGCATATTAGCCTCTATCTGCACCAGTGCCATATTGATTTATTTATTATACCTTTTCACGAAGCCTGGACACTGGTGGGGCAATCTCTTCCTCACCCTTTATTCTCTTCTGAGTGTCTTGGAAATTCTTGCCTTTTGCTTTCCTATGTACATATTAGAATTAACTTGTTAAGTCCCCAGAAGAATTTGTTCTGAATTGATAGATTAATTTGAGAAATGGTAGATTAATTTGAGAAGTGGTATATTTATGAAATTGAGTCTTCTCATCCAGGTATAAGGTATATTTATTTATTTATTTTCAGTGGGTATTTGGGTTATTTTTAGTTTTTTTGCTGCTAAAACATATTGAATTTATTTAGGTTTCCTTAGATGTCTTTCAGCATAGTTTTACAACTTATACTTTTCTGCCGCTGTTATATGTGGTAACTTTTTTTAAAAGTATGAAACATCACTATGGTTTGAGATCTTCATTGTAAACTATATTCTCACTGTGTTTTGTTGCCCTTCAGAGACAGTGAGATGGATGGGATAATTTTTCCCTTACCAAATAACTCTGGACTTCTAGACTGCTCTACTCTTCAAACCCTTGGATTTGCTTTTTATACTTTCTTGTCCTTTTCATTGCTGTTATGGTGTGAGGGAAGGACTCCTTTCCAATCCTGGGCTTAATGTGCTCCTGACTAACCATATGAAGCTTATTAAAATCATAGGAAAATTGCCATAAATACATTCTGTGACATTTATTTAAACTGCCCACAACCCTATTATTTAAGTTCCTTCAAGATTCTCAAATAGTGGAGCTTGCAAAGAAAATCATGTCTGCATAAGTAAGCTATTATTTTGCTAATTAATAGTTATTTGTATCTAGTTTAAATAATTATATTTCTATAGAAAAAAGAATGACAAGTAGAAAGAAGAGGTATGTTCTTAGAAGTGATAACCCAGGACACATTGTCCCATGGTTGTATCTCAATGAAGTTTTAGGTAAAATCCTTACAAGAAAATGAATAATCTCACAAGCATTACCTCAGAAACCCAAGTCAACAGAATTATAGCCACTCTCATGTGTGTAATGGCAGTAAGGTTGCATAAGTGGACATGACAACAGAATTTTGGGAGCATTTGGCTAATTTCTTTCTTTTTATCATTATTATATGTATATATTTTTTTGAGATGGAGTTTCACTCTTGTCACCCAGGCTGGAGAGCAGTGGCACAATCTCGGCTCACTGCAACCTCCTCCTCCCAGGTTCAAACGATTCTCCTGCCTCAGCCTCCCAAATAGCTGGGACTACAGGCGCCTGCCACCACGCCTGGCTACTTTTTGTATTTTTAGTAGAGATGGAGTTTCACCATGTTGACCAGGCTGGTTTTGAACTCCTAACCTCAGGCAATCTGCCCTCCTTGGCCACCCAAAGTGCTGGGATTACAGGCATGACCCTGGTGCCTGGCCACCATTTGACTGATTTCTATAGGTATGTAAAAATCTAAGTTTCTAACTAAGCTATGCCAAAAATCCAGCATAAATGAGCAAAATTTGAGTTTAATTGAGATGTATTACTGACTATCAGTTGCTACCTAAGGAAAGAGCCATCTATTGTCAGGATAATGAACATACGATGTCTAATAGGGTGTGAGGGGTGGTTGCAGAGGCTGAGGAGTTGGGTGCATTGGCCCTGAAGAATGGCCAATGTCTCTGAATTATGAGACTGTTTAGGTAGGACGGTGCATTTGTGTGCTTTTTCACTTTCACAATGACTCAGTGGCATTGTGGTAGGATTACCATAATTCTTCTCTCCTTTTGGAACTTTAAGTTTTTTACTCCATTGAAGTTAGGCATGACCATGTGATTTGCTCGAGCCAATAAAATGTGAGCAGAAGTGGCATTATCACCTCCAGGGAAAAACACCTAATGCCTTGCCTCTGTTTGGCTGCCTTTGAGGGCATGAAGAAAAAACACTAGCCAGTTGCACAGAAAACTAAACAGTTGCTAGGATTGTCAACGAGACCAGACCTGCAGAGGACCTGGTAAGCCAGAAGCAGACTTGTGTTGCTAAAGATTTGAAGTTGCTTGTCCTGCAGCAAAGCCTAGGATCCCCTGCCTGACACAGATACCAACCATCACAGTACATTTTGTGTGGATTATGAATTTAAGAACTAGCAGCAAGGACTGTGGATTTCAGTTTCAGAGATCCAGAACCTCACTGTCCTCATGTGAACCCTGCCAAAGTTGAGGAATGTGGAACTTGCTATCCATGGAGTGGGGGAAAAAAAGAAAGAAAGAAAATAAAAGAACTGATTATCTCAGTTTTGAGATAAGAATGAGAAAGGGAGTAAAGTTATGTCACCAAAAGGACTCCATTCCCCCCAAACCATAATTTCATTGATGATCTTTCAAGGATTAAGAAAAAAGTACATGTATGCACCTGTGTAATACATTTAACTACGTGTGATGTAAGCAGAGGAGCAAGCTTGCTGTCTTCTATCCTAACTGCTCTAATATCCTTAGGTCTAGAAAACAGTTGCTTCTTGAAACTGGGCTCTGTTCTTAGCCCACCCTTGTATCTGATAGGCATCAGTGGCACAGAATTTATCAACAAATATGCAAAATGTGATATTAATTTGGTGTCTTTCCTTTGAAGCCAGGAAGTTGTTTTCCTCCTTTTCATGTTTCTAGCCTTGTGAGAGCTGCCACTTCATTTGGGGTCATTAAAGATAAAGGAGATTTGTACTCTTGGCATTTCTCACCCCTGATACTACCCACTTCAAAAGCCCTGTCCTTGTCTCTCTAGAATCCATAGTCCATACACTAATAACTGCCTTCTCCCAGCTCTAATTCAGTTGGCCTTCTCTGCTCCCCTAATGCTCCCCCCACCAGCACCAAAATGAACAAACAAAACCTTCCTAGCTCATAAGATCACAAGTCAATCTCTCTCTGATTTGGCAAGGAGGGGGAATTCTATTTTCTATTCGTGCTCACCCAATCTTTTTTCTTCATCCATACCCCTGCCCATTCCATTCCTTCACCTCCTGTTCCTGCAGAGAAATCTCTATCCTCTCTCTACGGCACATTCCTGCTGTCTAGATCTATT
Source organism: Rhinopithecus roxellana (assembly GCF_007565055.1). Lineage (NCBI taxonomy): Eukaryota > Metazoa > Chordata > Mammalia > Primates > Cercopithecidae > Rhinopithecus > Rhinopithecus roxellana. Next base: position 35,522,681 of record NC_044564.1, read on the forward strand.
ACATGCACTCACAGACATGCCGACTGTAAGAGCTGACATTCAAGTCATCCTGCTCTACAGGATGACAAGAAGGCGCAGCGCTCATTCGTGAGATCCCTACTGCCCTACTGACAGTGCAGGGGAGTCCCCTTGGTCCCCAGAGGCCACTTCAGGACTCTGAGACCACAAGGAAGCAAGGCAACGGGGGACAAGGAGGATTTGCTGTGTGTTTTTCCCTCAAAGACTTCTATGAGTAACAGAAGCGAGAAAGTCACTTGTACTCATATACAGTTTCGACGTTTCCTTTAGAAGAGATGAGTCTCAAAAGGTAGGGTCCCATGATAATATAAATTTATTATTTAAATTTGTATGAAATATAAACATGAAATATAAATTATTTATTGCTTACTTTCATGTCTTTAAGTGCCTAATAGTTTTCTAGAAATTTTAATTGGATACTCAATACACCTTGAATATTTTCTCCCAATGCCACATCTAGTATTAACTGTAATGAAATAATAACAACATTATCTAAGATTTATGTACTAAGAACTATATTAAGCCCTTTAAATGTTCATAGCAATCCCACAAGCGAGGTGCTATTCTTACCCCTTTACCAACCAGGACTCAGCCTTTGGAGAGACTGCGGTTGCCCAAGGTTAACATTTGTGAAAGGCCGAGCGGGGACTGAGTCCTAGGCCCGTCCTATCTCAGACCCCAGACTGTTTATCCCCATGCTCAACAGCCTTTGATGTGATGGCCCAGTCTGACTCAGGGCTCCACAGTGTACTGAGTGTGTTTGCATCTTCTCATTCTCCGACTTTCCATGCTTTTTGGAAGAACTTAATATAAATAAGATTTCAGTTAGCTTAAATTTTTTTCTAGGTGCCAAAACGTAAGAGGAGAACTTAAGACCTCTGGATTTACTCTTGCACTTTCCATTGATCCATGACCCTTTCCTCTGCTCTGTGATGGCCAAAAGGTGGACATGGTCCAAATCACCGAGGAAAGAGGAAGCCTGAAACAGGGAGGTTTGTGGCTGTGACCATAGCCGGCCTCTCTGCAAACCTTGGTTTGCTCACTGGTAATTGGAGGAGTCTGTGGTGCCCACAGGCTATCTGAGGGATCTCTTGCAGCTGTGACATCTGGTGGCCCTAAATTCTCAGTGCCTGCCTGGTTTTTATGCGATCTCATATCTGAGCACCAAGCAACTCCTGCTTACTGCAGGCAACTTTCCTCTGTTCAGAGAACGTGAGCAACATTAAGAGCGTTTAAGGGGCGATCGGGTGAACAGACTGGAGTCCATGCCTTCAAGTGGCCGAAAGCTGTTTCGCTTGCCAGAGCTTTTGAGCCCGTTGCAGTCAGCCTGGAATCTCCAGTCCTCATTTTCACCCTAGCTTGCGGCCCACCGGAGCTAGTAAATTAAGACCTTTGCCTTTGACATTTGGGTTGGGAAAAAAGTGAAAACCGATCTAATAATAATTAGTTATGGTTTAATATGCGAGATTGAAGCGTTCTCATTTTTCATTCTGGAGCCTGGTGAGAAGGAGCCAAGAGCAGAGATTGATGGGGGCAGCATAAACCCCCACAACATTCCCATGCCAAGAGAAGTAAATGACCCTCAGGCACCTTCTTATATCATGTGAAGAACCCATGACAGCCCCAAAAGAAATGGAGAGACCCAGCGAAGGTGGGGGATAAAAGAGGGGTTTTTTTCATTGTTCTCTTAGGCCAGGCACCTTGGCACACACATCCCTGCCTATTCATTGTGTAAAGACTGTGGTCTTCAGGCTCCAAGAAAGAGGACTTGGATTCAGATAACCGGCTCTGGGGAAATCGCAGCTTGTTTTTGTAACACTGGAGATGTATTTACTTTTCACTTAATGAAGGGGAGTGATCTCTTGGATAAGACATGACCCGACACAAACTACAAACATTAAGCCCAAACATTACAGGGGAAATCCTTCCCAGAAATGTCCAATTTGTTACTATGTAGAATCAGTATTGGTGGTTTTAGTGCCGTGGAGGGATTTCATTACCTTTCCGAAGGGAAAACGCTATGGAATGGTGAGGCAAAACTAAAGACATTCTGTGTGCGAGTGTGCGCACGCACGCCTGTGCCTACATGTGCATGCGGCATAGCTGTAATTTGACATCATGTGGTGAGATTAGCCTGTTTCTCGCTGGCGGGAAATTCAGTGTGGCCCAGAAAGTTATAGAGGTAGGAAACTGTGAATCAGTTGAGAAGGAAAGTATTAAATAATTCTTGATGTATCACTGTGTCCTGGAAAAGAATGAAGATTAGGAGTAAAAAGGCTGGAACAGGAGAGGAGAAACAGATGGTGCCTTGCAAAGAACGCTCCTGCAGTTTTTCACATCTCCCAGTGGGACCTGAAATGTGAACACAGAGTTGAGGCTGAGCAGGGAGCCAAATACACTGCTGCGGACAGGCCAGTGTGGCCCCATGACCTGAGCGTGTTGTCCCAAGGCCTGGAGACTGATGCCCAGGGGGCCCCTGGGGAGGGCCGGCAGATGCTGCCTGTCGGGAGCAGGCAGCTGAGGTCAGCAGGACCATCAGCTGAGTGCCTGGTTTTATCCGTCATAAATGAGATGGCGAGGATCCAGCCATGGGAATTTTAGCAGAATGGTTATGTGTAAGGAAATTGGCACAAAATAAGAGAGGGCAAATGGGGCTTACCACAGAATACCACCACCAGAACACAAACATCTTAATGACTTTTAAAGATTTTTGCAAAGTTTCAGGCCTGCCTTCTACTCAGCAAACATACCCCTACCTACCCTTATTTGCCTCTTCAGGCTTTCTAGATCCTTCCCTATCTCCCATTTGCCTGTAGAACTGAATGAAACCGAAGACCAAGCCAAGGGTGGGGAGCCCACTGGCCCAAACAGGCTCTTCAGCAAACCCCACGCTCTCTGTGACCTTCTGTAGATTTGAAGGTTGTCTTGAGCCATTTGCCTGAAAGCCAGAGTTTCTAGCTCCAACAAATACGAGTCTCACAAAGTAAGAACAAGGCCTTAGTGTCTGAGGTGTGGGACTTCATTCAATGCTGTGATTTTAATACAAGGAATGAGAGATTAAATTATAATGACATTTCAAAAAAGAATAACATTTTTATCAATCCCCAAGTCTACCAGCAAACTCAGTGGTAGATAAAAGATTTCTAGCTACTGTAGAAAGAGCATTCAACGTGCAATGCTGGCAGTTCTATGTGAGCAAGTAGAGAAAAGAACAGCAATTTTAGATTTTTAAGGAATGTGGTGTTATGGGAAGGCACAGGTGGTAAGGCCTCCTGCAGTGGTCCTCAAGCTTGAACAGAATCATGAAGAAGGCTTGTTAAAACATAGATGGCTGGGCCATACCCCCACAGTTTCTGACTCAGTGGGTCCAGGGTGGGACTTCTAACAAATTCCCAGGTGATGCTGATGCTGCTGTTCTGGGGCCTGCACTTTGAGAACCAGTGGCTTAGTTAGGATAAAGATACATGCATAGATTACATTTCTATTTACCCACATCTGCAACTGTATTCTGGCAGGAAGCGTAATGGACTGTAACAAAGCCAACATTTGTTGGACCCCTTTCCTGTCCCCGGTCAGTGGTTTCAGGGAGCAGCTGAGCTGAGCAGAGATCATCACTGCTGCCAGTGGGAACCCAGGTGTTCTGGACCCCTGAGGTGTGCTGCTGGCTGAAATGAATTTAGGATTGAGGAAAGGGGCATGAAATATTAGAATGTTAGCATTGGAAGGGAGCTGGGAGAAAGTCTGATGATTATGGAATAGACATTGAGTGAGAGAGCCTTGAATTTCAATTCCAGCTGTGACACTTACTAGCTTTGAAAACTTAGCAAGTTACTTAACCCCTATGAACCTCAATTTCCTCCTCTGTAAAACTGGGAACCCTAAAAGGCTTGTGTTTCAGTCACAATTCTTAGTTGCAATCAACTGAAGTCCAGTCTGGCTGGTTTAAGCAGAAAGAGAATTTATTACAAGGATATTGAGTTCTACAGGGAAAACAAACTGTTTCACCAACAAATCAATGGTATTTAAAAAAAGAGAGAGAGAGGAGCTGTTGTTGAATAAAAGAGACATCTGAGACATAACAACCAAAGGTAATTGGTGGACTTCACTTGAATTGTGATTCGAACAACCACCATGAAAAGACAATTGGAAGAAGTGGAATAAGGCTGGGTATGAGATGACATTAAGGAATTACTGTGCATTTTTTAGATGTAAAATTGTCGTGAGGGTTACTGTTCTTGTAGAGGCTCTAACAGAGACTAACACACTAAGGTATTTACTGGTAAAATAACAAAACGTCTGAGATTCATATCAAAAAACTCTAGGGAAAGAAGTCATAGGAGGAGGGGAGTGGAGGAGTGTAGAAAAAACAGGATTGGCAAAACGTTGATTATTGTTGCACCTCAGTTATGAATACATGGTGATTTATTTTGCTGTTCTGTGTGGGTGCATGTGCCTGTGTGCTTTTGAAATTCTTCATAATAAAATACTCACACAAAACAGGAAACAGCCTGTCTATGAGGGCTAGTGAATAAGGCTCAGATATCTCTTGGGAAAAGATTGAGACGCTGCTACCATTGTCACCAATCCCCAGACATTGGAGCTTGCACTGTTGGCAAGGGAGGTTGTGAGAGTGATTAACTAGCATTCTCAAATTCTGTAGCAGGGTATCTCTAGCAGCAAGACTCACAAGGTAGGAAAATTTCCAAGCTCAGAAGAGGGATTCAGGAGATGGGTGGCCAAACAAAAACAAAAACAAGAACAGCGCTAATGTCCACTAGAGGACATACTAGGTACTCAACCTGTGTGGTACCCTCTCCCCTTCTTGTCCCTGAGATGCGTGTAGCCCAAATCTCCATCTTATGCTAGACTTTCTTTTTTTGGCATCTTAGATAGCTAGGTCTCTCATCCCAATAATTTTCTAATCTCCTTTTAAAGGATCAAATTCTTCCAAAAGCCAGGAATTTTATCTCACTGCTTCCCAGTGAGAATCATTCCATTTTTGGCATTCCCAACAACTGGAACAACTTTATTCTGAGTGTATAAGCTGTCATGTCCAGCCATTGCTCTAAATGTAGCACCCGTAGAATGTGTCAAATCCATCTTCCACAAGGGGATTCTACAGAAACTTAAAGATTTTCATCATCTTGTGTTTTCCAACTCTCAATCCAGGCCCCGGCGCCTCATCTATGCCTCCTTTTCATCAGATTAAATATATGTGAAACATGTAAAAATCTTAGTTTATAACTTTAGGTATAGGAAAAGTATGACTTCTTTCTCTACAATTCAAATTCTAGTGGACCCTTGAACAACAGTTTTGAACTGTGCAGGTCCATTTATACACAGATTTTCTCCCACCTCTGCCACCCTTATGACAGCAAGACCAACCCCTCCTCTTCCTCCTCCTCCTCTGCCTCCTTAATGTGAAGATAATGAGGATGAAGACCTTTATGATGTTCTACTTCCACTTAATGAATAGTAAGTATATTTTCTCTTCCTTATGATTTTCTTAATAACATTTTCTTTTCTCTAGCTTACTTTATTGTTGGAACACCATATATATTACATGTAATGTATCAAATACGTGTTAACTGACTATGTTGTTGGTGAGGCTTCTGATTAACAGTAGGCTATCAGTAGTTAAGTTTTTTCAGAGTCAAAAGTTATACTTGGAGTACCCTTAAGCTCTTCATTGTTCAAGGGTCAACTAATTCCTATTTGAGCCCTCTTTCCACCAGCATTGCAGAAACCTTCTTATAATCAAGCTATGGTTCCCCTATAAATTCCTCCGAGGTTGCGCTAAGTCCCAGTGCCCACAGAATGTTGAGGCATTTAGGAGCATGTGGCCTCTGCTCCTTCCAGTCATCTGTCTTGGCAGATGCCCACTAGACGTTCCTGCCTTCACTCATCTGCCCCGTGGCCACTTTTTGATGGCCTGCCCAGTCAACAAATGCTTTAAACCCCATCTGAGCTCTTTGTCTCTGCTTTAAAAGACACGCTCCCCCTGGAGAATGAGCTCTACTAAGTAGCACGTAGGATCCCTTACCCATATTGGTGGCCAAGTCATGTATATGTGAAAAGTTGCCTAAGCCTCTAGCTCCTAGAGGCAGTCTCAAAATAACACAGAGGATTCCAAAGAAACTCTTGAGGTTTGCTACTTTCCTACTTGATCCACTCTCCCCGTCCCTTCCCCACTGTGTTGTCTGGCTTGTATCCCTGCTGGCCCTGTCATCCAGGGGCATAGAAAGCCCCCATGAGCTGGGTCATCCAGTCTCACCATCAACCTATCAACAGCTCCTGTTAGGAGACCAGCCCATCTTGGCAGGAGCTGTATTACAGCAAGATTAGAGCAACATCTGAATGTGTTATTTTGTATTCCTCCATATTCCCACCTCCATTCCCACAGGATTCCTCTCCTATCCCCGACCAGTGTCCTATCTGTGATATTCTGTGCTGCACTTGGCTCTGTTCCAGACTCTTCTGTCCTTTCACTGTGCAGGCTGAAGCTTGCTTACTGGTAGCTGGGAACTCTGTGCCCACTGGCTCCTTCTCTACAGCCTCAGCTGCTTTCGCATCAGAGTTGTATGTTCTCATGCCTCTGTGATCCAAGTAGCTAGGGTAAAGTAAGCAGTCCCCTAAGTATTGAGATGGAGTCCAAGTTCCCTGAAATAGGGGTGAAATGTATATCAGACCCTTGCTTCTACTATAGAAAAGTAGTGGGTCTTGGTATGTTGCCTAGCACCTAGTGAAAAATGTGTCCTTGAAAAATAAATAATAGTAATGAAAATCTTCATCCAAAAGAAAACCTAGACATGAAAGCTGAAGGCTCCTTTATAGTTTTGCATGTGCTTTTATTTTATTTTTATTTCTTATTTTTTTAAATGAGCAGGTTTTAAACGGAGCTCGTAAGTAATGGGCTTCTAATAGCTTTGACAATCAGTCCTGGGCTGAAATCAGGGTAATTTAATGAGAATTATAAATCAGCTCTAAAAGAAATGTGACACGTCCAGCTTTTTCCATCCATGTTAAATTTCAGTGTATCTACAATTACTACAGATTCTACCAAGCTTATCTGCATGGGGACAGGAGCCGTGTCTGTCTGTTCATTGATCTCCCCCAGTGCCTAGCACAGGCCTCAGCACAGCCAAGGAATGCAATAAATCATTAAATAAACAGAAGCTTTTTTCTAGATAGTGTAGGTTGAACATTTAAACTTATTTTGAAAAGGAAATGTTTCCTAGGAATCTCATTTACCTCCTTAATGCGGTATGGATATTGCAAACTAATGTTATCGGTATAAATCCACATTCCCTTCCTCACAACTCCAACATCCAAAAAGCTTTGGGATCCTAAAGATTCCTTCTCACTTGTTTCAAAGCAAAACCTGACGTGACCCGAAGGCTATGCGTAATCTTCACTTATTCTGCTTGGTTTGAGTATTCAATATTTTGCCATCCAAATAATGGGTTTGATTATGGGGTAGACCCAGCCCCTGCTGAGGGCCCAGAGCAATTTTATCCCACCTACTTGGTTACTAACTTTCTAAAAACTAAAACAATTATACATTGCCAAAGATACTTAGCCCCAGGATTTTAAATCAGGGCACATAGACCTGGAGTCGTAAAAGCAAGGGCCCCAAACATGGAAGAACTCACTCAGAAAAAGAAAGTACTTCTTCAGAGATATTTCATCTGCAGTTTTAAACATAAAATGTATACTCAAAACTGTTGGGGATTGAAATCCTGAAGCTATTACGTCTTCATTGCTTTATCTTAGTGAATATATTTATAAAAGTTTGCATATATTTATTCCTGACTTTAGTACCTATAACCCTATTCTTCAGAGCTTGTCTGATTTGAGACTCAGAAGAGAGGAAGATGCTCACCATTTGGATCACTATATGTGTCTAGATATGCAGAATAACTTCAAAATATAAGATTTTAAAATATATTTATTAACCGAAATTTAATCTATCCAGGTTATCATAAAAGCAATTGATGTTTCTCAACTATCCCAATCTAAAAAACGTGATTACAGGCCCAGCGTGGTGGCTAATACCTATAATCCCAGCATTTTGGGAGGCCAAGGTGGGAGGATCACCTGTGGTCAGGAGTTCGAGACCAGCCTGGCCAGCATGGCGAAATCCTGTCTCTACTAAAAATACAAAAATTAGCCAGGTGTGATGGTGGGTGCCTGCTATCCCAGCTACTTGGGAGGCTAAGGCAGGAGAATTGTTTGAACTCAGGAGGCGGAGGTTGCAGTAAGCCAATGTTGTCCCACTGCACTTAGGCCTGGGTGACAAGAGCAAAACTCTGTCTCAAAAAAATTAATTAATTAAAAATGTGATTCCAAAACTTTAGATCAATTCTGCTTTCATAATTTTCTCTTCCTCTATGAAAATTCTGTTTCGGTAGCTCTTTTTAAGTCTTGTAATGTTTTGCAGTGTGTTTTAACAAAGGATGGTATTCTTCATTATTTCCAACATTAGAATTTTAAATTCCATGACATTTTAGCAGGAGAGAGTTTTGGACAGTTGTTCTAGAAATGCTCTCAAATAACACCATGCAAATAGCTGTTGGATGCAGAAAAGACTAAATGCAAAAGGCATATAAGCCACATTATTTTGGCTGAGTAGGAGAGTAGGTAGGTTATGAAGAGTACCCGAAGGCTGAATTGCACAGCAGAGAGGAGACTGCACAACTATCGTGGCAAGAGAACCTCATCCCCACTTCACGGATGAGGGAACTAGAACTAGGGCCAGCGAGGTGAAGTCCTGTGCCTCAGGTTGCATGGCTGGATCACATCCTTGGCCAGTGGAGGACCTAGGAGGCCCTGTAGGGAAGAATGAACAGTTTGCAAAACTCCTGTAGCCCTGAAGTCTAGCTCCAGAGACACTGATAAGAAGGTAGTGCTGATTAAGGTATGGAAAAGTGAGCCCCAAGCACTACGGAGTGGTGGGAAGGAACTGTAAATTGATACAGCACAATGGAAGACAATTGATCACTATGTGACGATGAGGATGCTCTCTGATCCCCAAACTTTTGAGAATTTATACTTGTCAAATAACCGGGAATGTTGCTCCAAGGTATACAAGTAAGATTGTTTATCACAGAATTGTTTAAAATATTGAAAATTTTAGAGCAACTAAAATGTTCAATAATCATAATATAATACAGTTAATTACAAATTAAAATCACATGGAAAAATGTGTAATGGCATGAGAATCTTTTTACTGTATGTCATTAAATGAGGATAAAAAGTTAAGAGAATATTAGGGACAGCATGATCACTCTTAATTTTTTAAATTATATTGCACCTGCACTTTTCCCTTCCTACCAAAAAGTCATCACAGGATTATTCAAAACTCATGGTTGTAAGTAACAGAAACCCACTAAAGATCGCTCTATCTCTCTGCTATTGTCATTGTTATATTTAACGATTCCAAAGAGATCCTAAGGGCTCTCGATGCTAGTCTACCAAGTAGAACATGAGCAGGAGGTAGAATGTTCCCATTCCATTCTATCAGTGACAAATTGAAGACGTTTTGTCCTGGCAGGGGGTCCCTTCCATTTCTCATAACCTTCACCCAATCCATTGACAGTTACTGAGCACTTGCTCTGGGCTTACCACCACGTGCAACAACAATGGAGGAAATAAACCAAACCTGGAGGTTACCATCTCATTGGAAACATCTGACCTGAAGCCACATGAGTGTGGTGGGGTTTGTGGAAGATGTGGAGGAAGCATGAGACCCGGTTCCTGGCGTGGAGACATAAATACATAAAATGTTTGAATAATCATGTGAGGGGGTCTGTGACCAAACACCACAACTGTGGGTTATGGGCTGCGGTGCTACAGACACAGAGGGCAGGGCTGTCAGTGCAGAGAGAGTGATGGGGAGAGGCTTGCTAGGGGAATAGAGACAGCTAGGCTGCAAAGGGTGAGTGATTTGTAGAACGGGACTTCAGGGGAGGATAGAACGCATTTCAAGCAGATGAACAAGGATGATTCAGTGCAGAACATTCTGACACAGCTGTTGATCTCAGCTCTCCCAGAACAACCATTTTTAAAATTGAAACATAATATTTTACTTCGTTTGCAACAGGAATCCATAATACTTACCCAACTCCTGACTCTTGTAACTTGCATCAAGAATAATGAGATCAATATCTTTAACATAACAGAAGCTTCCACAAATAATTAAGAAAAACACAAAAGGATTGACAGAATGAACGATTCACAAAAATAATCAACAGGACTGGGTAACAAAAATAAGCAAGGCTGGGTGAGCTACTGAAGGTGATATTCTGTGTTCTATATTCAACTGGTAAATCCCGAAATTTAACCAAGTGGGGGATCATGACCTTCTGCTTTTTATTATTATCTCCTAAGAATACAAATGCTAAAAAGCAACATAGTGAGTGACCAAAAAAATAGAGTTAAGAGTTTGCAACAAACTCGTAACTGTATTTGCGAAACCTAAAAATCACACTAATAAAGTTTGTATATTCTCAATCTCTGGAAAACAAACATAAAACACTGGTGTAAGGAGAAAATTCTTTATGACTAAATATAATAAACTTGTTTAGCTATTTCTCAAACTTCTGTTCCTACTGAATGCAGTCATATAAAGAACCAGGCATTGTGAACATTAGGAATTACTTCCAGGCAATTTTTCAACTCATCATCGCAGACAATTTTGACATTTGTCACTTTTCAGATAACACATTAATTATCCATTTCTGGTTTATTATAAGCAATTCAACTGAGTGGATGGTCAAACAAAAACAAAAGCAAACAAAATGATTTCACTCTAGGAAGCATATCTGCTTGTTCCTGGCGAAGCTGCCATTGCATGTTGGTACCAGGAGCAGAGTAAAGCTCTGATCTGGCCCCAGGTGGATCTCAGGCTAGTTCTGTAGACCTCCAGACAGGTGGAACACCAGCATCCCATTCCCCTTCTGCCAGCTCACCCAGGCGGGGCCCAGACAGTGACTGGAATATCACCATGGGCTCTCATGAGCGGGGACAATGATGACAGTGGAGGAGGGTGTCCAGCGAATGCCCAATAGGTAAGTATTGTGAGTAAGACATCAACCTCCAGTGAAAATTTGGGCTGCCGGTTATGGCAGCATAACAAAGCCCATTCTCAAGTATGTGAGACAGGGAAAAAGAAAATTGGAAGATTCATAGAGCATAGAACCCAATAGCTGGTCTATAATCCTTGCCTCCTTCCCTACCTCCTTCCCTTATAATCCCTAGTGTCTATTGTTGCCATTTTTGTGTCCATAAGCACCCAGTGTTTAGCTCCCACTTATAAGTGAGAACATGCGGTGTTTGTTTTTCTGTTTCTGCATTAATTTGCCGAAGATAATGACCTCCAGCTGCATCCATGTTGCTGTAAAGGACATGATTTCATTCTTTTTATGGCTGTGCAGTATTCCACGGTATACATCTACCATGTCATCCAATTTTTATATGCGTTAGCTCTGTCACACGTCTCCCCAAAAGTAATGACCACAGAGCCACAAGTGAGGTATTCAAAGAGGACAAGAAACACATTGCTTAATATTTCAAAATTATTACACTACCATTGATTTTTTAAATGTCTTATTTGGAATAGCACCTACATCACATTATTTAAAACGACCTTAGTTGTGGCATCCCTTTGTTCTTTGACATTGATTTTTGTTAATAAGTCTATCTAATGCTGACCTTCTGGGCCAAATCTGATGGAAAAAGGGAGTGATCATGATGCGACATAAATCTACTGGTCGGAAAATGGACTAAAGATGGGAAAAGTTATATTTCTAGAATGCCCTGTAAAATTCTTTCCGGTGGCAATTTCATTTAAAAGAGAACATTTATTTGAAACACAACTTATTTTAGTTGTAAACCTCTGCTCTCAAGGAATTGGTAAATATGGAAATACAGAGGTGAAAATATCACAATATGAGAAAAAATATACATGCCAAATGAACAACAGCTCAGAAAAACCTGTTTCATGTGAGCAATAGCATACTTATTAATAGATGTATCATTATACATCAAGTACAGGCAATGGCACAAAATATGTGCTAAGTAAATCATTGTTGAATGAATGAATAATAGGAAGTGAACAGTAAGAGAGCAAATTACAATAAATTTTATCTTTTCCTTCCCTTTTAATCAGTTTATTAAACATGACAATTGTCATACATTTCAGGTTTATTTATGCACAAGTCTTTGGTCTAAATACAAACCTGATTTGTTCAGATCAATTCAACGTAAACTTCGCTTTGCAAATGCCTACTCTCTGTCCTTTTGCTGTTAGCCTTGCCACCACATAAGGCCATTGGATGATTAGAGGACTGAGTTCATTTTGTGTCTTTGATTTCTTGTTAGTTCACTGATAACAATTCTGGTAAGTTCCCTTTATGACTAAGGAAGTGCTTTGTTTGGATAAATCATATATATGTAAAGGTTTTATGAAATAAATCAATTTTTGAATCTTCCTGTCACCAAATTTAAGAACTTTTCAGGGATAAAAGAAACAACTCGGCCAGGCGCAGTGACTCACACCTGTAATCCCAGCACTTTGGGAGGCCAAGCTGGGAGATCACAAGGTCAGGAGATAGAGACCATCCTGGCTAACACGGTGAAACCCCGTCTCTACTAAAAATACAAAAAATTAGCTGGGCGTGGTGGCGGGCACCTGTAGTCCCAGCTACTCAGGAGGCTGAGGCAGGAGAATGGCGTGAACCCGGGAGGCGGAGCTTGCAATGAGCAGAGATAGCACCACTGCACTCCAGCCTGGACGACAGAGCGAGACTCCTTCTAAAAAAAAAAAAAAACAGAAACATAACTCACTTGTACCTATGAGACCATAAAACCAAGTTGCTTTAGAAAACTTTGTTTTAATTTGCTTTCTAAAATAGTCCCCCAGGCTAAAAAATTCATTTTGTCTTTTCTGCAATACTTTACAAGAACTGTGTGATCATCATTTTACTTTATTCATCATTTTTTGTGCCACTCCTTTAAACTCAGTTTTGTTTAAAGTCAAATATTCAATGTTTTTTATAAAATGTTATCATGAATTACCAACAGGAAGGATTCAATGCAACTACTGTTCTTTTCTTCAAGTAGTGATAGAAATTTCACTAACTTAGCAACACTGAAAATTTGGCCTTACACTTGTAACATTTGCCATGTGATACTTTAAATAATCTTCCAAATGTCAGCTGTAACACTATCTCTCCCTGCTAAGACAATGGATGGGCCTAAAATTGGCTAGAACAGACAGCTGAGTCTATCTAGGGTTCTTGAAGGAAGATGCCAGAAAATCTTGATTAATACCGTCACTCCCTCTGGAATTAATTTTTTAGTTCTCCCATCAGGTGTGTTGATGGAAAGAGGTCTTACAGTTCTAGTAATTGCCTCGGATTCCTTCGCTGTCCTTCATCAGGACCTCTAATGAAGTCTGAGCTGTAGCCTGGGGTTGATGCCAGACTGGAATGCAGGGAGGCTGAAAGCTGACACCAGTTCAACGGAGCAAAGGGCTCTGTGCTGAGGTTGTCTCCATGACAACCTGGGTATTTTCCTGGTGATGCATTTACACAGCAGGGTTAAAGTTCTGTGAAAGCAACAGCTGTTGTAAAAACAGTATATTAAATATGTTTAGGACTGTAAAATGTGCATTCTTCTCTGTGGCATTTTATTGGGGGAAATTCTAAACATGCAAAACGTATTTAAAACAATGATGGGATATTTCTTTTGACAAATTTCTTTTAGTTTTGTTTTTGAAAGGAAGAGTAAGGAAATACTTAATGTTCCTTGTTTCCTAGCATTTTTTTAAAATTATCTTTTCATATCACAATATCCAGCCTACAGCCCTGACCCTATTGTGTCTGTAATAAGTTACTTGACAGGTAACAGTTTGGGGAAATGAAAGCAATATGTTTGCTTCTGTAACCAAAATCATTTGTCATGCTTCTTATTTGATGTTGTTCTTTTCTATTCACCATCTTTTAGTCTTGTGTGCTAACTGACTATTCTGACAGGTATTTGAAAAAAGAAACAAAGTATTTTTCACATAGTTCAAAAATATGTTGATGTTTTAATAGAACAATTTTTGCTTGTTTGCTTTTTACAAACAAACTTATGACAGGCATTTTGGTACACTGCACTGATTTGCAAGAGGTAACCTGACCTTAACTCAGAGTTCTGTAAATCCATGCATCACCGTGGCATTCTGAATAGAGTGACCAACTATCCCAGTTTGACCTGGACAGAAGATTTTCCTGAGACATAAAAATTTTGCTACTAAAATTGAGAAAGTTCCAGGCAAACCAGGACTTCTTGGTCACTCTAGCATTCAACAAACATTGGCCAGCATCTGTTAATATGCCAGGCTCTACACTGAGGCAGTGAGATCTAAAGTCAACTGGTCATTGCTCTGTTCCCATCTCTTTTGGTAATTTTATAGAAAAACTGCAGCAAATCGATTCTGGCTCTCTACCTGAATGTGTTCGTATCTCTAACAGGAGATAATAGAAGGTGGATGTTAGTTCATGTTAGTTCCTGACATGTTGAGAAACCAAAGCACTCTCAGGTGACTGTATGTTTCTGCCCCAGGCTGCCATCTTGGTTGGAATGAAGGACCATTTTCCAGTGGCCTTCTGATTTTCTCTGCCTCCACACCAGTAGAGGCCAGCATTGGCCTGGGAAGTCCATTCATGTAGTACCTTTCCTTGTAGCGGTAGGTGGAGAGTGCAAGATTTCATCTGTCCTGGTCAAATCAAGACAGACCCAGTAAAATGAATCAGTATGGCATTTTACCCTTGCTTTCTTCTGTCCTGGGTATTGAGCAGAGGAAACTAAAAAAAAAAAAAAAAAAAAAAAAAAAAAAAGCTATGAACTCTGCAGTCACAGAGAATATTTGCTGGGAATATTTTTCTAAATCATATGAAGCAAGACGTGTTGGTTGCCTGGCTATACTGTCTAACGTAAGTATCCCTGGGAAGTTCAAGAGCAGCAGACACATTTTCTCTTTCCTTGAAAGCAAGGTTCATAACATTGGTCTACTTCTATTGTTTATGACTAGAGGAAAGGAAGCACCCATGCCTGCCTTTTAGAAACAAATCTCCAAAGTAAAAAATAAAGTATTGAAAGAGATGCACACTTTGCACTGTAACCAAGCAGGGTGTCCCAATAGTGGGCGTGGAATCCCCCAGCCAACCACACAGAGCAGAAACCCTATGCTTGAGTATTCATTCATTCATTCACCAGATATTTATTGAGTGCTTACTGCATATCAGGCTCTGATCTAGTGTCTGAGAAAAGAACAGTAGGGAAAACAAACAAACAAACAACAAACAAACAAGGAAACAAGGCAGAGATTCTTGCCCTCAGTGAAGCTTACATTCTACTGAAGGAAAGCAAATTAAAACTCCAGAGCCCGCATGCATGTGAACACACCACGGAGCTTACTATTGTCATGGCCCTTACAGAAGAGATTAAAACTCACCTGTTTTCTTAGCTAAATGAACTTATTTGACAAGCTGACAGACAGACTGAGTAACTATAGTGCATTGTTAAATGCTAGAATGGAGATTTTGCA
This sequence comes from Rhinopithecus roxellana, assembly GCF_007565055.1. NCBI lineage: Eukaryota > Metazoa > Chordata > Mammalia > Primates > Cercopithecidae > Rhinopithecus > Rhinopithecus roxellana. Next base: position 35,538,294 of record NC_044564.1, read on the forward strand.
GGTAAATTGGATCTGATCTTATCTTCTGATTTAATCTTGAAACTGGTTGAGATGAACTGCTTTTTGAAAGCTAGTTCTGTAGCTAGTCTATGGCCAGAATGACCAGATACCACCTGAGGGCCACAGAGAGCTAGATGATTTTGAGGAACTGTAGTTCTTATGGACATATAGTCCCAATGGAGAGCATTCTTCAAACTTGATCCTCATGGTTGTGCTAAGAACAAACTTCTCATGGTAGATATGTTTTTCCTTATTTTAAGGCTTCTATGTCTTTCACTTGGATATCAGAAGTTGACCTATAATATTCAGTTTACCACTCAAATAAGTTTTTCAAATATTTTGATAGATTTCCAAAAGTTTGATCAGAAACTGGAGCACATGAACAGTGTTAATTTACATGAATAAACTCATGATCTTGAGGATAAATGACAACATTTAACACCAGATCTTTCAAATAGAAGCTACTATAATGCTTTGATTATGATATTTGTGTCTCTTGGGCTATGCATCTGAACAAAGATAAAGTATAATTTCAATGAGCACTACATCCCACATTTAATATTGTCAAGGATTTTTAAACAATCTCTTCTGCCCATAGCATGGATAGAGGGGGTAAGATCTTTCTTACTTTAAAACAAAGCTCCACTGTAAAGAGAATTCCATTTTGAGTTATTTCATAGACAAGAAAGAAAGTTTAAATATGTTAAAAGAAAGCTGTTTTGAGAAAAGAACAGTTTCATCTACTATATTCCTAGCAAGACTACAGCATAAAATTTGATTCTGTTTAAAAATAAAATCATCTTGGAGGAAAGCCATGGAATTGAGCCTAATAGGCACCTGCCAAAAGATCTTATCTGGAGCCATCTCCTGAGTGGGACATGTTTTTAAGTATCTGAAAAGCCTACATTATTTCTACCTACAGCTAAGAGGTCTAGGGTAAGTAGAGAAGGCCTTAGTCTGCGGATCCTTTTAGAGGTTTGGTTTGGGTTTACAATCTACTTTCAGAAGATAGAAATAAGTATTTTAAAAACTGGTTTCTGGATTTTGGAGGGCAAGGATGGAATATGAAGTCCTGGGTTGGAAAACCTATGTCTTAAAACTAGCTGATTGGACCAGTTTCAATCTGGTGTCTTCTAGAATTGAACCCATTGGGACTACCCTATCAGACTGCCTGTAGTACAGAATTGAGATGGCTGTGGACCACAAATCAGAAGACGGAGCTTTTCTAACTGGCTTTCTCATCAGATTTTGGGCCATGTTTCTCTAGGGGAATGATTTAATTCATCTAGGAAACTATTTTCTATGCTGTGAGCTCTGTTCCCTTTCTGCCCTTTGCTTCTGCAGGACTGGCTGCTTCCACTCCAGAGCCATGCCCCACCTCTGGGGCTCTCCCACTGCCTGCACTCCCACACAGAAAGCAGTCTAAGAGAGAGGCTTCTCTAAGATTAGCGAATCCTTCAAAATCCTTACACATCAGCAGATGGGGGTGCCATCTGATACCACCATTCTGATGATAGATACAGTGACTTTCTTAGTGGGGAATTACAATGATCCCTTAAAAGTGAGCCTGGGAAAGAAAGGTTTAAAAGAAGGTATACTATTTTCCTGAAACCTAATTTTTTCTAAATTCTAAACCTTTTCTAAATAGATCAATTTCATCTATGGAGCAGCTTGCTGATTTGAAACATGTACAATTGGCCCATTAATGTCTAATTTGCACAAGAATTTTTGGATGTAAGTTTTCATAAGTTTCCAGAAAGCTACCTTGTAGTATAGCCAGTTTCCCAGAACCTAAAACAAATTAGATTAATCATGCTAGAAACTAAATAAAAGTGCCTTGTTGGGGCCTGTTTGGGCAAGCCCTAATATTCTCTCCTGTTGGCCAAGAGGAACAGAGCATCTTGGAGGGCTTAGCTACCACCCACTCTGCACGAGAACAGCGATTGGACTCTAAGCTTCAGGGCATATTACTCTTCCTGGGTTCAGACAGATGCCAGAATCTGGTTCTGTTGCAGGAGTAAATAGTCACAACTTTTGGTAATTTTTATAGGTAGTTCTTACTCTATGGAGCAGTGTGATTTTCACATACTTGAGCTCAGGGCAACAAACATTTTCTTTTCCTTTATGATCATCCGGCAGAACTGTTTTAGCTCCTCTTCCTGACTTGCTGTGTGTCTTTCCCCACCACCCTTCTGTTCTCATGCTGTGTGATCCACCAGCATCTCTATATGGTTAGGGGTATTTATAAGCCATGGAGCATGCACCGACACTTGATTTGTTACTGGTGTTGATTTCTTTCATAGAGCTGCATAAACTTCTTCCTGCGTGTCACAGGGCTGCTGGAGGAACTTAGCCCTAGCCATGTGCCACTAATCGGCCTGGCTCTGTAGAGAGCATGGAACTGAGCCTGCTGTTGCACGGAGATCGAGTTTACTCCCAGGCACCGTCACTTGATCCCTCCCATGCTCTCACCAGCATTCAGGAACTGAAAATATTTACTTTGTGTTGATCTGACAAAACCCAGTAAATGGCAACCTTTACAGGGCCCAGAACGCATGCCAAAGGAGCAGAGAGGGGGGTCCAAATAACCCCTGTTCTGCTTGCATGTGGGGGTTTTCTGAGCTGCAATGCAAGCCCAGAGCCAGTCAAGTCTCAGGTTTCTTTGGCCTCTGAAACCAGTATTTACTGACCAGGGCTTTGGAACTGAATAAAAGTATGTCAGACCACCCATTTTCATTGCTAAATCTCTTTCTTGGAAATGTAGCCGGAAAAGGTTTTCTGATCATTTCTCTATCTCTAGTAAAGATTGCTCACTCCCTCGATGACTTATTTAATACATTTTTACAGAGCTACCATCATTTTCTAGGCTCTAGTCTAGGTTCTGGGTATTTAACAGAGAGCAAGAAGTATTAGCTTCAAGACAATGAATCAATAAGATGATTTCAGATTGAGATAACTGGTTGAAAAGAAATAACCAGGGGATATGATAGAGAGTAACTAGAGCCTTGTGACCAAGGGTGATTATAGCAGGCTTTTCAGAGATGCTGCTATTTGACTCAAGACCTAAAGAACAACAGGCAGCCATCCACAAATTGGTAGATCAGTTTTAAGGCCGAAGGAACAGTAAATATAAAGACCTTGTTGAGCAGGGAAAAAAAAGAGCTTCCCATGATCAAGGAGTGGAAAAGAAACTAGAGTTCCAGGGACCAAGTGAATTAAAACTATAGGGTAGAAGATACCTTGATCACTACTTCCCTACTCTTTTTTCAGGCTACTGATTCCTACTGCCATTGCATTAATGGTTTACTCTTGTTATGACACTACACTTGTTTAAACTGCAGGAACATGCAACTAATACTTGACATAAGCACATGAAATCCTTGAAGTTAAGCAGAAGCAAAATGAAGTATCACTAACGTGCTCCAAGGACATGTTGAAATGGTGCAGCCCGGGAGGCTTGGGCACTCCAAGTCACGGGGGCACAGGCAAACCACTCTGAGTTCTAGGGAATTGTGTTCTATAGTTCTTGAATCCCAGTCTTATGGAACTCCAAGTCATCAATGGCTGCAACTCTCTGAGTGAGACCAGGGTTAGTGTAAGTGGAGTTGACAGTGGGCATCAAGCAAGATGGCAGGTGTAGGATTGGAGTTTTCTAGAACTAACTGGGAGTTCTGATTCTGCCCTTTCTCCTTGTGTTCTGGGAAAAGTATCTTACCTTGTTGAGCTTCTGCTTTCTTATCTGTTCGATGGAGATGGTAACACCTAGTTTGTAGTATAGATACTATGAGGATAGTATTTGAAAAAAAAATATGTTTTTATATGATTCTTTGAGTGTAATATCTTCATGTAAAGCCAGCTGTCACATGTAAGGAAACAGCCCTAGAGAAGCTAGTTAATTCCTCCTGTATTTCTTTAGTCAGCCGGTAGAAGATGGTGTTTTTCTTGGTTCAAGAGAGCAATGGCTCTTCCTGTGCCTTAGAAACTTTAAGATATCAGCCAGACTATGATGCTTCTTTCTCTCTTTAAAGTAGAATTATTTATTTAAAATTAAAGAATTATAATGATGTGTCAAAGTAGGCTCATGAATTGTATCAAATGCAGCACTCTGGTGGCGAATGTGGATAATGGGGGAGGCTGAGCATTTGTAGGGGTGGGGGGATATGGAAATTCTCTGTACCTTTCACTCAATGTTGCTGTGAACCTAAAATTGCTCTTTAAAATTTTATTTTAAAATTATAGAATGAATTATTTAGTGGCTAAATAAGTAGTAGTATAGAATATAGGAATGTTTTTATAACAAAAGTTTGTGGAGATACACTGAGGACCAATGTCTCTTTGTGTATCTTTTTACCAATGCACATAGATATCATTACTCTACTTTACAATAATTCTTGTCTCCTTACAGGACATGCTTCCTCTCCTTTCTCAGTTTTGTTTTGTTTTTTTTTCCTTTTTCTTTTTTTTTTTTTTTTTTGAGACAGAGTCTTGCTCTGTCACCCAGGCTGAAGTGCAGTGGCGCGATCTAGGCTCACTGCAACCTCCACCTACTGGGTTGAAGCGAGTCTCCTGCCTCAGCCTCTCGCATAGCTGAGATTACAGGTGTGCGCCACCACGCCTGGCTAATTTTTGTATTTTTAGTAGAGATGAGGTTTCGCCATGTTGGCCAGGCTGGTCTCGACTCCTGATCTCACGTGATCTACCCACCTTGGCCTCCCAAAGTGCTGGGATTACAGGCATGAGCCACAGTGCCCTGCCTCCTTTCTCAGTTTTTGAAGGTTGTCTTAGTTGTTCTTGATTTTATTTTTACTCTAATATGTGGATTCTGTGTCCCATGCTACAAAATAAATATTGCTTGAATTTTTATTAGAATTTTATTAAATTTGTAGGTTAATTTGAGGATAATTTGCATCTTTAGAATATTATTTGTTTTTCCAAGAACTTGATTTTTTCCCCATTAATCTAGATCTTCTTTTATGTCCTTAGTAGAATTTTTAAATTTATCAGTATTTCTCAATAAACTTATTTGAGTATTTATTATATGTTTATGTTACCTAGCAAATGAGGCCTCAATTATATCTTCTAGCTCATTGATTACTATGTATATAAATTAATGCTATTAACTTTTTCTGTATGTTAAGTTTGTGGTTGCTCAACTTACTGAATACATATATATTAGGACAGCCAGCCCTTCATATCCATAGGCTCTGCATCCATGGATTCAGTCAAGGATAAATTTAAAATATTTGAAAAAAGAATTGTGTCTGTACTGAACTTGTACATATTTTATTCTTGTCATTATTCCCTAAACAATACAGTATAACAAGTATTTACATAGCATTTACATTGAATTAGGTATTATAAGTAATATAGAGATAATTTAAAATATATTGCAGCATGTGCATAAATTATATGCAAATACTACATACACCATTTTATGTCAGAGACTTGAGCATCCTTGGATTTTGGTAGCAATGAGGAGCCGTAGAACAAATTTCCCACAATATCGAGGGATGACTCTTTATAGATCAGATATACACTGATATATACACACATATATATTGTGTGTATATTGTGTATGTGTATATATAATCTATTAATATATGTGCATATGTTGCACATATGATTACAGTTATATGTAACTATAATTTACAATAATTCTTATCTCCTTATAGAACACACTTTCTGCCTTTTCTCAGTTTTTAAAGATTGTCTCAGTTGTTCTTGATTTTCTTTTTACTCTAATATGTGGATTCTGTGTTCCACGCTACAAAAAAATGTTGTTTGAATTTTTATTAGAATTTTCTTAAATGAATAGATTAATTTGAGAATGATTTACACCTTTAGAATGTTATTTGCTTCTCCAAGGTCTTGATTTTTTTTTCCATTAATCTAGGTCTTCTTTTATGTGCTTAGTAGAATTTTAAATACGCATATGTGCATATATGTGTCTTTGTGCATATGTTGTGTGTGTATGTGTATATATGATCTCAGAATCCAGAATGTGTAAATAGCTGATACAAATTAATAAGGAGAAATGTGAGAAATCTCATGGGGTGGGGGGAGGGGGGAGGGACAGCATTAGGAGATATACCTAATGTAAATGACGAGTTAACGGGTGCAGCACACCAACATGGTACATGTATACATATGTAACAAACCTGTACATTGTGCACATGTGCCCTAGAACTTAAAGTATAAAAAAAAAAAGAAATGTGAAACATCTGATAGACAATTCAGGCAAAGGATAGAAACAGGGAATTCACAAAACAGAGGAACTAAATGACCAATACATGTATGGAAAATAATTTTACCTCACTGGTAATCAGAGAAATAATATAGTTTTCATATGACAATGTGAAAAAAAGAATATCATTTTGTAACAATAAGATTGATGTACGATATCAGATGTTGGCAAGCATCAGGTAAAGGAGAAGCCTCACACTCCTAAAGTGACTATAATGTGTTCAATCACTTTGGAACACAGTTCCTCAGTATCTGGAACATCTGGTGTCTACCCAATATCCTACATCCGTCTAGCAATTCTACTTCTGGGTATAATTTTTAAGGAAACCCTTGCATCTGTGCACAAGGAGACATATACATAAATGTTGAGTGAGGCATGCTGTGTGACAGCAAAATTTGTTAAAAATTCAAATTCTCATTAATCAGAATAAGTTACGATATATGATGGAATACTGCACAGCCAACAAAATGAATGAATTGGATCCATAACATAGATAACTCTCAAAACATACTGCTAAATAAAAAAGCAAATAACAGAATTTTACATACAGAATGATGCAATTTATATACATTTTAAGAACACAAAGTAATGCTGCTGTCAGGCAGCACATATATGTGTAGCAACAAGGACTGAAAAAATAAGCCCAAAGTCACTATAGTGATTGTCTCCATCAGGGAGGGAGGAAAGAAGGGAGGGGTATTAGAACATAAAGCCAAAAGAATAAAAAAGGACTTAAGCTTTGATCCTTATTTCTTTCATTGAAATTAACCGGAAGCCCAAATGACAGTATGTTAGCACTTATCATTGCTTATGAATTGTAGTCATACATTTGGTTGTTCATTGTATGCTAAACCTCTCTGATTTTTTTTTAACTTCTTCTTTTATAGATAGAGTCTCACTCTGTCTCCCAGGCTGGAGCGCAGTGCTGCAATCATGGCTCACTGCAACCTCTGCCTCCTGGGCTCAGGTGATCCTCCCACTACAGCCTCCCAAGTAGCTGGAACTACAGGTATGTGCCACCACAATGGGCTAATTTTTGTATTTTTTTGTAGAGCCATGGTGTTACCATCTTGCCCAAGCTAAAACTTTTTCTTTTAAAATGTTTTCTTTGCTTGAGCTAAACAGCAGGCTTCCTTCTATGAGGCCTCCCTGGCACCTTTTCACATAGTTCACCTATCTGACTGTAGACCTCTGAGTTTCACTGTTCCTGCTCTGTGGCATTGCTCTATTTATCTCCTCCTCAGCTCCCATCACTGTCACAAGTGTGCTTTCGCTTTCTCTTTAGTCCCTGTGCTTTGGTCACCTGTCCCACCACCGTTGGCACATAGTAGGGATTTGTTTGTTGAATGAACGAATGTTGCATTGGAAAGCAAGGAGCAATTTGCCACCTTGGTTCTTCTCTCAGCTCTTCTAACAGCTACCTGTGTTGGTTCCCAGCAACCTTTCAGTGTCAAAATGGAAAGGTTTCTCTGTTTTCAGAGAGGAATAAAGATAAGGTTATACACTCCCCTTTACCTTTCACATTACTGCACTTTTCCTGCTCAGGAAAAAGATCTTCTTCAAACCACACTAGGACACCACTCCAACTCACTTGCTTTGCTTGGCCTCTTTTCCCCTGGCCAGGGTCTCCCTCACAGAGAAAAGCCTGCTGTGTCTAGTTGGCCCCAGGACATTCTCTAGGTCACTCAAGGACTTTGTTTCTTAAAGGCCCCAAGTAACCACCCTGCTTTCTCTGAACATTTAAAAATACATTAAAATAAAATAGAAAACTTGTTTTAAATCAGCTTAGTACTGTGATTCTGTCACACAAAAATAAGAACCACATATTTACTTAAAATGGATTTATTTTATCTGTTTGTCTTCATATTATTATTTTTTATTATTTTTTATCATTACTTGTGAAGCTGAAATAGACACTTCCCAGTTGTTCCACTTGTATTTGCATTTAAAACTTCTATTTAAAGTGAAACACTTGCATTAAACATTGGACCATTTTTAAAGAATAATTTTTTAAAATACGAGCATTATCATTATAATAATGATGCCATCATTATATTCACCCCTATTTATCTGAGTCTTCTAAGATTAGTCTCAAAAACATATGTTAACCAGAGCTGTATCTTTGCAAATGACAACATCAAGGTGCTTTGCATAAGGTGTGTAATTTTTCTAGCACAACCCTTTGTTTTCGATACCAAGTTGTGCAATTGCAAGTAGAAAAAAAAAAGCACATGGCTCTTTAAAACTTGCAGGTATGTGTGCAACTGTCCAGTTTCCATTATTGGGACTTTTCTGGGCATGTTTCTAAAAGATTTTGTTTAGAATCCTTCTCGAGCAAGATAGAGAACAGAGCAGAGTCCACTGACAACCTGCCCCTAAACCACTGAGAATAAGGAAGAGGTTGGAGCAGAAGGGCCATTTGTCTTTGTTATTAGGAAATAAATCAACCATTGTTTTCTTGGCCAAATGCAAGGAATGTCATTATTACCAAATAAATTGTGTCATTGCAAATCAATCGAGCCACCTTTCATTTAAATGTGAATCGGTTTAATTGTCTGGGCTTCAAACTTGATTCCACCCTAAGGAAACAAATGACTAGATATGTAGATCATTCAAACTCTACATTTGATACAAAATTTTCTACAAAAGCAGAAGTTTTTATTTTTTAGATTAGTCAACACACTAACTTGTCATTCTATATTCTTTTCTCCTAACGAAGGGGTTATCACGAAGCTTTTCCTTGTGAGTGTAAGATCAATTTGGCAAAAAGTTAAAGGCTGCCTTTCTCAGACTATGGCAAAACTGACATGCTTTGAGATACCATGAGTGAGGTATTTATGTCTGAATACCACCCACTCATCTTAAGGTGTATCTTTTAATGACACATAGGAAATAGTGGCATAAACTTTCCTGTATATTTGGAGTAATTTTCCCAAGGACTTAGGGTAGATTGACTTACTTTTAACCAAGTTTCAATCTACCTGTTGCTGAACAGGAGCCTTAGAGTTAAAACAACCCTAGGTTTTAGGTTCTGCTATGGGAATTTTGCATATGGCTATAATTTCATTGGTGTACAGTTCTAAGCAGCACAAACACAATTTCTGAATTAATGATGCTGCTCAACCAAAAGATTACCCTATTCTCTTCTCTGGTTTCGCTCTAGTTTCTCACACTGTCCTTTCTCTGTGGCCTCTCTCCCACCTCTGACCTCCTCCCCAGTTTTCACCCTTGCTTTAACAATTGATTTATGATGGGCCCATGGAAGGGTCAAGCCCACTTTTATGGTTTGCTTAAAATATTTCTTTTAGAGTGAGCATCAGAAGTGGTCTTCAATCCCTCCTAAACAGTCTGACCAAGACCTCAAAAGACCTTCCTTTACTGCCCATCACTGTGTCTTATTTATATCTTTTGTACTGGTGAAGAGAAACTCATTAAATAAGGCAATTTTGAAACTTTTGCTAAAATGAATAACTTATAAAAGATGTCAAATTTAGCTTTTTTCCCCTCCAGTGAGAATGTCTGTGAATGATTATATAATTCAGGAGTAGGGAGGTATGAGAAAGAGAGAAGAAAAAGCCCCTAAGAATAAAGATGAGCCTTGGATTATTTCTTTTAAGGGATCTATTTTTCTTTGAGTTTGACAGTTTGATCTTTGCTAACACTGAAGCCTGCAGGTCTATTGGGTATACTCTTCCATTCATTGCCTCAACAGTAAATTTCACCCTTTTGTTTAGTTGACTTCCTGTTGTTGTTTCAATATGCTAAATAATTGCCATATTCAGAAATGTTTTTAAAAGCTCTGGTTAATAGAACCGATAAAAACATTATTTTCTACATTTTAAAGATTCGGAAGACAGAAAACAACTTGAAAATATAGGGCTATTTATAAACACATACACAATCTGAAAGACTAAATAGTGCCTAAAAATAGGAGAGTTTCCTCCAAGATTCCTGGCCTAAAAGTTAATATAACTTTCATGTTCTAATGTGGATCTTAACATTGAACTGTAGATGGTTGTGACATCTTTGCCACCTTTAGTGAGCCTACATTAAATAGCACCAGACGACACTTCTGTAGATGGCTTCCTAGAGCTTATTGATCTCCTCCCTCCTTGGTCATTAAAAAATGTGATTTATTAGTCTGACATTTTTAATAGGGCAAAGCTCAGAGGTTTATTGCAAGGACTTTCTAGTGTCCATGTTGGCCTAGGCTGCTACCAAAGTGCAAAAGCTGTCAAGATATCTATCTACACCGCTGTCTAATAAGAAGCTGACTTTTTTTTTTCAGCTAAATGGCAACCTCTACGTATTTAAAGTGTTTTACACCTATTACATAGCAATGAATTAATTTTTCCCATTTCTCCCTTCTCTTTCATGTAGCACGAGGTGTTTCCCTCTAATTAAATGCCGTCGTTTTCTTAGTGTGAGGCTTGGCAGGACTCCAGAAGCAAGCAAGCCTGAACTGAAGAGGTCTGCTGCCAAGAGTCTGTGTGACCTCAGACAAAGAGCGGGTCTCTGAGCCACTGCCTTCCTCAGCCAAGAAGGAGACCCCCGCTGACAACCAGCAGGCTCTCAGGCGTGACATCGCAAATCCAGCCCTCTAAGTATCCCTGAGCCAATATATGGAAATACTGTAGTCCAAAGCGAGGTCTGGGGCCTAGATTCTAATTTCCTAGTCTTTGTAGTCATGGATCTTCATGAATGGGAAGAAATATGTGTGCTGAACATCAAATTTAGATTCATACATCAGAGCTTTGGCAGGTGCCCAGCAGAAATTTGGGGGGCAGGAGGTGAGTAGAATATGAATAGCAGGGGATATTCAAATAAGCGAGTCGTGTGGGGCTGGATTCCTGCCCCATATTTGGACCTTCTGCCCCACTAAAGTCATCAGCTCCTTTTCCTCCAGTTTTTTTTCCAGTAATGCATGTCTAATTTGCATGTACTTTGGTAGTAAGAGCTCTATAAGAGAAGAAGGAGGAGCAGAAAGAGGAAGAGAAGTACCGTGTTTTGAAAGAAGGAGCTGTGGTTCTTTTGATTTTAGACTCTTTAATTAGCCACATCATGTTTGTGGCGTGAACCCAGAATAGGAGTTTCACAACTTCCAGGGGATGTTTAAATAGGCGTGAGGAATCAGAATTCTTCTTGTCCCATTTGCATGCCCACGTACGCTGCCCCAGAGACACCACAGGATAAGGAGAATCTGGCACAGGCCTATAATTAGAAGCTCTTCTGTGGACAATAAACGGATAAACTACTGCATTTGAGATTAGCTAGGATATTTGTGTGTTCTATGATACCAGGACTACAGCTGAATTGTTTTGACTAATGTTTTTGAAGCAAAAAATATGGTCCCAGCACTCATTTGATGGTGAATTGTAAAATGCCTTGCCTGTTTCTTTCCCTTGTTACTTCTTTCTAACAAGTAAACACGGTAGACATGTCAGTGGTTGCTCTGGGGAAGCAGATGCCCTGACCAGGACGCTTCCCTTGTGTTGCTAAGCGACCCTCTTCCAAGAAATTCCTGGGGGTTGGGGATGATCATAGTAGGTCCCCATGTCACTGGAGCAGTCCTAGTTAATAATATGCTATTGTCCCAGCATACAGATTAATAACTCCTTTCACTCTCAAAGGTGTCTCGGTTTGGATCGGGTATGTGGTACCCCCATCAGTGGGGACACTGCATAAATGTGGAATAAGACTGGCATTTCAACCTCAGGTTCATATTGTAGTCCTCAGTGGTGAAGTGTAACTGCAGGGGGGCCTGATCCTGCATCACATGTTTCAGAGTCACGTAGACCTGAGTCTACATTGTTTAGACATATGAACTTGGATGAGTTACTGACTCTCTGAGCCTCAAGTTTCTCACCTATAAAACAGAATAACCATTTATTAAAAATTATAAAAAAGAATAAGCATTGTAACAAAGAATAACCATTTATAACCAAGGATTACATATGAAGCACCCAATATCAGTGCCCATAAGTCAGGAACTAAATTAATATTTCCTTTCACTGACGCCTGCCTCCTAACTTCAGCAGTAAAATCTTTTCAATTCTCAATTACGCCTTTTCAGCTACATATTAATTCTGACGGAAATAATAAATCTAAGTCTATCTCTGAAGATCAGAGATAAGGCTTCTGTTTCCAGCTTCACCACTGACTTGAAGCACACAAGTCATCAGCAAGCTGTGCAAATTGTTTACTAAGCCTGTATGACAAGGAGGATGATATAACAAGCAAAGAACATTGAAAGACTATTCCTTTTTTTCTTTTTAACAGAACAAGCATTGATTCTTTTTTTTTTTTTTTTTTTTTGAGGCGGAGTCTTGCTCTGTCACCCAGGCTGGAGTGCAGTCATTCTCCTGCCCCAGCCTCCCAGGTGGCTGGGACTACAGGCGCCCACCACCACGCCCGGCTAATTTTTTTTTTTTTTTTTTTTTTTTGTATTTTTAGTAGAGACGGGGTTTCACCATGTTAGCCAGGATCGTCTCGATCTCCTGACCTTGTGATCCACCCGCCTCGGCCTCCCAAAGAGCTGGGATTACAGGTGTGAGCCACCGCTCCCAGCTGATCACTTTTTTAAACATTCCACCAGTGGTGCCAGAAAGTGTACTGGATGCTACATGAGTTAGAAAAAGCAGCAATGGCCCATGACCTAAGGGACTGGGCATTTAGTTGGAAAAGTTATAAATGGACCCAAATGCCACAGGGTTTTTCAACCTTTGCACCATGGACATTTCTGGCTCTGTGGTAAAGACTGTCCTGTGCACTGCAGGGCGTTTAGCAGCATCTTTGGCCTTTTCCTGCTAGATGCCAGTAGCATCCCCCCATCCCAGTTGTGACAATCAAAACTGTCTCCATTCGTGCGACTGCATGATTTTCAGGGTGCAGCGCAAAATGAAAATGTAGGCTCCTTGTTGAAAAAGCAAGGAAAAAGTAACATTAAAGGCACTGAAACGTGCAGCTTTTCCTTCTTCCACCATCTCTCTCTCGACCTGCCTTGATAGTAATATTTTTATTTGCTATTTAATGTCAGTCCAATAAAGAAAAATTAAAACTTTAACTTATTAGCATGAATTTTACTGTTTATCTTCATGTTGCAGAACCCCAGTTTTAATCGCAAATATAACAGCATTTAGCTTGTATAAAGAAATGATATAGCTGAGCGCAGTGGCTCACGCCTGTAATCCCAGCACTTTGGGAGGCCAAGGCAGGTGAATCACCTGAGGTCATGAGTTCAAGGCCAGCCTGGTCTACATGGGGAAACCCTATCTCCAGTAAAAACACAAAAAATTAGCCAGGGAGGGTGGCGTGTGCCTGTAATCCCAGCTACTTGGGAGGCTGAGGCAGGAGAATCGCTTGAACCTGGGAGGCAGAGGCTGCAGCGAGCCAAGAATGCGCCACTGCACTCCAGGCTGGGTGACAGAGTGACACTCCATCTCAAACAAAGACACAACTCCTATGTCATAGTTCACACATGCACATGCATGTCACTCTTACTAGAATAGTGAAAATGTTGCACAAAATATGCACACATTCAGCTGGGCATGGTGGCTCATGCCTGTAATCCCAGCACTTTGGGAGGCCAAGGTGAGCAGATCACCTGAGGTCAGGAGTTCGAGACCAGCCTGGCCAACATAGTGAAACCCCATTTCCACAAAGAATACAAAAAAATTACCCAGGATTAGTGGTTGCGTGTGCCTGTAATCCCAGCTACTCAGAAGACTGAGGCAGGAGAATTGCTCAAACCTTGGAGGCGGAGGTTGCAGTGAGCTGCGATTGTGCCATTGCACTCCAGCCTGGGCAACAAGAATGAAACTCCATCTCAAAAAAGAAAATAAAAACATGCACACATTCTACACACGCTCTCTACCTTCAGCTTACTGCTGAGTAGGGAAGCTCTGGAAGGAAAAGGAACTATGCATTGCCCTATCTTTCCTTTTCTCTCTGTGTCATCATTTTCAGGACAAGTGCTTGGCTAATACAGGAAAATGGCCTGAATAAGAAAGAATATGACAGGATTCCTTCATTGCTTGTATTTTTCTGCACTCAAAGAAAGCTCTGGTTCAAGCAGAAAGTACAGCCTAGCGGAGCTACATTGGTATAGATGAAACACTCTTAATTTCTACTACTTTTGAGTCTTACTGAACTCCCATTCATGGTAGACCACCAGTATTCTGTGCTCATGGGGCACCATGATGAATGCTACTAAAATGTGAGTGGGGTGGCAAGAAAAGGCATCCCCACATGTTCTACATCTTTTTTATGCACATTCTCCACTGTCCCATCAGACTTTACTCACAAAATCCAAGTTCAAAGATAAAATTATTAAGAATGATAAGGGGCAGCAACAGAGCATTAAACGAAACATGGGGCCCTTCAGAATATGCAGGCCCGTGACAATGCATCAGTTGCCAAACATTGCCAAACATTTTCTGGGGGTTGAGAACCACCTAGGTGTGGTACACAGTAGGCTGCACTCTGTGCAATCCTGAAACAATTGACAGAATCATAATGGATTTAAAATGTGCTATTTCAGACAGGGGAACAAGGAAAGTAAAGAGATAGAATGTGAGTGGGACCGTAGAATATAAAAGTTTGGAAATTCCCTGAGCTTATCCATTGTTAGTATTTTATTTCTTCTCTTTGGTGAAAAACAGTTTTGAAAGTGTTTAATTTTTTGATACATCATATTTATAAAATATTATTAATTTTTGTCCCCACAAAGGAAATTTTTGTCGGTGTGTACACCACTAATTGAGAAAGAAGTTATTTAAAAATGGGGCAAATTGTGCTTATAATTATACACCATGTATTTTAACTTATGGATGAAAAATTCTGAGCAACTTTATACTTTTCCAGGAGATACATTGCACTATAAAAATCCAAGTTTTTATATGTCATCATCAAGTTTTTATATGCATAAAATGCAGCAGATGAAGATGCACAACCCCTTCTCTTTTTACAGAAACCTAATTGAAGCAATAATAATTAACATTAGTGTAAGAACCCAGGCCATGTTGAAGACTTGGCATCAATATTGCATGCAATTTTGCAATTAAAATACGAATATGAAAAGATAATCAGATAACTTAAGTTTAAGGATTCTTTCCACGTCTTTGGGGATTCGCTGCTAAACATAAACAGTGGTAGATGAACAGGAAGCTAAATAAGGACTTAAAATACTCAGGTTTAAATCCCAGCTGCTTCCCTTTACCTTTCTGCACCCCAGTTTCCTATCTGTCCCAATGGTGATAAGCCTTATCTTGTTCCCTCACAGGGTTGTGTTGTGAGCATTAAATAAAATAGTGTGCAAAGGAGTTTTGTTAACTATGAAAAGTGTATGAGTATTCGGCAATCTGTCATTATTAATTACATCGGAAGGGTCTGAACCACCTACATGTGTAATCAATTTTTTTCAGACTATCCCTAAAAAAGCACAGGATAAATAATGCTAGTTGCTATATAACAAACAATTCTCAAATATCAGTGGCTTAACACAAATATATTTATTTATTACCTATCTTAGTCTGATGTAGGCCAGATGGCTCTCCTTTGTGACTCTCCTCCACACTGTGACTCAGGAACCCAGGTTCCTTCCATCATGTGACGACTCTGTTCTAACACATATCCTCCACAAATGCTATAGCATGCGAAGAGAAGAGGTATGGAGATTCATGCAGGAGACTTGTAAAGCCAGTCCTGGAATATGTCTGCTCAAATTCCATGCCTAAAATATAGTCAAGTGACTTCAAACTAACTGCAAGGAAGAATGGGAAATGTAGTCTTTCTGTATGCCCAGAAAGAAGAAACAACGTTTGGTAAGAATCTATCTAGTCTCAGCCACATTTCAGAAATAATATGATGGCCCAATACAGAAAATTATTATTTTATTTTCTTGTATGCTAAATCTGGCCAGGGAAGACCTGACAGGTCATTGTCATTTTAAGTGATGTCTGCTTAGACTTGAGTTTGAGTCCAGGCTGTATCTTACTAGATGGGTAAAGTAGCATGCATATTTGAGCTAACCTTCAAGAAAACATTTATTTGTGTGATATTTTGATTATAGTAATGAAATCAACAGTACTGACTGTGCATTTGTCATATATATTTGGCACAAAGCTAGGCACGGGGTTGAGACCAGTACACACACACACATAGGCACACACACATATTTATCAGGCCCCAAACCCTTACCCCAACCTCCAGCTCCAGGAACTATAAAAAGCTGGAGAGTCACAATTAGCCCACAGAGAACAACAGTGAGCAAAACTAGGAAATCCACAATTAAGCACTACACTGTGAGTTTCTGACTATAAAGCAGAGGCTGTGGATTTTCATCTCATCGGCTGAATTGGTCCCATTTTGTTTGGACCACATTGTGTTTTTTTTTTTAAATCTGAACCAACATCTTAAAATCATATTTCATTATAACATTCTCTTGGAGATGTAGAAAATCCAGCAACTTCCCCTCCCTACCCTGTAACAACCAATGGAGCTGAGTAGTGGTCATCCCCTTGACACGGGACACACCCCTCCAGGTATTATGGCCCTACCACTCTCTACTGAGGCTCCACAGTGAGAAATCTTGGATTGTCATTTGTCATATCATTTTCCTCTAATTTAAACAATGTTTTTCTATACTCACGTCTCTATAAAAATTAGAAAATGAAAAATAGGACAAGAAAATCCTGGGTTTCATGAAATATGGGAGATTGCAAAATATGAGTGAGGTTGAGGGACACTCTTAAACATTTACCATGCAAAGAGACTGCATCTTCATCCACAACATAGAACCTGGGATTGCGTTACATTACCACCCCGGCCTGGTAGACACTTAAAAAAAGATAGCTTTCTTGAATTATAATTTAAAAATCATTAAATTTTCTTGTAATCAATGTAAGATTCAGTGATTTTAGTTAATGTATTCAATTGTACAATCATTACCACAATGTATTTTTTAGAACATTTCCATCACTGCCCAAATTCCTTTGTGCCCAGGTGACAGTTATTCCCTGCTCCCATCCTCAACTCTAGGCAAATACGGATCTGTTTTTCTTCTCTGTTTGATAGACATTTGAGTGTTTAAATCATGCTCTAAGAGCTATAAGGTATTCAGGGGAGAAGGACATTATTCCATTCTGACACAGCAAAGACCATATATAAAACAGTCTTTTGACAGTTTGTATATACAGATGCTGACAAAAGAGGTAGGTATTTGAGAGTTACTATCATTTTTTTTGCTTAATAACTATCTGCAGAATCACTCTCTTCCGTAGAATAGTTTCAATGCAGCCCGAAGATTGCCTAGATAACTTCCTTTGTATTTGTGCATAAGTTGAAAATTTAAGACAAAATACAATTCACATCATACTACTATTAATACGCTTATGATTTCATTGTTCCTTATAAATCGAACAATAGCAATAAACAACATGTAAATAAACGTCTCCAAATCCTTTTCTTCTTTTCACCTGTAAGGGAATCAGAGGTCCCTGAAGGCCCAAAACGGGTCATGATCTCCATGGAACAATCAATAATTACTGTAACTCCCAAGTCTTCTCCTTTCAGACCTCAAAACATTTATAATCTGTATCCCTGATTAAGCAATTTATCAAGAGTTTTTTCTTGTGACAGTTCTTCTGTTGTTTCTTGTACTATTCAGTTCTTACCTTGATATCATTTAGTTTGACATATGTTTATCATGTAACCTTGACCATCTATTTCCTTAATAATTTAAGATCAATTAGAGTTCTTACATATCCTTGTATTCTTTGTGCAAAGCCTTGATCCCCTACCTTTCCTGTAGTAGGTGTTCAATAAAACATGTACTATTTCTTTTTGAAGAATCGATGTCATTTATGAATTACATTTAAGAATTATAAAAGTAATTCTTCAGCTTTAAATGCAATAAAAATAAAATGACTTGGTTGAATCAATATAGACAAGATTTAGCAATGTTTTGTTTGTTTATCATTGCAACTAAGATGCTGAAACAGCTTAAGGTGAGGTTGTTCTGCTTATTTTTGTATCTTAACAATCAAATTAGATCAACTATTTAATCTTTTGCTCACAGCTCTGCCATTTGGTCAATTAAACAAGGAAGTCTGGGCACATCCTAGAAGCAGTATTACTGTTTGCCACTTTTCTGTTGCTTCTGGGTCTTTTGTTTTTGTTTTTGTTTTTCTCTATGTCTTTCTTTCTGCCTATCTACTTTTCCCGTCATTGTTCGAGTCTGTCTCTCCTCCCTGAGTCCATCCGCGTCTCTGCTGTGGTCTGTGTTTGGTGGTGGTTCTCCGACTGGCTCCTACAGTGTCAGCATCCCCCAAGTTCAGGGACATTTCAGAGTACCAGCACTGGCTTGTCTCACATAGAAGATCTGGAAGTCATTTGTAGGTAAACACGGGTCATAGGAGGCATGCAGGGAACCTTTAACGTCCCATGCAGGTAAGATATTTGTGCTAATAATTTTTTCAATAAAAAGTGAAGAAGGAACAAAAGGAAAGATAGTAAATTCTCCAAACAGAGAAACTGAAATATTTTAGAACATTACAGAAATGCCACATCATAAAACCTTAATCCTTGATTTGATCCAAATGGAATTTAATATTCAATAAATGCCACTTATTAGGAGAGAGTCTATATATTGAAGTGCGCCGTGAATCTGTATTAAAAACATGCAATCCATCTTCTTTTCAAGATTAGCATGATGTCTCTCTCTCAGAATACAAGGGTAACACTTTTTAAAAATCTGCAAGATTATTCTTTCGGGCTGAGGTTATAACTTGATCAGAGAAATTGCAGCTTAAGAGAATTTCACTTTTAAATGCTTTTTGCGTGTTTTCACCTACATCTGATATTCTCAACAAAGCCACTTTGAGATCTTGAAAAAAAGTTTTTGAAATAAGCAAGTGTCCCTTCCTGGAGGAAAATAATTCTACAGATGTCACATCCTCACCCCACAACAAGACTGTCCCCCAGAAACCTCCAGCCTTCCCGCTGCTTCATATTCATTAATTAGTCTGAGTTTTCCTCCGTGTTTCGTTTACAAAGCCACTTAAACCCACGCACCCATTTAACATATTTATGACCCCAGCTTTCTCTCTGTTCTCTGAGACTGTACCGTAATTGTTCTCTGGAACCAGGGACTGCAGAGAGCCTTCCCTGCTGAAAAGAGACAACATAAAGAAGGAAATGAATGTGTGCGGGTTGAATACCTTCAACAAAACGACTGGGTGCAGTTTGGCCCCTGTGCCCCCCCCTCCCGGGGTCACTTTAATTGAGTGGAGCCTCAACCTCTATTGAGTGTATGGGAGACTATTAACTCTTAACAACGCTCCGTCTCAGGTTATTTATTTATTGCTTAAATGATTTGTTATTGCTACTTGAATTTAATACACCCTCTGGGAACCAAGATGGCAGCATCATGTTACAGAAAAACTACAAGTTATTTTAAAACTGTAATTGACGTTTTATGAGAGCCATAAAATCTTTCTGAACAAATAACTTACCATTAGTCAGAACCTTCAGCGGGAGATCTGTAAAATTAAGGATATGGTAGAACAGTACTGTACTTGTGTGTGTCTGTCTGCATGTGTGCAGGAGAGGGTGGGACGTAGGCAAGCAGGGAAGCAGCAGAAACATTCTAGTGGGTTATTTCTCACTGCTTCCAAGCATCTTGATTTAAACCATCACACGTTTGCGCCAGAGGGATGTGGGAAATGAGGCCAAAGGTTCCCAGAAATGATGACCTGTATCTGACAAACACATTTCAGGTGACCACCCTGGGTCCTTCACCTTTGGCTAGGCATGGAAACAACTTCCTAGCTAGACACCTGGTGTACTGCAGCCGAGCTCCCCAGCTTACCAGCAGGGAGACATCAGTTAGAATAGCACCTCCTTGGGCTATCAGGTCCAATCACATGTGGGTTCTTGAGATGTTTATAGCAGCTATGAGAACGTGTCATGGACAGGTTTGGAGCATCCTAGTTCCTGGTCCAGCACAGTTTAACATTTTGACATTGATATGAGGTAATAAGATAGACTTGAGTTGTAAAATCCACAATTCCAAAAATAGTACTGCCAGTTTTCTATTTAATGGGATGCTGTCGTGGATGCCACCCAGATCCCTCACCAGGACTGAGGTTCTCATTCCTCCAGTTGTCTTGACTGTTGGCCGCTGAGCTCACAGTTGCATCCCCAGAAATTGCCTTTGGTAGAAGTGAGGTTGCCTCACCCAAGTTATGTCCCCTGCTCCAGAGTAGCCCAGATCCGTAGAGGTGGTAAAAAAAAGCCCAGCTTTCTCACCTCAATTCTGGACAACTCTAAACTGCCACCCCAGTTCCAGAGTGACATATAGATTACCCAAGGCCTTGGCTGCAACTGCATTGCAGTTCAACTCCTCCCTCTGCCCCATTTGGCTTTCCTCGCTCCCTTCCAGATGTTGTTCCCGAGAGCACTCCCCAACTCTGCACACTCTCAGAATACATTTCCAGGGGAACCCAACCTAAGACACATGTTCACTTTGCCTTCATTGACCCTTCCAGCCAACTTGGCCTCCTAAGGATCACACTCTTACCCACCAGCCAAGGGAGCCCCAGGCTGCTTCATAAATCACACAAGAATTTACTTAGCTGGCTTCCAATCTTTTTTGCTCTGATGTTCTTCCTTGTAGTTTCCAAATGCTCAGCTCTGAAGTCCCCACCAAATTCCACTTATGGATCCTGAATTCTGGTCACATTTTTATTTTCTTTGTACCTTACCTTTTCCCAGTTGGCTTTGACTCTGAGTCCTTGTTCCATATCTTGGAGGTAATTTTTGTAGCCAGTGGTAAGAAGCTCCTCACAATAGGTCCCAGATGAAAGAGGAACCCTACCTGTCTAGTTAGTGCTGCCCTCTCCCCCACCGAGCCCTCCACCCCACCCACCTGCCAATATTTTGAGGTAAGCACGTCAGACAAAGGGAGATTAGGAGCATTCAGAAAATTAGACACTAGATGCAATTCATGACAGGAGCACATGATATTCAGATTTTGTCGGGCCTTAATCTTCTAAAAGTACTAGCAATGTACTAGGTACTACACGGAACACAGCATACACACTATGTATACAAAACTAAATGAAAGTGCATAGGCACAGAAATAAATAGCACAACACAGGGCATCTACTGATTATATACAATATGGCTGATTATGTAGAATAATACACACAAGAGGAAACTTAAAGATCATCAAAGACACTAACTTCTTCCCCTTCCCCATCATGCGTGCATATAACATGCCAAACTTCGTTTTCTAGACTATGAGCTTCTGATCACTTGTCTTTAGGACAGGGGAATTGTCACGTCTCTGGATGTCCTTTTTATTTCCAAAGAGCTCAAGTTATTTGAAAGTTATTTTCAAGGAAGTTTAAAACTATGGGATTTGTTTTAATCAGGCATGAAAGACATGCAGACACAGAAATGATTATTATGAAGTCAATATTCACAAACTGCTAGGAACAGGAGGTATGACACGCCACACAGGCCATGTGGGGAAGCACCAGGGTCGTCAGAAGGCAGAGGGAGCCAGGGGAAAACATGGGCAAAATTCTTTACTGCAGTTTCCATGAGGAGGAACCCATGAGGTAGAACAAGCAGGTTTAGGATTGGCTAGTTTGAGTAATTTCATGGGCTCTGGAACTTAGCCACTGTTTCTAACTGTCTGACACCTGGCCCTGGGGTGATTGAGACAGGTGGATAATGGCCATGAGTGGGAAAGCCAGATAAAGAAGGTGATTGGTGGCTATCCACAGGATGAGTCTATCCCTAGGAAAAATCCCTACAGGGGAATTGTTGGCCGTAGATGTATTCGTCCATTCTCATCCTGCTGTAAAGAAATACCTGAGACTTGGTAAATTGTAAGAAAAGAGAATTAATAGGCTCACAGTTCCTCAGGCTATACAGGAAGCATTGTAGCATCTGCTTCCAGGGAGGCCTCAGGGAGCTTTTCCTCATGGCAGAAGGTAAAGCCAGAGCAGGCATCTTCATATGGATGGAGCAGGAGGAAGGGGAGGTGGAGGTGCTACACAGTTTTATACAACCAGATCTCATGAGGAGTCTATCATGAGAACAGCACCAAAGGGATGGTGCTAACCCGTTCATGAGAACTTCACCTCTGTGATCCAATCATCTTCCACCAGGCCCCACCTTCAACAATGGGATTACAATTGAACATGAGATTTGGGTGGAAACACGGATCCAAACCATATCACCAGGAAAATATGCATTTGTCATGCAGCAGATACTGAGAAATTTCCCTCCACTGAGGCTACTCATTGCTTTGTTCTTAAGTATAAAAATTATTAAAATTTGTAGTATTCTTTATTTAGAAAGCTAATGTTGTTAACTGATCATTCTCTTATCTGTATGTCTATAACTTACTAAAATAGGATGCAATGAAAGTCAATTTTCCTTCCATTGTCCTATTCCTTTTTAACCTGTACCCAGAGTGATTGGGGAGTGTGGGCTCTGGATTGGTTGGTGCGCAGATGAAAGGGGCACTCCCAGGCAAGTTGTTTGCTATCTCTAGGAGTTAGCTGCCCTGGGAGCAGTAGTTTCTCTTGAGTTAGCAAGCCTCAGATGTCAAAACATCAAACACAGAAACTAGAAAACGTGGTTATTACAAGGGATGAGCTGCAGCTGCCTCTCTGCGTTTTCTACCCAAAGTCCTACCTCCGCGCTATGGAGTTTTAACCTGGGATTTCCTGCAGAAGGCTCTCAGTTCCTTGCAGTTGGTCATTCTCCTCTGACTCTGCTTCCCCGCCTGAGTCAGGACAGAACCTCCTCTCTCACTTGTCTCACTTGAGAAACACCAATTTATCTTTTTCTTCTCCCATGTCCTGTACGTTACCCGGCACGTGGTTGGGAACATTCTAGTTATCTGCAAATGCCTTTTGAGCACTTACAAGTCTATCCACAGGATATGTTCCTATAGGACAATTGTTGGCTCCAGGGAAATATACCTTTGTCATGCTGTAGATACTGAGAAATTTTCCTCCATTCAGGCTCCTCATTGCTTTGCCCCTATTTATTATAATTTTTTAGTATTCTGTACCTAGTCAGTTAATGTTGATAACCAATCATTCTTCTATGAAGTATTAAAGTATAAAGTACTTCTGGAAAGTATTAACGTAAGAAGTAATTAAAGTCAATTTTCCTTCCACTGTCCTCATTCCTTTTTTACCTATACCAAGAGGGAGTCATAATAGTGTTCAGTTGATTACACTCTTATAAAATAATTTTCACCTCTTTATCATCTGGAAAAGCAACCCTAAGCCATTAAAATCATATATGAATTAATCTGGGTAGCGTGCACTGGTAGTCCCAGCTATTTGGGAAGCTGAGGCAAGAGGATCACTTGAGCCCAGGAATTTGAGACTTGCCTGGGCATGAGACTGTATTTAAAAAAAAAAAAAAGTGTGAATTAATGAAAAACATAAGAATGTTGTACGTGTTTTGATTAAATAAAAAAAGATAGGATAACTACAGGCAAATAATTCTTATAGAAAAGTTGATAGATTGTTTTTAGTAACAGAAGGAAAAGTGGAAAAGTCCAAATGGAGTATTTCCAAATAAAGTTTATGAACAATAGCAAGCATTCACAGTGCTCATATTTTATAGTTTGTTTTAGAGTCTCAAAACACTTCAGGAAAAACAAATAGAAGGAGAAAATGGTGATAATAACACAGATTTTCCTTGAGGCAGAACTATTTAATTTTGGGGAAGAAATTTGCTGTGCAAGAATAGAAAAAACATAAGTGCTTAATCATCTAGACTACCCATTTGCCCAACCAGCCTCAAAGACAGTCCATCTCTGACCTTTCATAGTCTCAGGTAATTTCCAGCAAGAAGAAAGTTCAGAACCTATATTTGATGGTTACTCTGCAGGAGGACTGATAAATGGGTGAAAATTTTTATTTTCTGAAGTTCAGCATCCCAATGCTTATTTGGACTGCTCTTTACTTTCTCATTTTCATTGTATATCTTAAAATTCCTGGCCAGGCATGGTGGCTCATGCCTGTAATCTCAACACTTTGGGAGGCCGAGGTGGGTGGATCACGTGAGGCTGAGGTCAGCCAACTTGATGAAACCCTGTCTCTACTAAAAATACAAAAATTAACTGGACGTGGTGGCACACACCTGTAGTCCCAGCCACTTAGAAGGCTGAGGCAGGAGAATCACATAAAACTGGGAGGTAGAGATTGCCATAAGCCAAGATCATGCCACTGCACTCCAGTCTGGGCAATAGAGCAAGACATCATCTCAAAAAAAAAAAAAAATTCATCTTTCTACCACAGAGGAACAAGAGAAAACCTCAGCTTACTTTTCACGTTTTACTTAGCACTTGGGTGAGTGTGACCTAAAAGCTCAAACATCTTTTGGTAGCCAGTGTTTTATGATTAAACAACGCAGTGCGTATGTAACATTTGTACCCCGAGGAACCACCTGAATATAGAAACTTCTCCAGTATCTTCTAGTCTGTGTATCTCATGGGAAGAGGGCATTGAGGAGGCAAGTGGAGTGTGTTTCTCCTCCCTAAAACCTTTAAAGTCTATTCTCATGGCCACCCAAAACTCACAGCTCAACATCATCTTTGACTTCTCCTTGCCTTTGAGATGATTTATTAACCCATTTGTCTCAAATTTCCACATACTCCCCAGGTCTTATCAACCTTATCTTCTTACCATTGCAAAAATGCAGTCCTGCCTTCAAAGCATCCCTCCTTGACTCTCTGAGTCACTTCTGCATTTACCAGCTTCTCCCCAGCACAGATGCCTCCAAAGGCTGACACTCCTGCTACGTTCGTCTTTCAAACTCATTCTCTTTGTGTTGTTCACATCCTTCTTCCCCACATTGTTTTAAGGCTTTCAAAAATTTTTCACTACCTAACAATGGACTCCTCTGGCTACACTGCCTGGCTACTTTCTCAGTGCCAGGCCTGCCTTAGTTCACCCTTACAATGACTCCCCTTGACAGAAGTGAGAAATAAAGTGGTTCAGCTTCACAGAGGTAGTAAGTGGAAGTCCCAGCCTTTGGTCTCTCATCTATCTGTTGTTAGAGACCATGTTCTTAATGAGTATACTCTGCCTCCTTTAGAGGCATTCTAATACTCAGAATTCCTGATTCTGAGATTTAAGGAGCTGAAAAATCAAGGCTCATATTATGTCTCACCACCTGAGCGCTCTGCTTCATCCCAGAGTAAATGATTTCTGTCTAGTGAGCCACTTACATGCCTTTGTTTCTATGTGGTCAGAATATTTGCTCCTTAAAGGCAAGTGACTATGTTATACTTCCTTCTATCTCCCACAACGTAATTACTCCCAGCTCAAAAAATACTTGGTTGTTTTGGAGAAACTTCTTCCATCTTTAAGGGATTCAGCATATTTGGTCTTGGGTTGTCAAACTGCTTTCTCAGCTGCATTTCTGGGCTCTTCCCCCTTTGGAATGTTAGAGATGGTTTCTTCTGCTGAGAAGTGTCAGAAAACAGACATGATGAAGCTGCACACTAGGCAGGACCCTAAAAGTATGTAGATTTATGCCATGGCTTGAAACATTGATTCACTTGCCTTAAAAGAAGATGAAAAATGTTTCTATAAAAAAATCAGTGCATAGAATATCAGTATGGGGGCCACATGAATGCAGAATTGTGGACAAATAACACAACTCCCCATGAGACTTTTAATTCCTTAGGTAGACACCCTCTGGTCCTGGTTGTATATTTTGTAGATGAAGTAAAATAAACTTTACTATTGTCATCCTCACTGAATTCTTCCACCCTGTAACCCAAACAGTGATATGTTTGGGTTAACTGGGTTGATGATGGTGATGAAAACAGACGCATGGGTGATAGGTGCACTAAAATCTCAGAAATCACCACTAAAGAATTTATCCATAAAACCAAAACCACCTGTTCGCTAAAACTATTGAAATTAAAAAAAAAAATAAACAGAAGCAGATGTCTCATGGGAGCCAGAGCATATGTTCAAGACATATAGCAAGTGCAGTAGGAATGTCCTTGGAAAGACACCTGCTGCTCCTCTCTGGACACTCAATGATGGGGCCGATTCAGTATCTGCAGCTTCTCAACCAGCAACTAACTTCACTCCCAGGCAATGATTTCAACCTTGGCTGTGCTGTGGAATTGACTGGCGATGTTAAGAGACAGATGCCCAGATCCCACTCCTGGAAACTGGATTTTTACGAACTTCTCGGACAATTCTAGTGCTCAGCCACAGGCTGAGAATGGTTGGTTTTCTGAACCCTTGCAACAAGATATGGCCTGTGAAGCAGCATCTGGAGGCACTTGAAGCTCATTAGAAATGCAGAGTCTCAGGTCCCACCCCAGAGCTGTCAGATCAAAATCAACATTTCAACAAGACTCCCACAGGACATGTATGCACATTGAAGTTTGAAGAAGCATAAATCTAGGTTATTCTTTTCCTATGTAGCTTCTGACCTCCTGAATCTTTGGCTTCTAGTAACTCAATGGCTTTTCATCTGTCTGTGTGATACTCTGCTTCTTTTCCTGCTCTAAGTTGTTGACTTCTTCTGCAAGTTTTGGAGGCATGCTGACGTCTCACCCCTGTTCCTAGCAAACTGTAACTGATCCAGTTAAACAGAACCACCTATCCCAGTTAGGCAGAGGTGCCCCAGGCCTGTTGGCCAGCCTGAAGACCAGCTGCATGGGAGGAGTCCTTACATGTCTGATCCACTGTGGCCAGATCTGGAGACACCCCATCCCAGAGGCCAGCTTTGCTTAGGTGAGGCCATGGGCCAAGCAGACATCCAACGAGGCCTCTCCTCTCTGATTCCTTTCCTTCCAGAGTTATCATTCTTGGAGATTACTATCATGTCTCACTCTGGAATAGCTAAACCTTGCAATGTGTTATCCACAGCTAAGAGATGCTTATGCAGGCGGAAGAGAATTCTGGTGTTGATGAATCGGGCCTCTGAGGATAAAAGGCCACTGGAAATGATTCATTATTTAACTTCACCCCAGGCCTAAGGGTGAAGTTAAAGCAGCCTGACAAATTCCATTCTGATGAAGAAAATGAGGTGTGGATAGAAGCTGCTGGCTAGCTATAAAAAGAGACATTTTTCCAAAGTGTACCAAAGTCTCTTTTGTTTTCTTTTCTTTTCGTTTTCTTTCCCTTTCTTTCTTTCTTTTTCTTTCTTTCTTTCTTTCTTTCTTTCTTTCTTTCTTTCTTTCTTTCTTTCTTTCTTTCTTCCTTCCTTCCTTCCTTCCTTCCTTCCTTCCTTTCTTTCTTCCTTTCTTCCTTTCTTTCTTTCTTCCTTTCTTTCCTCTCTTTCTTCTCTCTCTCTCTCTTTCTGTCTTTCTCTCTTTCCTTTCGTCTTTCTTTCCTAATAGAGTTTCTCTCTGTTGCCCAGGCTGGAGTGCAATGGTGCAGTCTTGGCTCACTGCAAACTCCGCCTCCTGGGTTCAAGTGATTCTCCTGCCTCAGCCCCTCAAGTAGCTGGGATTACAGGTGCCCGCCACCACGCTCGGCTAACTTTTGTATTTTTAGTAGACAGGATTTCGCCGTGTTGGCCAGGCTGGTCTTGAACTCCCAAAATCTTTATTTATTTAAATTCAAGATATATGAATGGTATTGACTAACCACGGTTTCATCTTTAGAAACAAATGCCACCTGGAGAAAGCAGGGAGACATTAAGAGTCTGCAAAGACAGCCATGAGAGGGCTTCCTGCACCCTCCCCTCCCATTCCCCACATCTCCAGTCCCGGATAATGGGTCTGCTTCCAACAGTTGCCACGTCGGCAGCAAGGTGTTGGAGACTTCCTGAAGAGATTCCGACATTTCCCCTGCGTTTGCATTTAATCCATGACTCTAAGGAGAGCTGTGATCTAAGAAAAAGAGGGAAAGACTGCAAAAGGCATTTCAGGGAGGGCTGTACCTTGTTTTGCTTTTTTGTGAGTGAAGGAAAGAACAGCTTTCCCTTAATCACCTTAAGGCATTTTCCTCCCAGGGTTGTCTTCACAGTCAGCATTTTTTTCAAACCCCCGAGAGCAGCTAAACCAAGCAAAGGACGACTCTGGATTAGGTTTCTGGAGTTTTACCTGAGATGACTTACTGTGAGTGAATTGAAGAATCTTTGCCTTCATAAATAGGCCAGAGGGTTGTTTGCCGTGGGGAGATTTGTAATCACTTCACCAGCACCTTTAAATCTACCTGCAGGTGTGCCCAGCTTAAGAAGAAATAATATTGAAATGCAAATTATAAATTAAATTAGGGAAGAACTATACTGTAAAATTTATAACTAAATAGTAAGAGCCTTTAAGCTAATTGATTAAAAATGAATAACGACTGGGATGAGAAATCTGTGGAACAGAAAAAAATTAATCCATTGTAAATAAATACAAAATGAAGAGAAAGTCCCTCTGCAATCTTTTCTGTACATTACTATGTGTAAATGTAATTCTTTTGACAAACAATTAGAATAAGAAGATGACACTGGTGCAGATTTAGGCAAAATGAATCTCTCTGTACACACTGTGCTATGGTCTGAATGTCTGTGTCCCCCAAAATTCATATGCTGAAGCCCTAATCTTCAAGGTAATGGTATGAGGAGGTGGGGTTTTGGGAGGTGATTAGGTCCTGGGGGCAGAGCCCTTAGGAATGGGATTCATGCCCTTCAAAAGAGACCTGAGGGAGCTCCCTCACTCCTTCCAGCAGAGAAGCAAAAAGACAGGTCCAGGAGGAGGGAAGTGGGGCCTCGCCAGACACCACATCTGCTGGCACCTTGATCTTAAACTTCTCAGGCTCCAGAACTGTGAGAAATAAATTTCCATTGCTTATAAGCCACCTCGTTTCTGGCGTTTTGTTGTAGAAGCCTGAGAGAACTGACACACTGTGAAGTCTATAAAATTTTGAACAACACTAGTTCCACACGCCTCTCCCATACTGGACATCTCAGTCATTTGGGAATATGGCAGATTCTATTTTCCAAGAACTGTCAAAGAATACATCCCATCTTACATGCTCTACTTAGCTATGTGGTTTTGACAGTCCTCATATATATATAATCCTCCCATCAAGAGATGAGGCCCCTGCCCCTGAGGAGGCAGAATTGACACCGTGCTACTTCCGAGATTGGTTCTCCCTGGGTCTTGTGGGACAGGGACACCTGGTATTGGAGACCAGCCACAGGCTGTAAGAGGAAGCCCAAGCATCCTTTGGAGAGGACTGTGTAGGGCGGATCTGAGATCCTCAGCCCATGGCCCTAGAAGAGCTCCCAGCCAATGGCCAGAACCGACTTTCCAGCCACATGCTAATCCAGGTTGAAAGCACGTTATCCAGCCTCAAATCAAGGCTACTTCAGCTGACCTGGGGTGGAGCAGAGAGGAGACGAACCTCAACTGCAGATTAATGAGCAAAAGAAATGACTTTTTGTTGCATGAAGTCACTAAGTCATGGGGTGATTGTCACAAGGTGAGAGATGATGAATACAAGGCCCTCCCCACACACCCTGCAGGGTTTTGCAAACATCCCAGAGATCTCAAGCAGAGCTCAATGCTCGGTGGAAAGAGCTTTGGTATTTGGACTTCTGATTAAAACTAAGGTCCCAGTGGCCAGGCCAATAGGAGATCCTGAAATCCAGCATCCCTGGTTTCTCTTTGGTTAGGAAATGAACTGGGGGCCTTGTCTACCCTCGAGGACCACCCATAGCCAGACTTCCACTGCCTACCCCACCCTCTTCATAGGACCTGTAGACCAAGAAGCCCCATACTTTTCCCCTTTGGGGGACTTCACCGCTCCATCTTCTTGGCTGAGCTGTTCCATCCTCGCCTTTAGCACAGCCCTCACCTCCCTCAGGTGAGGGAGCTCAGGACTCCTGGAAACAAAAAAAAAACCACCCCTGGGGCCAGGCAGTCAAAGGACCTTCTTGGAACAGAAAGGCAGTGATGCTGAAATAGGAAAACACACATACTAATAGCTCAATTTATCTGTCACATTTCTATTTTGTTTGGGAGGTCACCAAGGGAACAGAATGACTACAAGAAAGACAGAATAATAGTATTGGTAATTAGAGGAAAAAAAGTATTATGGGCCAGGTGATTTTTAAAATACCCTGCAGAGATTAAATGTTTCTCAAAACTTATGTAAGCACACATACAGTACACCTATTATTGGGCATAATAAGGAAACAAACCTTAGGAGAGTAAAAATAGCCTAAGTAACAACTGGTCCATTTGACTTACAAAAAGGAAAGATCCTAACCAGGGATCAGGAAGTCGGAATTCTCATCTGAGCTTGCTGTCTCATCCTGGGCAGATAACAGTCTGTTCCACGGCTTAGTTTTTCTCATCTGTGAGATACAAGATTGAACGTGATCATCTTAAAGCTCTCTGCAGCCCCACAATCCTACAACTCCTGTATAAGTCCTCTTAGTACAAGCTGATTCAATTACCAACCAGTCAGTGCTATGAGAAAATCAGTTAAATGTTTGATTCAAGTATCAGAATTTTCTGCCACTCTGTGGCACATTGCCAAAAGTTAAATTGGATTCACATAACTTTATATTCCTCGAAGGTAGCCAGGAGTGAACAAGGAGATATGAGAAATGAGTGATGGACGTATGGAAGTTTTCTATGAATACTCCTTGAGTGATAATTAAACTAGCCCATGGCATGGCATGTTTATTCTAATTATTATCGTGTAGATACAGTCCATGGGCAAATGCTCATTTACATGCTTCAGGCATGTCTGCACACACAGGTGTAACAACAGTCACTGTAGTCTCACAATAAGGCAGATAGTTCATAAATGATTTTGCGATCATTGTATATATATAGCCCATGTATAGATTATGAAGAAAACCCCAATTGCTTATATAATGTTCATTATAAAGGCAAAAAATATTTTTAACTTTTTTCACTTTTTATTTTTTTGTCTGGGAATACCTGTGTGTCACACAAGTAAGCAGGCAGAACGGCAGGAGGACAGCCAGGGAAGAGTACAAACCTCGAGAACTCTGGGCTGCAGGGGATGATTTAGCTAGAAAATAACTACGGAGCACAGGTTTGCTCTGCTATTTTGCTTGACAGAAAATAGCAATCAAATTTAAGGTGGCATTGAGAGAGGAATATTTTCTCTTACCACATAAAAAAAGCCATCTGACAATGGTTTCTCAGTGTTTCTGGATAAAAAGTTGTGTTTAAATGAGAATCCTGGTGGAGCAGCCTAATACTTTACAATAAAAATTAATTTTGAAGGGACTGAATTTGCTAGGCATCCACTGAATACTTATAAATACTTTTCAAAAATTTCATAAAAAGTAAAAATAGGCTGGTCGTGGTGGCTCATGGCTGTAATCCCAGCACTTTGGGAGGTCAAGGTGGGTGGATCATGAGGTCAGGAGATCGAGACCATCCTGGCTAACACCATGAAACCCTGTCTCTACTAAAAAAAATACCAAAAAAAAAAAACAAAAAAACAAAATTAGCCGGGCATGGTGGCAGGTGCCTGTAGTCCCAGATACTCAGGAGGCTGAGGCAGGAGAACAGCGTGAACCCAGGAGGCGGAGCTTGCGGTGAGCCAAGATCACGCCTAACCTGGGAGACAGACAGAGCAAGACTCCATCTAAAAAAAAAAAATTTCCAGTAGCATTGTTTATAATAGTCAAACATTGGAAACAATGAAAATGTTCATCAGAAAAGGATGCACTAATTAAATTATGGTTCATCCACACACTGGAATACTATGTATCCATTAAAAAGAAAATAAAGCATTCTATATATACTGTCAAAATGAAAAAAAGCATGGTGTAGAACCATGTGATTAACATGTACCACAATTTTTTAATGTTAACTACTTGCCAGATGCTGCAAGGATATATAGTGACTGCTAATAGCAACTGCCTCTGAGAGAAAGGAAGGAGTAGTAGGTACTGTAAAGAGGAGTGAGTGAGCCTCTCCCCACTTTTTTTTACTGTTTTATAACTTTGGGATGTATATACCATATGCAAAACAAACAACCTAAAAAGAAAGCACACTAAATAAAGATGACATCAGCGCCGTTTTACATATGAGAGTCATTGTGACGGTAATGTACAGTTAAGTTTCATAGACTACAAAACCTTTATGCCTACTCTACTTTCTACTTTTCCTACCTTCATTATTCCCATTCCCCAGCTTTGTTTTGTTTAATTACAAACAATGGGATCAACTTCAAACATGTAAACAACAAATAAAAAATATCCCTCCAAAACACAAGACCTATAAAGACAAACAAGAAAACATCTTATTAAGGAAAAGCTATGCAGAAGTCAATCTGAACACACCGGAGTTTAGGAAAAGATTTTGTAGTGAGAAAAGAATTACAGTTTTGTCTTCATTAATACAGGTTCCCCCACCTCCCTACAATTTATATTGAATGATAACATGGAGACAGGGTTTGGGATGGGCATGGGAGCAGCTGACTAAAGTCATGCCCATAGAAGAGAAAATCTCAGGAACGATGGAAAAGGAACTGCAATGTGAAGATGATTTCTCTAAAGCTAATGAGATGATTTCTCTAAAGCTAATGACCTTATATAAAGATGCTGGGGACATGCTTGCCCCAGGAGATATCGATATGTTTATTTTAAATAAAGAGGCAGAGTATTTTATGACCTTGGAATGAAAAGTTAGGCAAGAACTAGCCACAGTTGTGAGACCTTTATTATATCTATCAACTGTGCCGTTTGTCTTACTTGCTTTTTTTTGATTTTGAGACAGAGTCTCACTCTGTCACCCAGGCTGGAGTGCAGTGGCACGATCTTGGCTCACTGCAACCTCTGCCCTCTCCAAGTCCAGGTGATTCTCCTGCCTCAGCCTCCCGAGTAGCTGGGATTACAGGCGCCTGCCACTATGCCCGGCTAATTTTTGTATTTTTAGTAGAGATGGGGTTTCGTCATGTTGGCCATGCTGGTCTCAAACTCCTGACTTAAGGTGATCTGCCCACCTCAGCCCCCCAAAGTGCTGGGATTACAGGTGTGAGCCACTGAGCCCAGCCAGTTGCTTAATATTTTTGAATATGTAAATACAGAGGTGTTTTAGATAGTGTTGAAGCCAGGTGAATTTAGGTGGGCTAACGAGTAGCAAGCTTTCAGTAAAGATGTTGTTTTTAATAACGATAATGAAGATGATGATGATAACAATGGTGATGGTGATGATGATGGTAATGGTGATAATGGTAATGATTATTACTCTCATTTGTGGTTTAATATGTGCCAGGCATTGTACAAAGTATTTTACTTACATTATTTTGTTCAAATCTCACAACAATCCTACAAAACAGGAATCGTTTCATTTTCTAGACTAGAAACAAAGACTCAAAGAGGTCAAAAAAAAATTAAGAAAGTCTCAGCTTTCTCTCTCTGGTATAAAACTAGAGATTAAGTTAGTGCTGATGGAAATCAGACAACATATCTGAACTCAAACAGATGTCATACATGGTACCCTTTCCCTTTTAACTAAAAATATTTTCACCAGCCCTGAGAACCCTCTTTGAAGATGCAAATGTGGATACACCAGATGATTCCTTGTCAGCAGTTTTGGTAGTCAGGAAACAAAAATGTGTGTCTTCTTCATTTTGTTTATCATCAGGAGGTCTAGCTAAAAACCAATGCCACATGGCTCTCTGAAGTAGTGGTTTCATTGGGCTGGGATTTTAGCTAACAATGGGAACTACTCATAACCCACAAACTATCTCATCGTTACTGAAAGACACAAGACATCTGGATATGCCTGCGTTACACATGTGGACATCTCCAGGTCAGTATACTTTGGCCTGTAGACTGAGAACCGTTTTTCTATTGTCAAGACAGGAGGAACATCTTTGCCACTGATAGATCAATGTGGCACACGGATCCATGTGGAACACGTGATGCCACATGGTTCCACTTACTCTTCGGCCCTTTTTTGACCTAACTCATAGGTTCCCGGGTAGGTCTCCTAGTAAGTTTAAGCAGGATTAAGAGCAGATAGCAATAGCAGATAGCAACACCAGGAATTACTTTGTTGACGTCATCATTGCCTGGAAGAGGTAGATTTAAGGCATCAATTGATTAGTAACTAGATAAGACAAACTTGCTTTTTTCACCGTCAGAGAGTAATGAGACAGTAAGTGAGGGGCAGTGGGGTTTGCGTCATAAATAGATTTGAGCTGATATTTTCATGGCAGACCCCAGAATACATTGAGGCATTTTGCAACAGAACTCACTGTCATCAATTCTCATTCTGCAATAGACTTTCTGGACATCATGACCTAATTAGATGTGCTTCACTAAAGAAGGCTGGAGTTGTCTTGGTTTTCTATTGTTGCAAAACAAGTCACCACAAACTCAGTGGCTTAAAATGGCACTCATTACTCTCTGAATGACATCACCACATTGACCCATCAGGGGTAAAAGTGTTCTTCCTATCTTGGCAACAGAAAAGTGGTTCTCGGTCCGAGATGCACTGATTTGGAGATGTTCATATGGGTGACGTGGGCATGTCCAGATGTTTTGTGTCTTGTGGCAAGGATGAGATAGTTTGCGGGTTATGTGTAGTTCCCATTGTTAACTCACAGTTCTGAAGTCAAAAATACAGGCACGTTGTGACTGGGTTTTCTGCTCAGGGTCTCATAAGGCTAAAGCCAACGTGAGAACCAGGCTGTGTTCTCACCTGGAGTGGGATGTCTTCTTCCAAGGTTACATCCATTGAGTTGCAGTTGTAGGACTGAGTTACCAGTTTCATTGCTGTCTGTCAGCCAGGAGCCACTCTCACATCTATTCAGTGGCTTTAAAGTGTTGAATTAATCATTCCTAAAGTCCACTCACAATTCTTGCTGCATGGCCCTTTCTGTCTTCAAAGTCAGCATTAGAGACTCTCTTATGTCAACCCCTGTCACCCTTCAAATTTGTTTCCCCAGCCCCTTTCAAGGGATCATCACCTGATTGGGTCAGGCAGACCAAGGATAGTTTTCCTTTCCTAACACAAACTGAACCATATAGCATAACCTAATCATGGGAGTGACTATTTCATCAGAGTCAAACTCCCAGAGATTATACAGGGTATGTACAACAGGGGCCTGGAATCTTGCGGGGTATCTTATCATTCTGAATTGTTGTTTGACTGAGATACATTTGTTCTGTTGAGACCTGCAGGGGTGAGATGAAATCCCTGTGGGTGAAGAACATTCCTAAGGATGAGGTCATCCACCCAGATAAGCGCTGGATTCCTTAGACAGGAAACAGGAATTAGGAGAGTGGGATTGAAAGGATGGAAGAGACAATGTCGCTCCTTTCCTTGGTCTTTACCTTGAGAAACTTGAATGTCTAAGAGTTCACTCCAGTAGTGTAGGTGAGAGATGACCACTGCCATCGGGCACAACATGCACAACCTGGTGCTGGGCAGGAAGGGACTCCTGGGATGGACTACAGGCTCAAAATGAGCAATCTCCATTTATAAGCCAGAAATTGAAAAGATAGTACCTATTTTTATTTCTCTTTTGCTTCTGCTCTTGCCTCAAGAAGCCTTTTTGTTGGTTTGTTTTTTGTACATTCCCGTTGTTCAGCCAATGATAAGGGGCACACATGGATCAGAGTGCTAAAGGAAGAACAACTACTCCTTCAAGCTAATATGCTAGCAGCAGAAATTTCCAACAAAAAACACTCACGGGAATGTGGATCCTACAGAACCAAGACTGGAGTTGTGTAGCCCAGCATCTTTTACTACCCATGCTCTCTTTCCCTATATTTGACAGAGGATGTCTGGGTTTCATTTATTAAAGAAAGTAGGGCAGGCACGGTGGCTCATGCCTGTAATCCCAGCACTTTGGGAGGCCTAGGTGAGCAGATCACAAGGTCAGGAGTTCGAGACCAGCCTGGCCAATATGGTGAAACCCTGTCTCTACTAAAAATAAAAAAGTTAGCTGGTGTAGTGGCGGGCGCCTGTAGTCCCAGGTACTCAGAGAATTGCTTGAACCCAGGAAGCAGAGGTTGCAGTGAGCCGAGATTGCATCACTGCACTCCAGCCTGGACAACGAGCGAGACTCCATCTCAAAAAAAAAAGAAAGTAGAATTTCCTAATACAGTCCTACTTATTAATATGCATTCATGGAAAAGGCAAGGCCATTGGTGGACTGTGCTGAGAAGCTATAATGCACCACATTTCCTTCTCTACCCCTGCTCCCGACTTCCATATGCTACCATTATAGGTAGTTCCAAATCACCAGATCTGACGTCTATTCAGTGGTTTTAAAGTGTTGAATTAATCATGCCTTGTTATTTTCTGTATCTCCAATGCTTTTGTATCTTGGTGCCTTGCTGAACCTAGAGACTGCTCCTCCCCAGGCTAGCAGATTCCTAGAGACAGTAAATAACCCACCTGCCAGCACACCTTTCATATGCAAACCAACCAATCCAGAGCCCAGACAACGTGCCCACCCCCACCTCCTCTAACTGGCTCTCACACTCCAAGCTGCTTTTCCCCTGCCTTAATCACTCCTGGGCCAGGTACCTGAGGCCTAGAGAAAGTCCCTACACCCCAGGGCCTGCTGAAATTACTCAAAGTAGCCAATCCTAATCCTCTTTACCCTGTGTTGCCCATTCCTTATTGTGGAAACCATCCTTCCTCATGCTTCTCTTTGCTTCCTCTGCCTCCTGACAGACCCCAGTGCTCCCCTGTGTGGTCCTGTGTGGCCTGGCATGCCCCGCTCCTTTTGGGAACTGTCTTTTCAGTGGCAGTAATCATCTGATCTGTTGCCCTCATCATTTTAAAACACCAGCTTCCAGATGCACTGCAGGTTTCCTGGCCCAGATAATGCAGTGACGTCCTTCTGGTGATATCATTGCAATTTCACCCATAAAAGACATTCTTCGTGAGAAGATAATTGCAGTGGTGTATGAGAACAGTGTGAATTCCAGACGCTTTCTCTGTGGGCCACTTCATTGACCCAAAGAGCAGGGCAACAAAAGTTGGCAATTTGGTGCATATGGCTGTATAATTTGAATTCATCTCGAAGCAAGCAGGGACATTTTCTAACATCAAACCTTCCTCTAGTAAATGATACACAGTGGGTTCTGGAATCTGCCTTTGAACAGAGTTGAGGGTACTAATGTCAGAGGCGTGGGAACCAGAGCAACTCCATCTTGAATAGAAACTGGGTAAAATGAGGCCGAGACCTACTGGGCTGCATTCCCAGATGGTTAAGGCATTCTAAGTCACAGGATGAGACAGGAGGTCAGCACAAGATACAGGTCATAAAGACTTTGCTCATAAAACAGGTTGCAGTAAAGAAGCTGGCCAAAACCCGCCAAAACCAAGATGGCTACAAGAGTGACCTCTGGCCGTCCTCACTGCTACACTCCCACCAGCGCCATGACAGTTTACAAATGCCACGGCAACATCAAGAAGTTACCCTATATGGTCTAAAAAGGGGAGGCATGAATAATCCACCCTTTGTTTAGCATATCATCAAGAAATAACCATAAAAATGGGCAACCAGCAGCCCTCAGGCTGCTCTGTCTGTGAAGTAACCATTCTTTTATTTCTATACTTTCTTAACAAACTTGCTTTCACTTTATTCTACAGACTCGCCCTAAATTCTTTCTTGTGCGAGACACAAGAATCCTCTCTTGGGGTCTGGATCTGGGCCTCTTTCCTGTAACACTAACACCAAGAAGGGACCCGGGTGCCCTCCTGAATCACGTTATTCTCCTATTTAAGTTTTCCGTTGGCTTTCTGTCAACCTCAGCAACTGATTTAACTTTTGTAACTTTCCAAAAGCACTTTTCATTGTAATGAATAATCTAGTGAAGGCCCTGTTATGGTTTGAATGTGTCTCTCCCAAAATTCGGGTGCTGCCGACGTGATCATATTGAGAAGTGGGGCCTGTAAGAGGTGATTAGACCATGAAGGCTCCTTCCTCATGAATGAGATTGGGTGCCCTTATGGAGGGGCCTGATAAAGGAAATTATTTGTCCCAGTTTTGGTCTTTTGACTTCTGCCATGTGAGGATTCAGCATTCCTCCCCTCTGGAGGACTCAGCATTCGAGGAGCCATCTCGGAAGCAAGGAGGAGCCCTCACCAGATGCTGGTGTCTTGAATTGGGATTTCTCAGCCTCCAGAACTGTGAGGAATAAATTTCTGTTCTTTATAAATTACCTAATCTGCAGTGTTCTGTTATAGCAACACAAATGGATTAAGACAGTTCCTTAAGAACATTTTTGATTATTTGTTAAATTTGTTAATGAATGAGGAAAAAGTTATCTCAAGTAAAATGTTTTATTTTATATAGGTATATTTCCATAGATTATAAAATTAACTTCTAAAACAAAAAGTTGATATTCGTGGTATATAAAGACAAGTTTCAACTTTTTCCCAGTTAATGTGACTCGTGCCCTCAGGTGACTGTAAATTAATTTTGTAAAAAAAAAAAGGCATTATTTGTTGATGAGTATATTACCATCAACCATGGTTTGGGTAAAATGTATATTAAATTGCAGACTGATATTGAACTGTTTGTCATAGCTTTTCAATGGAAACAAATGTCCTTTTATGACTTGATATCTGGAATTCTGGAACTTTACACTTAAAAATTATTTTGTTTATTTTTTAAAAAATAATGTTATTGCATTGTTTCTAGGAGATGAAAATAAAAGGCTTCAGACCCTTGACTACAACCATTTTACAAATGAAGTATTGTGAGTGTAAGTGGTCCTTATTATTATTAAATGTAATGTAAAATTGGATATAAACACAAATGTCTTCTCTTTCCATCTTGTGTTTTGAAGTCCCTGGTGTGCTACAGAAGGATTTGTATTAGAGCCATGTTTTCTGATCTGGTGATGATGGTCTGGAGGTGATTTTTCAGAATTATTTTCACTTTTAGGCTCCTCATTTAATACTTTCTGTTTTGACTCCTTTGTTCCTTATGGTTCTTCCTCAAAGCAACAATGCATATGTTAAGCTTCTGTATGGCCAAAACCCAAAACAATTAATAATTTTAAGCCAAGTAGTAATTTTAAGCCTGTTCATTGGCCTCCACTAATTGCCATGCACACTGGCTGCCTTATTTAAGGCAATAAAAGAAATATATCATTTATTGATTATCTTAATAGAACTTTAAATAGATCCTATAGCACATTTGATAACTGGATCTCCAGGAACATCTTGAACCCTTGGAGGGGTCTATGACCCACCTGTTGGAAAATACTGATGAGTGTGCTAAAGTCCTAGTTACTTACCAATGCCTTTGTGACCTTGTGTCTGGCCCTTGCCTATCTCTCCAGCTGCATCCACATATGCTCCTCAAATAAACTACTAGAGTCTCCAGCACATACCTTGATGTGTGATCCTCCTTAGCCCTTGCTCGTGGGCCTTCCCTGCTCTCCAAGCCCAAATGAGCATGCGCCCTTCTGTGTCTGCCTCTCTTGATACACTGAGAGCTCCTAGTCGCCAGAGACTGTATCTTGTTTATTTTGTAACTACAGTGGTGAGCCCAGCCAGCACCTGGCAGAAAGTAGGCACTCATTAAATGTTAGTGGAGTAAATTAAGGAATGAATGGATGGATGAAAAAATGAATGAGTTAAAAGCAAAACAGAAAAAGCACAAAAACCCACCTTTAATGGTGAAGTGGGATGCCTGCCTAGTGCATCTATGCTGTCTTTTTGGAAGTGGCTAAAGAGATGGGTTGAAATGGTCATGTTTAAGCCAGATGACCCTGTCCGGGCCATCATGGCTGGCTGATGAGACAAAAGTGACATGTGGCCACATGGAACCAGGCATCAGATCTCTATATCATGAATTGAATGAAGAGACCTGGAAGCTGTATCAGGATGTTAATGGCACTGGAGTCATGAGATCCAACAGAACTGGGGGCCACAGCCATTGCCATGGCAACCCCCTGCACCAGGCAAGCCAAGGTGGTGGAGAATAGAAACCGAGAGATGCTGGGGGAGTCCTGCTGCAGAGAGGCCAAAGGGGGAGGCTCAATCTGTGAAACTGACTCCACATCTCAAAGCTTAACATCTCCATGAAGCATTAGGAAATGCCAGGAGTTCTGAACAGAAGGAAATCAACTTCAAATGCTTTTGATTAGCATCTTCTTATAACTGACAAGCCCCGCTGAGGTGCAGCCAACACCTCAGGAGAGAACAGGATAGATGACCATCACTGGCCTTACGTTTCTGAATAAATGCCTTAAAGTACATTTCTAGTTCACACAAAATCCCACTTCATCCCAATTTTGTTCTGACCAGTTTGGAACTGTAACCAATTCGTCTCTCCCATTTGTCCCCAAGTAAACCGAACATTTTGTGCTGTCAAATACCTTGGTTCAATAATGAATTCAGGTTAAAGGTGAATGTATTATTTTCCTCCTTATAAGAATAAGCTTCTCAGAAGACATCCAGGAACAACCATGCCTGCTTGTTTCCTGGTGAGCCTCCTTTGAATGGTACACATTCCTGCCAGTGTTAATCCACTCCCTCACAGTTAGCTATGCCTCACCTTCCCTTCTGTGGATATGAAAGAGCAGCGGTTTTTTTTTTTCCTGTAGTGATATTATCATTGAACTCTCAGGTAAGAGCTCCTGCAACACCAGCTCTGTGCTTGTCTGTGAGTGGTCAGGGGGACTGGCGATGTTAGGAAATGGCCTTGTGCCATTATACTGGAAAAGCGTCTTTACTCCTGGCTGTGATGGCATGCTCTGAGCTCGCTGCCAGGTAGCAGATGAGAAGGACGCTTCTATGCTGCCTTCTGACAGGCATCGAAGCATAGGCTCTCCCGAGACCTGTCATCCTTTTGCAGAATTTCCCCTCTACTCTCCTAAAGTGGATCCCAGGGTGTTGTGAGATCGTTGCAATCTGAGGGTAGTGGGGAATGTGCACAGATGAACAGTCAGTCATCATCGTAGGCAGTGCATTGTGTATCCATGCTGGCTAGCCATCTCTGCTTCTCTGCTTCTGTGTGATACACTTTGAAACTTGGAAGTGTTCTGATCTGAGTGTGGGATGTGATGAAGCTGACACTGAAAGGTTGTGGTTTTTATTCCAACGTAGCATCAAATGTTCTTTCAGAGCTGTGATTAGAACAAACATTAACTACTTCATTCATGAAGAAAAGTTTTTTAAATCCATGCTTTTGATTCAATAACGCCCATTTCTAGAACTCTATCCTAAGGAAATACCAGTAATATGAAAAATCCAAGCAATTTTATGAATGAAAATGTTTAGCATGGTGATATCAAAAGAATGAAAAAATAGAAAGGTGTGGAAAATTATAATATATTAATGTATGATACAATATGCAGCCCAAAGAGAAAAACAAACACCTGTAAATATTAGGCACATGCAGAAGCATGTAGAAAGCAACATCTAGAAGCAGAGCAAAATATTCTATGTATTCTATCATTACAATCAAGATACATCTACATAGGTAGATTTAATCCATAAAGATTGTATTAAACCTCAATTTTAAAAATATTTATTGAGAAAAAAACCTCAATAAAAAGTGAGAGTCACAAAAAATTTATATTGTTGCTTCTAGGGTAGGCATGGTGGCTCACTTCTGTAATCCCAGGACTTTGGAAGACCAAGGCAGGTGGATCACCTGAGGTCAGGTGTTCGAGACCATCCTGGCCAAAATGGCAAAGCTCCATCTCTACTAAAAATACAAAAATTAGCCAAGCATGGTGGCGCACACCTGTAATCCCAACTACTCAGGAGGCGGAGCCAAGAGAATCACTTGAACGCAAGAGGCGAAGGTTGCATTGAGCCGAGATGGCAGCACTACACTCCAGTCTGGGCAACAGAGCAAGACTCCATCTCAAAATAATAAATACGTATATAAAATAAATAGATAAATAAATTGTTGCTGTAAGATGGATTGCAGGGTGAAATGAATTATTAACTGTTTCATTCTTGATGTTGTGAAGTTGTGTGATGATAATGAAAATGGAAAGCTTTTAGGGAAAAAAGTGCCAAATCTGTCCTTAGGAGGACATTGTGCCTCCAACAGCAAGAACATCCGTCTTAAAAATATGCAGGCCTTAGCCAGGTGCAGAAGGTCATGTATTGTATTATTCCATTTACATGAAATACTCAAAATAGATCAATCCAAAGAGACAGAATACAGAGTGGTGGTTGTCAGTGGCTTGAGGGAGGGGAAAAGGGGAACTGCTTAATGAGTGTAGGGTTTTATTCTCGAGAGAAAGAAATGTATGGGAACCAGATAGACGTGATGGTTGCACCCTATTTTGAATGTCCTGAAAGACTGTATTGTCCACTTCAGAATGATTAATTTTATGCTATGTGAAATTCATATCCATACATGTTTTAAAGAAGTTTTTTAAAATGATGCATGCTTGGGCTCCAGCCTAGAGGAGCTGTTTGTTATTGAAGTTTTCCAGTGAGATTAATTTTATGTTACGTGAAATTCATATCCATACATGTTTTAAAGAAGCTTTTTAAAATGATGCGTGCTTGGGCTCCAGTCTAGAAGAACTGTATGTTATTGAAGTTTTCCAGTGAAATGCTCAGTAAAAAACAAGTCATAGAGAACTGCTTAACTCCGCCTACCCAGTTTGCAGTGTTAGCAAACAAACTGCATAAAATCAACAATGTCGTGACAGTACTGTAGCTTGTATTTGTGAAACTTCAACCATGGGCCTGGCGCGGTGACTCACGCCTGTAATCCCAGAACTTTGGGAGGCCAAGGTGGGTAGGTCACTTGAGGTGAGGAGTTTGAGACCAGCCTGACTAATATGGCAAAACCCTGTCTCTACTGAAAATACAAAAGTACCCGGCTGTGGTGGCGGGCGCCTGTATCCCCAGCTACTCGGGAGACTGAGGAAAGAGAATTGCTTGAACCCAGGAGGTAAAGTTTGCAGTGAGTTGAGATCATGCCATTGCACTCTAGCCTGGGTGACACAGCGAGATTCTATCTCAAACAAAAAGAAAAAAAAAAGAAAGAAAGAAAAACGAACTTTAAACCATCAAACACTAACTGTTGGTGGGTACAAGGCCACCTCCAATGATATCCCCTTGGGAGCCACATCACCTCACTGAAGAGCTCAGAAGGGTTGGGGTATCCCAGAGATGGTGCAGGGATTTGTCTGAGCCTCTCACAAGGCGGGTGGGAGCATGGCCAGCTTCTTCTGCTGTTCTTTTCAAGCGCCTCCATACAAGCATCTTTAGATGTCTGTTGACTGGTGCTAAACTTTAAAATATGGACCAACACCACTGGTTAAGAAGAAATGGTTCTAATCACTATACAGAGACCAGATGCAATATTTTATCAACATTATAAACAGTAGATTTACTCCATTTGTTGTCTTTGAAAATTCCTTTAACTGGATCCGATCCCATTTTTACCATCAGAAAAGGTTTCACCGAGTGGCAGATCTTTTAGGAGCTGGAGAGCCTTCAACACTTAAAGACAACCAGTCTTACATAGCTGTTGGTGAAATCATAGAACTACAAAAAGGCTCCAAAATGTGTTAAAATGCGGAAGACTCTGGCCATGCAAAACAGGTACAAAGGAAAACCCCCAAATGAAATGAAGGGAGAAACACGCGGGAGTTCCCTGCTGTGGATTCATTCGTCCTCTGCAGAGCCCGGTGAATTACCAAGAGGAAGCTCTGCAGTTTGCAAAGGTGTCTGAAGGATAAATGCAATCTTTTGCTGGGTTGTATTAAGTTAGAGAACACTCCTGGTCTTGGGATTCTTTTCTAGGACATTATAGCTGGTAATTTTAGGTCTGTCAGTTCTAGGAAACGTTGCTTTTGGGGGAAATATGTCTCCGCCGAAATTTAAGCAATCAATACCTGCACATTAGGATGAGGTTTTCACCTTTTTGTTCTCAGAAATATGTAAAATGAGGGAGGACCACATGGGTCTGGTAATATCCCACTTTTCTTTTCAGCGGTTTAATCACGCGGGAGGTCTCACATTTCATCAGGGTGTGAAATGCCTCATATTTCTCCTGGTTTCTTTTTTCTTCTTGCACAATGAATGCAAGTGCAGGAACGTGAATGCGGCCCTTCGCCACCACACACAGGCTCTCTCCCACCCCCTGCCAGCTATCCCTGCTCTGACCTCTCCGGGCCTCCCTAAGGGGACGATGCCCCTTCCTCCGCAAGTGGCAGCCCTGCAGCCCGGGCCCTCTTCCCTGTTCCCCCGGCCTCTGCGGGGGCGCGCGGGCTGGGACAGGGACGAAATGGAAAAACCGCCCTCTCCAGCACCCTCACCTCCACCGCCACTCTCACCTCCAACGCCACCCTCACCTCCGCCGCCACCGAGCCCGGGGTCAAAGCTGCCCCATCTCACAGGGGCCTTCCCAGCGCGCGGCACCAAGACCCCCATTTCTATGCACCCTGGAAAGGGTGATTAATTTAAAGTGAGTGGAGTCTGTTTCTTTAAGACAAGCTCATAAATCGTGAAAGATCACCACTTCTTTTCAAAAGCCTCTCCACGGTCTGAGTCTCCCTTCTGGGTCAGTAAAGTCATTGAAGCTTTAACGGCATGCCATGGCAGATTACACGACACAGCTGTCCCGGCACCGTGAAAATTAAGTTATGCCCCGTGTCAGCAAGGGGG
Source organism: Rhinopithecus roxellana (assembly GCF_007565055.1). Taxonomy (NCBI): domain Eukaryota; kingdom Metazoa; phylum Chordata; class Mammalia; order Primates; family Cercopithecidae; genus Rhinopithecus; species Rhinopithecus roxellana. The sequence continues at coordinate 35,583,161 of NC_044564.1, forward strand.
TTTTCCCCTTTCTTTTCTCTCCCCTCCCCCACCCCTCCTCTTTTTTTCTCTATTCCTTCCCACCCCTACTCCTCTCCCTCCGCGCTCATTCTCTCCCCCTTCAACCTTGTCCCACCCCCTCCCCTCTCCTCCCTCCTCCCAGCCTCTCCAGCGATCTCCCCTCGGCCCTTTCACCTTCCTGCCGGGAAGTGCGCATCCCAGGACAGGCAGAAGTTGGCCCACAGGCTGCTGTGCTTTGAGCCTGGGCTATTGAGACAGTAAGTGGAGATGATTGCCTTTCAGGGAAGAGCTGGCAAAATGGTGTCTTTTGTTCTCCACCCACCCCCACCTACACACAAACACACATCTTTTGCCTTCTTCTCTTCTGTTTACTCCCTTCTCCTCCTCCTTCCCTCCTCGTGTCCTAGCCCTGAGTGGAACCCCTCCCGACCTGATGCCAGCAGCGCCCTGTGTGCTTCCACCTGCTGCTGCTCACTCCCTGTTGTTGGGCCAGCCCAGTCTGCTTGGAGGTAACTCTTCCCCCAGGTCAGCAGCAGCGGTCAAGCCTTAATTTCCTTCCAAAGTTAATCACTAGTGTAGCTGTGGCTGCTGCTCTTTTCTCTTTGCGGGAGGGGAAGGTGAAGAGAGCTCCCAGCAAAATAAGAGAGCATCTGCTCTGCAGCCCTGAGCTCCGCTCCCATGCTGATGGTGACTCATATACACATGGCCTCCTAAGAACCCTCAGGGCCCTACATACACAGACACAGACACACACACACACACACACACACACACACAGAGAGAGAGAGAGAGAGAGAGAGACAGAATATAAAACCTTTAACATCATTCACTTATAGCTCTCTCTGCTGAACAAATTGAAAAAGCAATCTAAATAAAGAAACACACATTTGTCTATTTGCATCGTCTGCATCACCCCAAGAGATGGGAAACATGTCTACAATGTGGAAAATTTAAACCCTTGTAGTGTTTCTCCAGCAGGGTGAAGGGGAGGAATGCACTGTTGGCTTTGAAGAGTCTGGCTGGCATTTCCTATGGGTTAAGGGACCGCCTTGTTTTGGGGTCCCTGCTCTGCCCACATACTGCCCCACTCCCTGGCTTCTCTTCTCACCACCCAGGGCCTACCTGAGCCAACTCTTTCTTGCAAAAGATCCAGGAATTAAATAAAACCACCTGGTAAACTAGAGAGCAGTTGTTGACATGAAGGATATTATCGCTGTACCATGGAAAACATAAAGGTCTGAGAGACTGACTCAGCTGGGATGGAAGCTTTTAAAGCAATCACATTTTATAATATTTTTAAAGATTAGGTGCTTTGGAGGAAACATCTAAGAGTAGGGCAAAATTTTCATTTTCTTGGTCTAAGACCCAAAAGTAGGCCGGGTATGGTGGCTTACACCTGCAGTCCCAACAGTTTGGGAGGCTGAGCAGGAGGATCGCTTGAAACCAGGCTGAGCAACATGGCAAGACCCTGTCTCTACAAACAATTTAAAAATTAGTATAACTTTCATGAAGGTGATAGGGAAAGGCAACCCCTTAATTTGGGGGGTTCAATGGGTACCCATGTGAGTTGAGGAATTCCTTGAAGCTTAGCCCCATGAGTGGAGAAATGATGTGTGTGAATGGGGTCCCACGGGGTTCCGGGCTGCAGGCAGACTCCTCTGTAGTCCAGCAGTCTTACTCCAGCGGCAATTCTCCACCTCATAAACCCTAACCTTCCTTCTCCTTCTCTAATGAGCTGGCTTCTGACTTCCTGATGCAGCTTCTAAACTGGGTCTGAAGACTTCCAAAGAAGACATTTGAGAGTGTTGTGAGCAACTCAGGAGCACAGAGAGAAGTGCAGGCATCCTCAGGGTGTCAACCATGGTGGTGCTCTCCTTTGAAATTGTTCTTACAGAATTTTGTGGATTCCTGCTTATCACATGGCAAAATCTCTAATATGATGTGAACTTTGGAAAAATCTTGCAGCCAACACGTTTTAATATGGGCTCCCCCCAAAAAAAGACCCTAAGTGAAGGACACAGGTCCAGGCAGCTTATGTGGGGGTATAATCCCAGGAAGCAGGGGTAAAAGAGTGGGGAAATGAGACAGGAAAGGAAGAAGGGCCCATAAAAGGGTGAATTGTCAAGCTCACCACTGAGAGCAAGGGAATCAGTTCTACCTAGACTACCTAGACTCTCAGAGAACTGTCCCAAATGCTTCCTAGAATTACCTGCTTGAAGACAGGGGCATTTATCCACAGACTCCATTTTTTCCCACTGGCTAAAAGTTGTCCCACGAGTCTTAATTTCCCTGCTCTTCTCAGCCAGGCATGCACGAAGTAAGTCACCATAAGATTGGAGGAGCTCAGAGCAAAAGCGAAGATTGCAGTATACACCAGAAAGGAGCATTAGGTATCGCACAGCTACTTGGCATTGTGCCTCGATGCTCATGGATCTCAAGAGAGGAGTCCTCTCTATATTTTATAGATGAAGCTCAGTGACAGGGAGCACTTTACCCCTGGTTCCTGCCTAGTGTGTCATGAAAGTGGAGTTTTTGCTCAGGAAAACTTTCCACTATACCTAGATTGCATAACCTGATTCTCTAGCTCTTCACTTCTATTTCTACCCTATTTCTAGTTGCCTCTTGAGGACTAAAGAAAACAAATATGCCCTGCACAATGATTCTGAAAGGGTTCCCTATTAGAAACAGAGCCTGGGACATAGTTTAAGGGCATGCAATGTTTTTTGGAGATGTAGGGAACACCAGCAAGGGTGGGGAGGTGACATAGGGAAAGGAAGGCACTAAAGGAGGGGGCATTAATAAGCCAGCTAACACTGAGGGCAACTGATTTTCAATCTCCCCAGAAAGCTCTGAAAGTGATGTCACACACATCCTTTGTCCTTCAGAAAGATTCCTGCTAAGGGGCAGAGGAACTGTAGTACTTATGCTCCACACTCCTGAGTTATTGATTTCAATAGTAGCTGGGTGTGGTTGGCCATGGCTCACCAGGCTCAGTGTTGCTGGTAACGTAGGTTCCAGCAGCTCCCCAACAGAGACTCAAGTGCCACCGCCGGCAGCCAGAATTGAGTGCTTCTACGGGAAAGGGGCCTGGGCAGAGTGGTGCCTGAGTTAGCAGCAATCCCCTATGCATCTTGACCTTCCAGTGACTTTTGGAGGATTGGAACTCATCCTGATCAGATTACTCAGGGCTCCTCCCGTAATGAGAACCTAAGATGTCAAGGCTCAATGTTGTGTTTGTAGATACCCTTCTTTGCTCACTTTTTTGCCTAATCCTTCTCTTTCCTCTATGTTGCTGCTCATTTGTTACCCCGCAAATATCAAGGTTCTATATTTCTGAGTTGTAGTATTGTTCACATACTACCTGATACAAACTCTAACCTCCTATTAATCCTAAAACATTAACAAAACTTTTAAAAAATCTAGCATCAGTTTGTTTCAGCTTGAGATGATATTGGAGGACCTCCAGCTATAAATGCCACAAATAACTACTTCACCACTTGCAGGGATCCTTCTCACAGGTAGTGCCTTGATCACATCTTAGAAATCACAAAGCAGGCTCTGAAGAGACACGTGTGCTTGTCACATAGATTCTGAATGGATCTGATGCCTTCCGCCCACAACCACACCCAGCCTCCTTGTGCCTGTGGGTTTTATTCCTAGGAGTGGATTCTCCAGCTTTATTTGTGTAGCACACAACTTCACGAATTACCTTATGTTGTAATTTGAACTGAGAAGGTAAAATATAATCTCTGTTTTCTGGCAAGTGCTAGTAGTAGAAAAGGGAAGTAACTTTGCAGAGCAAGTCATAGCTGTAAGAAATTTAATAATTCTTTGAAGTGCCATTTATAAGAAAATAAAATTAAAGACAGATTCTATCAGAAAAACAAGTTTTTGTTTTGATGACACTTTAAAACAGAATAATTTTAGATGATGATTTTTTAAATTCAAAATATCAGTATCTATGGTTGAAGGAACTTGTCATTTTCATTCATCAGTCCTGCACAGGAATGTTTCGAGCTTATTACAAAAATACCCCTCGGTTATCATCTCAGCCATTTTCTTACTTTGTTATCCCTTACTAAAGACTTAGCTTCAAGTTTATTTTCAATAAGTTTTATTTTTATTTTTACTTGCTGAGCCTGTAGAGAAAGACTACATTTTGTCACTAAAGTACACCAACAGTTGCAGCAAGACTGGCTTATAAAGAACATTCTTATCCTGATTTTGTTCAAATGCAAGTCCTGATACAATTTGATTAAAGTGGCTGTAAAATATGCCGGGTATGTGGGAGGTAGAAGTATGGAAAGGGTTTGAGAAATCCTAATCCTGCAGCTCTCAGGACTGCAAGAGTTAGACCCCAGCTGGTGTAAATGGATTAAAAATCTTTTCTCATTTCAAAGGTTTGATCTCAACAAGGGCTTGATTTGATGAAATCAAAGTGGCAGCTTGGATTTGAAAACTATTTAGAGTGAAACTTCCTAAAGTTTACATGTGAGGGAAGAATTGGCAGAGGCATAAATGCGGGCTGACCATGTATTTATATGGTGTGTTTCACTGGAGGTCTATTTGTAAGGGGATGAAAAATGTAAAAAAAAAATTTGAAAGTGAGGATAAGTATCAGGTTACTTTTGTAACAGAAGGATGCTTTTATAATTCTTGGCTTGAAAGGTGAAACAATGGATATGCTTTTAAGGAACAGGATCTCCTTCAGTAAAAGTCATTTTACATATTATCTCCCTCCACTTCCTCCTTATATCACTCCCAATATATACTCCCAGACCCTTGCACTCCAAGTTAATTTCCCCTTAATTGTCTGCTATGATTTGTGACAAACACTCTAAATAGACACAGGAGAGCAAAACAAAAACAAAAGCAAAAACATGATGCATTAATAGATGGTAAACAAAACCTAGAAAGTGAAGACTGGCATACATATGTATCTTTAAGACCTAAATTCTTAACGGTTTTCAACTATTTTCTCTGGAAATGGGATTCATCTTCTTTCAACTGAGTTGGGGCTACTAAGAGTCTTACTGATAATTTACATCTCTGTTGTCTCTGGGATGATCTGAAAATAGTTTAGCACTGTCTCCCATTTCCCACCACTCCATACAATGTCAACAGAAACTCTGGCAAATTATATGTTTTCATATAGGCATAGTTCAGGCAGCATCTGGAACAGAAAAGGTGTTGGGGAAAATTGGGTTCAACATTCTGCATAAATTCTGGGATGATGCTAGAGGCTAGTAACATAGCAGTCATGGATATGACACCTGATGAAACAGAAAGCCATGGTTCAAATCAGCCATGCTTCTCAGAGTTAGCAAATCAAGTGAAGAAATCACTGAGCAAAATTCTTTTTTACACATAAGAAATCCACAAGATGTAAATTAAATACCTCTAGACTTTTTAAAAACACTGCCTAAGGCTTTATATTCACACTCAGCTCTATATTTATCTTGAACATAAAGAGGTTATGGAAAATACTAGGTCTTTCACAAAAGACACAATTTAAGCACCACAACATGCTTTCATCTTAACTGCACTTTCAAGCCACTCAACTTCTCACCCTTTTTTCCATATATGCTTTCTCCTACAGTTATTTTATCACCAGGGTATGGAAACGGAACTATTAAGTAGAAAATAAATTTAGCATTCCCTGTATAAAGTAAAGGTACACAAAGGTACTGATTTAGTGTTCTATTGCTGCTGTAACAAATTATCATAAACTTAGTGGCTTAAAACAACACAAACATATTATCTTACAGATCTAGAGTTCAGAAATTCAAAAGAAATTTCATAGGGCTAAAATCAAGCTTCCTTCTGGCACGTCTAGCAAAGAATCCATTTTCTTGCCTTTTTTAAATCTTACATAGGACTGCAGGCATTCCTTGGCTCATGGTCTCCTTCCATCATCAATGTCAGCTATTGAATCACCCCAACTTGGTCCACATCCTCTTCTCTGACTCTTACTCTCCTGGCTCCCTTTTTCTTTTTATTTTTTGAGACAGATTCTTTCTCTGTCGCCCATACTGGAGTGCAGTGGAGTGATCTTGGCTCACTGCAACATCTGCCTACCAGGTTCAAGCAATTTTCCTGCCTCAGTCTCCCAGTTAGTTAAGACTACAGGCATGCACCACCACGCCAGTCTAATTTTTGTATTTTTAATAGAAGTGGGGTTTCACCATGTTGGCCAGGCTGGTCTCAAACTCTTGACCTCAAGTGATCCACCTGCCTTGGCCTCTCAAAGTGCTGGGATTACGGGTATGAGCCACCAGCCCCTTTTTCACTTATAAGAACTCTTGTGATGGAGTTCAAGACCAGCCTGGTCAATATGATGAAACCCCCTCTCTACTAAGAATACAAAAATTAGCCGGGCGTGGTGGTGGGCTGCTGTATTCCCAGCTACTCAGGAGGCTGACACAGGAGAATCGCTTGAACCTGGGAGGCAGAGATTGCAGTAAGCTGAGATTGCACCACTGCACTCCAGACTGGGTGACAGAGTGAGACTGTCTCAAAAAAAGAAAAAAAGAAAAGAAAAAAACCTCTTGTGATTAGGCCCACCTGGTAATCCAAGATACTCTTCCCATCTCTAGATCTTTTACTTAATCCCATTTGCAATGTGATTGTCATGTGTGTCACAAGTTCTGGGAACTTAAAATGTAGATATCTTTTAAAATTTTCTTCTTGGATGGGGGTGGGGAATTATTCTGTCTATCACAGGTAAAAAACACTACTATATCAGGCAGAGTTTAGTATGCTAAGTTGAATCTTTACCCTGTTACCTGAATTTAATCAATCTTATTATTTAACTTCTTTTCAACTGAAGAAAAGTAGGAATGTCCAAACTTTCAAGACTGCTTAATGAATACCTAGGTAGCTTCAAAATAATGCTATGGCTTTCAAGCGTTTTTTTAAATAAATATCTGTGATTGCAAATAAGAGAACTAAAGGAGACATCCTCTGCAGTTACTTCCAATCTCAGTATTTGATGATAGCATGAACAATCTAGCTTTATCTAGCTTTATCAGGCAACTGTATTCATAGACATAATCAGAAGAAGGAAAATTCCAGTGCCAGGGAACTTTTTGGTTATTACAGATGTTTGGCTGTGGCTCATCCAATCCTATTTCAGATGCGAAAAATCAGCTTTCAAAAGTTCAGTGGATGGCCATACTATCTGAATCATAGAATGAGAACCTCTGTAAATCCATTTCTCCTTAAAAGCAACAAAAACACTGGCAAAATGGTCAAAATCAACATTTTCATACTTCTGGAAATTAACCAAAGCCTGCAAAAATCTAAAGTGTTTATTTAAGAAATAAGTAACTGCTGAAGTTTGTTGAAAACATAAAGGTTTGTGACATTTTAAACTTGCCTACTCACTTTCCTCTCTCCACAGCTCCATGGTAATCTTGAAAACCAGCAGCCTCCATCTGTGGTAGTAGCCACCAGAGGGAGGAAGCCAGCTTTGGAGTCCAATCCCAAGAGCACTGCCATTATTTGACCTGTCTTACAGCTCCTTGGAAAAGCACCATTTGCGAGGCTGTGCCTTCATTTGACCTAACCCGGAGCTCATCCACAGGGAAAGCCCTAACCCCAGGGCATTTGCTGAAAACAATCAGAGGCAACTGTTAACATTATAGCTGTCTGAGACTGCTCTACCACTTAGGGAAAATGAGACCCTTACCAAAACCTGAAAGGAGAGTCTGAGGAATGAGATGTTTGTTAGGGAGCTTTGAAAAATTCTGACATATTCCTGGGGATTTACAAAACTGCATACATGTGTAGAGCTATGTGTATGACTAGGAAAGACTTGACAGGATCCCAAACTGTCATCTCTGGCTGACCTTGAGGCCCTGCACAAGCAGGAAGTGAAGGCTAAGGCAGAGTTGTAAAATGTTAGAGCATGGAGCATGTATTCCCAGGCAAACTCAGGTCCCTTTGACAAAAGATGAAAGACTTATTGCTTCAGGACCTGTAAGCAAATTCACTGACTACTATGTTGAGATGAGATTTGAGTTACTGCACACTACAAGGACTACAGATTTTATAGGATTAGTCCAGGAAAAGCACTAAATGAGCAATCAGCAGCAGCAACAACAAAGCAATCAAAACAAATTGTGGGTTGGGATGAGGGTAATTTGACTTCCAAAGTTGCCACACTATATTATCTAAAATGTTCAGTTTTCAACAAGAAGTTACAATACATGAAAGCAACAAGAACGTATGTTTCATATACAGGGGAAAAAATCAGCCAACTGAATGTTTATCGGAAAGGATCCAGACATTTGTCTTACAAAACAAAGACTTCAAATCAGCTATTATAAATATGTTCAAAGGACTAAAGGAAGTCATGACTAAAGAGGAAAAGGAATATATAGAAACAATGCTTCACAAAATAGAGAATACCAATAAAGAAATAAAAACTATTTTAAAAAAAACAAATAAAAAATCCTGTTTTGAAAAATAACAGAAATGGAAAATGCACAAAAGGGACTCAACAGAAAATATAAACAGAAAGAATAAAGATTAGAGAACTTGAAGACAGGTTAATTGAGATTATCTGGTCTAATGAATAGAGAGAAAAAAAATGAACAGAGTCTCAGAAATTCCTAACACACTATCCAAAAACATCTGCATAATGGGAGTCCCAGTGAGAGAGAGGACTGGGGGGCAGATTGAATATCTAAAGAAATAATGACCAAAAACTTTAAAAATTTGATTAAAAAAGATTAATTTAAAATAAGCTCAAAAGCTCCAAATTGGATAAACACAAACAAATTTATACCTAAACACATCATAATCAAACTGCCAAAAGTCAAAAACAGTGATCTTGAAGGCAACTCCTCTTATGAGGCCAGTATTAACCTGATATCAAAAGCAGACAAAGATCCCACAAGAAAACTAAAGGCCAATATTTCTTACGAATATACGAGTCAAAGTCTTCAAAAAAATGCTAGCAAACTGAATCCAACAATATATAAAAATGATTATACATCATGGCCAAGAAGGATTTATTAAGGAACACAAGGTTTGTTTGACATCTGAAAATCAATTATGTTGATAAAATAAAAAGCAAAAACCATGTCTGCCTAAATGCAGAAACAGCATTTGAGTAAATCCAGCAGTCTTTGATAATATGGAGAAAAACACACTCAACAAACTTGAAACAGAAGAAAACTTTCTCAACCCAAGGGAGGCCACCTGTGAAAAACTCAGAGCTGGTATCATAGTTAACATTTATAGTCTGAGTGTTTTTCCCTCTAAGATCAGGAGCAAGAAAAACATGTCTGTTCTTGCGACTTCAAATCAACATTGTACTGGAGGTTCTAGCCAAGGCAGTTAAGCAACAAAAAGAAACGAAAGTCATCCAGATTGGAAGAAGTAAAACTATCTCTATGGACGGATATTATAATCTTGAATATAAAGAATCCTAAAGAATCCACAAAAAGAGGAAGTGACCCTTCCTATCCACAGGTTTCACATCTGCAGATTCAACCAACTATGGGTGGAAACCTGTGGATAAGGAGGGCTGGCTGTACACATTTTTCATCTGAGTTGGGCTGAATCCATGGATGCAGAGCCCACAGATGTGAAGGGCAAATTTTACTATGTCATTTCATATAAGAGACTTGAGCATCCATGGATTTTAGAAGTAATGAACAAGTTCACTGATGTTGCAAGATGCAAGATTAATACAAAAAATCAATCATATTTCTCTTCACTAGCAATGAACATCTCAAAAATAGGAAGAAAAAGTTAAAAACAATTCCATTTAGAATAGCATCCAAAAATACTTAGCAATAGATTTAATGAAATAACTCACACATCTAAACCTACAAGTTTTGTTGAAGGAAATTAAAGGAGATCTAAATGAATGAAAAGATATCTGGATCAGAAGATTTAACATTGTTAAGATGCAAATACTGCCCAAATTGTTCTACCTATTCAATGCAATCTCTATCAAAATACCAACTGACTGGTTCATAGAAATTGACAAGCTGATTTTAAAATTCTTATGAAAATGCAAGGGATCCAGAATAGTCAAAATAATCTTGAAAATGAAGAAAGTTGGGAAACTCACATTTCCCAGTGTGAGAAATTACTACAAATCTTACAGTAATCAAGACATAACAATAAACATCTAGATTAATGGAGTAGAAATGAGAGTTCAGAAATAAACTCTTACATTTATGGTTCATTGATTTTCTATGAGAGTTCCAAGGGAATTCAAAGGTGAAAATAATATTTTCAACAAATGGTACCGAGACGATTGGAAATCCTAGGGAAAAGATTGAAGTTGGTTCCGTACTTCACAATGTACACAAAAATGAAATGAAAATGGATCAAATACCATAGACCTAAATGTAATCGTGAAAACTGTAAAACTCTTGGAAGAAAACTCTAAAGTAAATCTTCATTAACTTGGGTTAGGGAGTGGTTTCTTAGATAGGACACCATAAGCACAAACAACAAAACAAAAAATAGGTAAACCAGACTTAATTAAAATTAGGAACTATTGTGTTATAAGTGAGAGCATCAAAAAATTGAAAAGATAACCCACAGAATGAGAGAAAACATCTGCAAATCCGGGTATGATGGTTGGGATCCAGAATGTGTAAAGAGCTTAAACTAAAAAATAAAGACAAGTAATACAATTTAAACAGGTCAAAGGATTTGAATAGACATTTCTCCAAAGAAGATACATAAACTGTCAATACACACAAGAAAAGATGTACATTATTATTAGTTACAGGCAAATTAAATCAGAACCACATGAGATACTACTTCATAGCCACCAGGATGGTTGAAATAAAAAAAGACAGATCATGCCAAGTAGAGGAAGTGCATGCAGAGGAAGTGCAACCATCCCAGATCTTCGTTAGGAATTTTAAAGGTACAGCTGCTTTGGAAAACAATTTGGCAGTTCCTAAAAAAAAGTTAGGGATAGAGTTACTAATTTAACCCAGCATTTCCACTTTACTTCTCACTCAAGAGATGAAAATATATGTTTACACAAAAACTCATACACATATGTTCATAGCAACTTTATTCATAATAATTGAAAAGTGGAAACAATATAAGTGCCCATCAATTGATGAATGGATAGACAAAATGGGATGTGTGTGTACAATGGGAGAGTATTTGGCAATAAAAAAACATGAAGGACTGATATACACTATGACATGGATGAACCTTGAAGTCATTACGCTAAGTGAAAGAAGCCAGCTCCGAAAGACCAAATATGGTATAATTCCACTCATATAAGAGGCCCATGACAGGCAAATCCACAGAGATGAAAAGTATAGTGATTCCTTAGGGCTGGAAGGAAAGAAAATGTTGGGGTAAATGGGGAGTGACTGCTAATGGGAACTGGGCGTCTTTCTGGGTTGATGAAAATGTTCTAAAATGAGATGGTGGAAATGATTGCCCATGTCTATAAATATACTATAAACTCACTGAGTTCTACACTTTCAATGAATGAATTCATAGTATAAGGGTTATGTCTCAATAACCCTGATTATACATGCGTATTTCACATATACATAAAATAATATGTTTATTGGAAAAAATATCTATTAGAAGAAATGCCAGCCAAAAGGAGATTTCTCAGCTTGAGTCTTAGCTCAACCACCAATCTAAATTGAACCTTAGTTAAATCTCTTTCTTTCTCTCAGCCTCAGTTTTCTCATCTGCAAAATGGGCCAATGGTAATACCCATTCTTTGGGCCTCACAGAGTTGTTGTGAGGATCAAACTAGGTAATTAGAGTGAAATCACTGTTCAGAGATGGATAGGACAGGAAACCAGGAGCTACATTTAAGTGTAGCTTAGTCTGTAGAGTGTCAAGGTTAAGAACACAGACTCTAGGGCCAGGCAGCCTGTGTTCAAATTCATCTATAGGACTGACTAGCTGTGTGACCTAGAAACAAGTGACTTCATCTTTCTCTGTGTAGTTTTTTCTGTAAAAGGGCATCATAAAATCGCTGCCTTCATAGAGCATTATGAGAATAAAATAATTAAACACATAAAGAAGTTTTTTTAAAAAAAGTGTAGTGTACTAAGAGATTGAAGTAAACTCTGAGAATGCACTGCCCAAACTCTGAATGCCACAAAAAAAAGAAACGGAGAATGGAAAGAAGGAGGGAGGGTGATGGGGAGAGGATGGAAGGAGGGAAGAGAGAAGGAAGAAAGAAAAAGAGAAAAAAGGAGGGGACAAAAAGGAAAGGAAAGGAAAGAAAAATGCAATTTCCGGTTAGAATGCAGAAATAATACAAAGAAAAAAAATGTATTTTCCAGCTAGAATGCACAAATGATACATTTTCAAGGGACGGAGAAAGTTACTGCCTCAAATTGCCATCACTGGAGATTATGAAGCAAATTACACAGGGCCATTTAAGATGGTGATTCATAAATACTATTTATTAATCAACTGTAGGACATTTTGAGTAAAGACAAAAGGAGGATTGTATTTTTTAAATATCCGGAATTATTCCATTTGACCACATTGCTATAAATTATGGTAAGGAGTATAAGAACTAGTCAAACACAGTTTTTTTTTTCTATTTTAAAAAAAATCCCTGTTTGACTAGCTATAGAAAATGTCTGAAATGTCTCACGTAATTTTGCACATAAGATTTTTGACAAAATCTTGAGAGACAATTCACACTTTAAAAACTACTTCTTGAGCATGGAGGTGAGCTCCTGAGAGGTGAGACCGTTGTAGCTTGAGGGGCCCTAAGACAACGTCCAGAACGATGGCTCTTGACTCCAACTAGGAGAATAAACTAACAGAAGCCAGTTTAGTGTTTCTCCACGTTGCTTGGAATTCGAACATAATGACATGAATAAATCCTTTTTTATGGTCTTCAGGGAAATTTACATTTTCATATTGAACAGTTCCATTGAGAATCCCATGTGGTTCCTCACATTTCAGGTCTGAGCCTCAGTGTTTAGCCCGTGGGACTTCAGCAAAATGGCCTGTGCTGTGGAGGAACCCACAGTCTCAGCCTGTGCTTTGCAGGAGGTGAAGATCCACCAGGAGAGGCAGGAAGCTGAATGACATAAATGTCAACCAAAGGATTACAGACAAAGCCACAGAGGATCAGATAGGGAGAGAATGAGAAGAGAGAACTAAGAAGAGATCCCAGGAGACGGCAGTTCAGCTGGTTCTTATGGAACAGGCACTGGGAAGAGGTGTTCCTGACTCCCAGGCTTGGATGTGGACTCTGGGAAGTCAAAGGCAAGCCCCATGCACTGGAGGTAATTCTGCTTGCCTGGAATGCAGAGAACACAAGAGAAAGTGACGAGAGAGAACACTGAAAGATAGCATGGCATTTAATCATCCCCCAAACTCAAATCACAATCTATGAAATTTAGAATTAGTTCTTTCAGCTTATAGGAGGATACTTTTAAAAATTTTAAACAGAAAAATGTTATAATTGGAGCTATGCTTTAGAAAAAGTAATCTAGTGGCTCCCTTTAAAGAACCTTCACTAGGAATTTTTATTCTCTTTGTTGCTTCTGAGAAACTCTTAAGTTTACTCTTTATAGGGAATAGAATCATCTAATTGTTTTCCTTTTCCATTTGTCTCCCAGGATGCTCAGTGCAAATCTGCCATTTTGTTTTTACCGGGCTAAATATTATGGCCTTTATAATCTGCAGTCAATTTCTGCTAGTTCCTGATCTTCCACCCTGATCTTTATTTTTCCGTGATTCTGACTTTTATACTTTATATTTTATCTTTTATTGAATATATTTATCAACATTACCATAAATCTTCAGTCTAAAATGAGGTAGAGTTATAAAAATAAGCAGCAACATGATATGTATACCTGAATATAGTTTGTGACAAAGATTGGGCGAGCATGAGTCTGAGTCCAAGACACTAGTGAGGCAGTACCAGCTCCAATTCCAAGCTGGAATCAAAACAACATGAACGAATGGGGGAATGAGTCTCAGACAATGAAAAGGTCAGCGTCCATAAGATTCATGCACTTTATTATTATTCATATGTATTTATTCATATGTTTATGTAAAAAATAGAGACAAGGTCTCACTGTTGCCCAGGCTGGTCTTGAACTCCTGAGCTCAAGAGATTTTCCCGCCTCAGCCTCCCAAAATGTTGGGATTACAGAGGTGAGCCACTGGACCCAGCTGAGATTCATATACTTTAGATGTATGATGTGGGGCAGACCAGGGAGTCAAACGTGATTGATGCTGTGGATTAAACATGAGGTTATCAGGTTTCCTCGAGAGTGGTGGCGGCCTTAATACAAATAAAAAACATATGAAAAAGAAAAGTTTTGCATGTTAAGGCAATGAGGAAGGTTCCAGAAATGATGACCATAGTTGGACACATCCAGCACGTGGATAGAAATGGAGAAGAGCCACTGAAAGAGGCTGAGCTGAAGAAAAAGCTTGGAAATCTGTAAGGAATTGGGAATTGAGAGAGAGAGTGCAAGTAGGTGAAATTCCCAGAAAGGAGAACATATAGAGTGAAAAGAAAATGGCCAAAAATAGGCTCTTGACCAACGCTTGCATTACAGGGTGAGAACATTGAAAGGAATTAGAATAGATTCCTAAGAGAAGCAGAAAAATGTGGTGCCAGGAAAGCCTAAGTGGAGAAAGTGTGTCCGAGATTGGTGGGTTCTTAGTCTCACTGACTTCAAGAATGAAGCCGCGGACCCTCCCAGTGAATGTTATAATTCTTAAAGATGATGTGTCTGGAGTTTGTCCTTTCAGATGTGTCTGGAGTTTCTTCCTTCTGGTGGGTTCGTGGTCTTGCTCACTTCAGGAGTGAAGCTGCAGACCTTCACGATGAGTGTTACAGCTCTTAAACGTGGAGCATCTGGAGTTGTTCCTTCCTTCCAGTGGGTTAGTGGTCTTGCTGGCTTCAGGAGTCAAGCTGCAGACCTTCATGGTGAGTGTTACAGCTCATAAAGGTAGTGCAGATCCAAAGAGTGAGCAGCAACAAGATCTACTCCAAAGACCAAAAGAACAAACCTGCCACAGAGTGGAAGGTGACCCTGCTGGGTGGCAAGCTTTTATTCCTTTATTTGGCCCCACCTACATCCTGCTGATTGGTCCATTTTACAGAGTGCTGATTGGTCCATTTTACAAAGTGCTGATTGGTGCATTTACAAACCTTTAACTAGACACAGAGTGCTGATTGGTCCATTACACAGAGTGCTGATTGGTCCATTTTACAGAGTGCTGGTTGGTCCATTTTACAAAGTGCTGATTGGTGCATTTACAAACCTTTAACTAGACACAGAGTGCTGATTGGTCCATTACACAGAGTGCTGATTGGTCCATTTTACAGAGTGCTGATTGGTCCATTTTACAAAGTGCTGATTGGTGCATTTACAAACCTTTAACTAGACACAGAGTGCTGATTGGTGTGTTTACATTCCATTAGCTAGACAGAAAAGTTCTCCAAGTCCCCTACCCAATTAGCTAGACACAGAGCGCTGATTGGTGCATTTACAATCCTTTAGCTAGACACAAAAGTTCTCCAACTCCCCACCAGACCCAGAAGCCCAACCAGCTTCACCTCTCAAAAGTAATTAAGAAGGACCTGTGATCATTGATAGACAAAGCTATTGGATTAATTTATTAGAGAAATCACTGATAACCTTCAAGAAAACTATTTCAATGGACTGGTGGGGCCAAAGCTAATTTCAAGGAGTTAAGAAATGGTTGAATGCTGGGAAAGTAAAAGGCATGAGTATAGACCAGTAGTTCTCAAACACCACCTGCAAGCCTGGGGTCTTTGAGAAATCCAGCCTCTTGGGCCCCACCTCTGGAGACTCTGGTTCAGTGGGTCTGGAAGCAGTAGTTCTGGTGAAGAGGACAGAACACATGAAGCGTCTTGCCTATGCTTGTCTGTGGCTCATGGTGAGCTTGTTGTTTGGATGGTTGGTTGACTGTGTGGTTTGAGAGGAGGGAACTCTCTAACTCCTAAATATGGGATAAATTGATTTGGGAAAGAGACTACAAGAGAAAAATCTCAAATTGCTGTGCAAGGGTGAAAAACAAGGAACAGTGGGGAAGGGAAAACTGACTTAGGCAATGACGCAGAGGAGGAACAAACAAGGAGAGAACAAATATTAATACGACTGAGGACCTGGAGCCATGGCAGGTACTTGAGAGTAATGTAGGGTGTTGGGAGAAAGAGAGAGAGAGAAATACTGAAATCTAGACAAAAAGGTTTGGAGTTGGTACTTCAGAGCCATGATTCTCAAAATGTGGTCCTCAGGCCTCTGCTCCAAGCCTATTGAAGTGGAGACCCTGGGGCTGGGGCCCCGCAATCTGCACTTTAGTAAGATTCTCCCATTAGGATGCAAGTTTGAGAAACAGTGCTTCAGAGAAAAAAAAAAAAAAGGCCAGGCCATATCTTTTCTTATTAAATGTACAAACAACATAGTGAAAATGACGTTTGGAAAAGATTTTGCAATCAGATATGGGGGTTTGCAAAAAGATAAAAATGGATGAAGTTGAAATAACCTAGATTTGAGAGGCTGGAGTAGGGTGACAACTAAAGAAATGGATGGAAGAGGCATATGTGGCATCAGCACAGGGCTTTGGTAACAGGGCATGTGGAAGGAGAGGGAAGAGGGTCTAAGCATTCCTCATTTGCCTGCCTAGGGCAGCTGTGGTGTGAGTGTCAGTCATGATGATCAACTGAGGAAGTTGGGAAGGGTGTGTGCTATGGAAAAAGAAAGCTCAGAGGTTTCTGTTTTGCTTCAAAGCCCAGGTGATACAGTTAAGAAGGTGTGTCCTGTAGGTCACTGGACATAAAGAGGGACACAGACAGAGCAGACCTGGGGCTGACTGTGGAAGGTGGTAGCCGACACAGCTTGAGAGATAAGATACATATATAGGTAACCTTGAGTGACGAATGTACTGCATCCTCACTACATGTCGGCCACAGTAAAATGACCAGTATCTCAGTTGTAGCTGGAGCACATTGTGTATGTGGGTGGAGGGCAGTAGGGGAGAAGAGCAGTAAAAGGCAAATGTTCTTTAGTCATCTAGTTTAAAATGCAAATGTGATCTTGCTTTTATTAGAATGAAATACTATCCATAATAGATCCCCTTGTAATTTCAATTGATGATTTACTTTTTTGTTTGTTTTTAATAAACTTTATTTTTTGGGAATAGTTTTACATTCACAGAAAAATTGAGAAAATAGTAGAAAGAGTTCCCAGATTCCCAGATACGCCCTCACTCAGTGTTCACTATTATTTTGAGACAAGGTCTCTCTGTTACCCAGGTTGGAGTGTGATCACAGCTCATTGTAGCCTGGACCTCCTGGGTTCAAGAGATTCTCCCACCACAGCCTCCTGAGTAACTGAGTAGCTAGGACTACAGGCGCACCACTGTGTCCGGTTAACTTTTTTTTTTGTAGAGATGGGGGGCTCTCATTATGTTGCCCAGGCTGGTCTCGAACTCCTAGTCTCAGGGAATTCTCCTGCTTTGCCCTCCCAAAGTGTTGGGATTACAGGTGTGAGCTACTGCACCAGGCCCATATTATATTTGTATGTTACATTTGTTATAATCAATGAATCAATATGGATACACTGTTAACTAAAATCCATAACTTTTTTAGACTTCTTGAGTTTTGTTGTTGTTGTTGCTGTTGTTGTATTGAGACAGAATCTTGCTCTGTCTCCCAAGCTGGAGTACAGTGGCGCAATCTCAGCTCACTGCAACCTCTACCTCCCGGGTTCAAGCAATTCTCCTGCCTCGGTCTTCCAAGTAGCTGGGACTACAGGCGCCGGCCACCATGCCTGGCTAATGTTTTGTATTTTCAGTAGAGAAGGAGTTTCACTGTGTTAGCCAGGATGGTCTCGATCTCCTGACCTCGTGATCTGCCCGCCTTGGCTCCTAAAGTGCTGGGATTACAGGTGTGAGCCACCATGCCTGTTTTTTACCTCTTTCTAGTTTTTATTTTTCCTCTTGCAGGATCTCATCCAGACTATATTTACCCGTCATGTCTCTGTGGGTTCCTCTTGGCTGACAGCTTCTCAGGCTTTCCTTGTTTTTGATGACTTCCCTTGGTTTTGAGTTGCTCTGGTCAAGTATTTTGATGTTTTAAAAATATTATAACAACTAACACTTCCTCAGCATTTTATATGTAGTGTCTCTTAACATTCACAGCACAGATACTTTCTGACTGGATAGTATTACCATGATAATGATTTCATAGGTAAGGAGACTAAGGCTCTTTTATTTCTCATGACACATTTAACAATAGAATGCAGGAGAGTTAGGGTAAGCGGTTGAGGACAGAGGTATACATTTTTAAAAAATTCATAGATAATTTTCTTTTTTCTTTTTTTTTTTTTTGATTTGGAGTCTCGCTCTGTTGCCAGGCTGGAGTGCAATGGTGCCATCTCGGCTCACTGCAACCTCTGCCTCCTGGGTTCAAGTGGTTCTCCTTCCTCAGCCTCTCGTGTAGCTGGGACTACAGGTGTGTGCCACCATGCCCAGCTAATTATTATTATTATTTGTATTCTAGTAGAGACGAGGTTTCACCATGTTGACCAGGGTAGTCTCGATCTCCTGACTTCGTGATCCACCCACCTCAGCCTCCCAAAGTGCTGGGATTACAGGTGTGAGGCACTGTGCCCAGCCGATAAATTTCTTTATTTCCCTGCACCACTTCCCCAGTGGCTTCCAACTACCCCATCCCCCACACCCACCCTACCCAGGAGGGCAGTTTAATTTTTTCTGAAATGGATTTTTCCCTCGAAAGCTGTTAGATGGTGCGCTTGCTTATCTCATTCCTTTAGAAGGCTGCTGTTCCCCTCTCCAAGCAGGTCACTGGAAACATGGGTGGTAACAGTGTGTCACTTTATGGACACCTGGGAAAACAGGCCAGGTGGCAGCTCCTCAGTGACCCCAGAAAGCAGCTGTCTGAGATTGAAACTTCATCTTGCCTCGACTCCCTCCTATCCAGCCTCTTAGGAGCAGTTACAGTTCAGCCAAATGTCTAACCATTTTTTAATCACCAAGCAGATAATAATTCAAAGGCCCAGGCCAAAGCAACCTCTCTGAAAAGATCTTATGAAATCATTTCTCTTCACAAATCCATAAAAATCACCTGGGACTCCTTATCAATAGGGAGGCTTAAAGCGGGAGCAGAAGTCATTGGATTATGATGTGCTCATTTTAATGAAATTCCTCTCCTGCTGAGACGTTCCCTGCAGATTTTCCATATTTCAGCCTGGGAAAGGTTTGATGCTTTCCTGCCGGTGCCAAGAGTTAATTGAAAACATTTCAGGATAAATTTGGCTCGGGGGCCAACACTTCCAGCCCATCATTATTCTTCGCAAAAATAGAAGAGTAATACAATTATTAATAGGCATGTTGTATCCTCTTATGGTGCCCATGGGTTTAGGAACCGTGTCTCTGACGTTCTTTCTAAAACACCACACAAAACCCTGAAATGCGAGACTAGGAACTTAGAAGAAAAACAAGCTTTTGCTGCTAAATTATATAGTTTGTTTCTTCCTGTTTGGAGTGGCTGAATGGTAGTAGGTGATTGCTGCTTTTCCTAAAAAGTTCTATTTTCAAGTCTAGCATTGGGTTTTGAGAAAGACACACTTATGGATATTAAAAGAAAATGTATGTAAACATTGGCAAAGCAGTGTACACAACCAAAATCATGTTACGTTTTAATGTAGCACTCACTGGGGGAATTACTTTGGCATCATCTATCAAAATTGAGTTAGCCTTAAATTTTAAATACAGCCTATTTTTCCCTCTACATGCTATTTGACTGTCTCCTGAACTTTATCAAGTAACATAGCAAACTAATATTTAGTCACTGTTATGAACAGGAATTCTAATTCTGATTTTCTTTGCTTTTTAATGTGATTTGGAATGTTTACTCTTTTACTAGCACCTTCCCTTGTAGTTTCAATACCTATGATTAAATCTTCTGCTGAAACTTAATCTCTCTGGAGTCCTTGTAGAAACGTTAGGATAACGGAGCAAATCAGAAACACATCTCTGTCCTAGGCGTTGCCTCTTAAAGGCAGGAGTTAACACCATCCAACCTTCAGATAGGTGTTTCTTCCAGCCAGGAGCACAGGCAAAATGTGTGTGAAGGAATGAGTAAGTCACACAGAGCAGTAAGCACCGTTTACTTTTTTAGAGCAGTACTTTAAATCTCGAATCTGACATTTAAGTTAACCATTGTGTCATCTTTTTGTTCTCTAAAAATACGTCCGAGTTTTATACATATATATGTACATTTTAGGTGTATGTTTTAATCTCACTGCATACCCATTTGCTACACAGGGAAAACTGAGATGCAGCAGTGTAAGGGAGTAAGTGGCAAGAGCATTCAGCATTCTCATCTGCCGTTGGTTTCTCATTTGCTTTTCCTTCTAGGGTGGAGGCTCAGCGAAGGCAGGGACTTGTTCAATCGCTGCTTTTTACTCCAGTGCCTGAAAGGGTGCTGAACATTTACTGAATAAACGAAGAAAAAAAGAAACGAAAAAACAACCGCTGACTCTTCCTGACTCTTGCCTTTACTTGGGGAAACAAACCCAATTAGAAGTAATTTTCTACTTCATTAAACTATAATTGTGTGGTTTTTGTGGAGTTCTCTAATAAGATCATTTTAACTAAGATGCATAATGAGTACTTTGGGGATATTCTCTTAGATGTTAGCTAGAAAGATTACTGCTTCTGTAGTGGGATTTCAGTACTCGCCATAGAACTACGCTGCTATGGTTTGAATGTATCCCTAAAGTTTATGTGTTGGAAACTTAATCCCCAATGCCAGTGTTGAGAGGTGGGACCTCAAGAGGTGAGTAGGTCATGGGGGTTCTGCTCTCATGGACAAAGTAAGGCCATTATTGAGGGAGTGAGCTACTTATCACAGGAGTGGGATCCTGATTAAAGAATGTTTGGTCTCCTTCTCTTTCTTTCTCTCCCTCATGCATTTTTGCCCTTCTGCCTTCCACAATGAGATGATGAAACGCAAAGGTCCTCACCTGATGTGGCCTCTTGATCTTGGACTTCCCAGAACTGTAAGAGATAAATTTCTTTGTTTAAATAAATTATCCAGTCTGTGGTATCCTTTTATAGCAGCAAAAAACAAACTAAGACATACACCAAAAGATGCCTGTACTTCATCAAATAGAGTTTGCATGAAATCTCATCATTCCTTCAGCTCTTGTCAGTGTCCCTCAAAGTGTGATCAATAGACTCTCCTAAGGTGCCTGACAAAAACAGATTCTCATGGCTTGGCCCTCAGAGATTCTGACTCAGTAGGAAGAAGAGTGGATGGAGCCTAGAAATCTGCATTTTGAACAAGCTCCCCAGAAAACTTTTATGTACACTAAAGTGTGGGAAATATTGGATTAAAGTTTTGACCCCTGTTGTAATCAATGTGGCCTTAAAAGAAGCTGTTGCTGGCCAGGCACAGTGGCTCATGCCTGTAATCCCAATACTTTGGGAGGCCGAGGTAGGTGGATCAGCTGAGATCGGGAGTGTGAGACCAGCCTGACCAACATGGAGAAATGCCGTCTTTAATAAAAATACAAAATTAGCCAGGCGTGGTGGCGCATGCCTGTAATCCCAGCTACTAGGGAGGCTGAGGCAGGAGAATCGCTTGAACCCAGGAGGCGGAGTTTGCAGTGAGCTGAGATCACGCCATTGCACTCCAGCCTGGGCAAGAAGAGTGAAAGTCTGTCTCAAAAAGAAAAGAAAAGAAAAAAGGAAGGAGCCATATACAATATGATATGATTATATGATAAGATACTTGCTTTAGGGGGAATGAGCTTTCTTTAAAGCAAAGCCTGACAAAAGAGTCCACCAACAGTAGAATTCTCAATAAAGGAAGTTAAAAATGTAAGCACAATGCTGTCACCCCTCCAAATCCAAGTTCTTTTCAAATCCCCTGTATTAATTGGCTGGGGCAGCTGTAATGAAGCACCACAAACTGAGTGCTTAAACAACAGAAATTGACTCAGTCCTGGAGGTTAGAAGTCCAAGTTCACTGGTGTAGACAGAGTTGGTTCCTTCTGAGGGCTGGGAGGAGGCATCTGTTTCATGCCTCTCCAGCAGCTTCTGAAGGTTTGCTGGCCATCTTTGGCACTCCTCGGCTTGGCATCACCCTAATCTCTGCCTTCATAGTCACATGTGTTCTTCCGTATGTGCATGTGTTTGTGTGCAAAGTTCCATCTTTTCAAAGCAAGGTCACCAGTCATATTGGTCCACTCCAGCATGATTTTATTTTAACATAAGTCAGTTACATCTGCAATGACTCTGTTTCTAAATAAGTTCATATTTGGAGGTACTAGAGTTAGCACTTCAAGCTGTGAATTTGGGGAGGAACATGATTCATCCATAATATCTTGCATCCTGAACAACAGGCACTAGGGACGCTTGAGTTTGGTGCGGCTCATGTTAGGCCAAAGGCAGCAAGTCCCCCACTGCAGGTTGGTTGCATAGACATGTCCCAGCAATGGCAGCCACATCAAGCGTAGCATGGACTATTGCCTACAGTCACAGCCTGAGCTGCTGGATGACAGGCATTGTGGGGAAGAGGAGACAATGGAAGAAAAACAGAGGCTGATGCAGAGGAACTGGAGAAATTGCTGCTGCCAATGACATCCCAAAATTTCTATATCCGGGAGCTTAGGGGCACCATCAATATGGTCGACAGGAGAGACTGAGAAACTTTTCTTTTTTCTTTTTCTTATTTTAAAAATATTTTTAGTTTTTTTGGATACAGGGTCTTGCTCTGTCACCCAGACTGGAGTGCAATGGTGTGATCAGAGCTCAC
Organism: Rhinopithecus roxellana; assembly: GCF_007565055.1. Taxonomy (NCBI): domain Eukaryota; kingdom Metazoa; phylum Chordata; class Mammalia; order Primates; family Cercopithecidae; genus Rhinopithecus; species Rhinopithecus roxellana. The sequence goes on from NC_044564.1 coordinate 35,605,974, forward strand.
TGTAGCCTTTAACTCCTAGGCTCAGGCAATCCTCCTGCCTCAACCTCCTGAGTCACTCGGACTACAGGCACTCAGCACCAAGCTCAGCTAAGATTTTTATTTTTATTTTTTGTAGACCCAGAGGTCTCACTGTATTACCCACTGTGTTCTAGAACTCCTAGCCTCAAGCAATTCTCCTGCTCCAGCCTTCCAAAGTGCTGAGATTACAGGTGTGAGCCACCACACCTGGCTGTTTTCTTGTTTCTAAGAGTTGACCTAGCAAGCATGCCATCATTCTCATGTAGCTCATATCAATATCCATTTGGATGGTTGTGGGGGAATTGATACAACTGTGGGAGTGGCTGAAGCATGCCTCTCCCCTCACCACACCTTGACTCTGCTATTTGTGGCTGACCGGTGGTGAAGATGACGACAATGGTAATTACGACATTGTCTCTACAGCATGCAGCATAGTTCCTGGCACATATGAGACACTTAATGAATATTGGTTGAATGAATAGCTTGAAAGGAGTAAAGCCTCACTTAAGACCAAGCATGTTTGCTTCCTGGGAGAAACATTACAAACAAATTAAAGTCAGATGGCATGTCTGGAATGCATTTACTTGGCAAAAAAGAATCTATTCCAGAAGATCTGGCTTGGCACTGGGATGTTTTGTATAACCTTAAGTTAGAAATGAATATTTAAAATGAGACTCAGTAAATAAGGCTAAATATAGGACTAACACATACAGACCCTTGAAACTTTATCACTAATGAAAGCTGCCTTTGTCACCCCTTCCCAGTGGAAAGTGTTTGTGTCAAAAGCTGAAGAAGAGATGTTCTCAGGACCCGGTACCTTTGAGATGACTCTAACCCTAGACTAGCGTCACATAATTTATGGATCCACTAATCACAATAGCACCTCACATTTGATTGGGCCTTTCTGGTGCAGAGGATGAACTTCATAGTATGCACTCATGAGGTGCACATTTTACCTGAAGATCATCATCTCAATTTCATATTCATAGTAACTACTACTGTTCACTGACCATCATGCCCCATGTTCCTGCACATTAAGATATAAGTAAGAGCAGTTTGAACTTTCATTCTTGGAATTCTATGGAGTCTTGTGCTTTCCCCAAGCATCTGGTGAATTCTCAGGGTATCATTTTGTTTTTTTTTTTTTTCTAGTCCCCTCTGAATCTAATTTTCTGCTTTTCTTTTTCTTTTGGAGACAGGGCCTCTTTCTGTCACACAGGCTGGAGTGCAGTGGTGCAATTACAGCTCACGGTAGCCTGAACCACCCAGGCTCAAGCCATCCTCCCACCTCAGCCTCCCAAGTAGCTGGGACTACAGGTGCACACCACCACATCCAGCTCATTATTTATTTATTTATTTATTTATTTATTTATTTTTGTAGAGACAGGGCCTCGCTGTGTTGTGCAGGTTGGTATTGAACTCCTGGACTCAAGCAATCCTCCCATCTTTGCCTCCCAAAGTGCTGGGATGATAAGCATGAGCCACCAGGCCCAGCCATTCGGCTTTTCTTATACTCTTATTTTCCCTCTGCATTGTGGATCTCTTTATGTCCACTCCAGCACCAGCCCACAGTGAGACAAAGCTCTTTCTTTGTCTAGGGAACCACATTCTTCAGTCACTTGCAAAAATCAGGAACATTCAGTAAGGGGTAGTGATGTGTGGTATATTTTTATTAGAGTTCATAGATGATAGCAAAGGATACACATATAAATTTTAAGCAGCAGATAATTTAAAGAGAAGAGTAGATAGTACTCATTCTCTGTAAGTCACCTTAGGTTTCTGTGTCTGGTCATGTTGCTATGTCCTATATTACTCTCCTCTCTCATGCCCTTCTCTTCTCTCTTCTGATTTCTCCACCACAAATTATTGTTTACTTACAAAAAGCACTTGAATTATCTCATTGTGTTCTCCAGTCAACCTTTCTATTCTGGAGCCTCCCTTCCATGCTGCTATCCAATGACTTATCGAGGTTCTTCCTGAACGGTCTATTTTTTCCCTAAAAGGGACTTTGGTTCCACCTGGTAAAATAAGTTTTCTCCCTTTCCTTTTATCTCAAATTCTCATAGCAATTATTTAAGGTAGATATGTTTAAATACTTCTGTTTTTGCTGTTCTTCACGAAGAAAGCAGTAACATGTATTGTTAATTCCAAGTAAAGATGGATTGCAAAAAATACGAATAGCAAAACAGGACAAACAATTTATAGGAAATGGTGAGGATGGTAAAAGGAGAAGGCTTAGGAAAAGTTGTTGTTTTCTTTAGGAGGAAGATATGAAACTTTCCAGCCCTTAGACATTGAGAGAAAGTAATAGTTAAATATATGGGCTAAGTTTTAAGATAACACTAGACAAAATAGAAGTATAATTTATGACTTCAAATAATTGGGGAAAAGGGGAAGGTGAGACAAAACAGCCACAAACATCCTCAACATAATGAAAGCTATATATTACAGATCCACAGCTATTATCATGCTGAAGCTGGAAAAACTGAAAGCCTTTCCTCCAAGATCTGGAATACGACAGGATGCCCACTTTGACCATTGCTATTCAACATAGTACTGGAAGTTCCAGCTAGAGCAATCAGATAAGAGAAAGAAATAAAGGACATCCAAATTAGAAATGAAGGAGTCAAATTATCTTTGCAGATGGTATGATCTTATTATATATTCAGAAAAACCTGAAGACTCCACCATAAAACTGTTAGAGCTGATAAACAAATTTGATAAAATTGCAGGATACAAAATCAACATACAAAACTCAGTAGCATTTCTATATGCCAACAGTGAACAATCTGAAAAAGAAACTTAAAAACTAATCTTGATAGCACTAATAAAAGTAAATGCCTAGGAATTAACCATGGAAGTGAAAGATCTCTATAAAGAAAACTATAAAACACTGATGAAAAAAATCGAAGAGGACACAAAAAAGTGGAAGGATATTCCTTGTTCATGGATTGGAAGAATCAATATTTAAATGTCCATACTACTCAAAGCAATCTACAGATTCAATGAAATCTCTTTCAAAATCCAATGACATTCTTCACAGAAAAAAAAAAAAAACCTAAAATTTATATGGAGCCACAAAAGACCCAGAATAGCCAAAACTATCCTAAGCAGAAAGAACAAAACTGGAGGAATCACATTACCTGATTTCAAATTATGCTATAGAGTTATAATAACCAAAATTGCATGGCACTGGTATAAAAACAGACACATAGACCAATGGAACAGAATAAAGAACCCAGTTCAGAATCCACACACCTATAGTGAACTCATTTTTGACAAAGGTGCCAAGAACATACATTGGGGAAAAGACAGCCTCTTCAATAAATTGTGCTGGGAAAACTGGATATCCATATTCAGAAGAATGAAATGAGGTTGGGTACAGTGGCTCATGCCTGTAATTCTAGCACGTTGGGAGGCTGATGCCGGTGGATCATTTGAGGTCAGGAGTTTGAGACCAGCCTGGCAAACATGGTGAAACTCTGTCTCCACAAAAATTATCAGGGCATAATAGTAGGCACCTGTAATCCCAGCTACTCGGGAGGCTGAGGCTTGAGAATCCCTTGAACCCAGGAGTCAGAGGTTGCAGTGAGCTGAGATCACACCACTTGCACTGTAGCCTCAGTGACAGAGCGAGACTCTGACTCCAAAAAAAAATTAATTAATTATAAAAAGAAAACTAGACCCCTATTTCTTACCATAAACAAAAATCAAATAAATGGATTTAAGACTTAAATCTGAGATCTCAAACTATGAAACTATTGCAAGAAATCATTGGGGAAACTCTCCAGGACAATGGTCTGGGCAAAAATGTCTTAAGTAATATCCCACAAGCACAAGCAACCAAAGCGAACATGAACAACTGCAATCATATCAAGTTAAAAAAGTTTCTGGCCTGGCGCAGTGGCTCACACCTGTAATTCCAGAACTTTGGGAGGCCAAGGCAGGCAGATCACCTGAGGTCATGAGTTTGAGACCAGGCTGGTCAACATGGTGAAACCCTGTCTCTACTAAAAATACAAAAATTAGCCAGGCGTGGTGCCACGTGCCATAAACCCAGTTACTCAGGAGGCTGAGGTGGGAGCATCACTTGAGCCCGGGAGGCAGAGGTTGCAGTGAGCCGTGATTGCACCACTGCACTCCAGCCTGGGCAAGAGAAAGAGAGATTCCATCTCAAAAAATAGTAAATAAATAAAGAATACAAAAAAGCTTCTGCACAGCAAAGGAAACAATCAACAAAGTGAAGAGACAACACACAGACTAGGAGAAAATATTCGCAAACTACTCATCTGCCAAAGTATTAATAACCAGAAGATATAAGAAGCTCAAACAACTCTACAGGAAAAAATCTAATAATCAAAAACTGGGCAAAAGATTTAAATAGACCTTTCTCAAAGAAGATGTACAAATGACAAGCAGTCATGTGAAAAGATACTCAACATGATTGATCGTCAAAGAAATGCAAATCAAAACTGTAATGAGATATCATCCCACCCCAGTTAAACTGGCTTATATGCAAAAGACAGGCAATAACAAATGCTGGTGAGGATGTGGAGAAAATGGAACCTTCATACACTGTCGGTGGGTATGTAAATTAGTACAACCACTATGGAAAACAGTTCAGAGGTTCCTCAAAAAACTAAAAATAGAGCTACCAGTTGATCTAGAAATCCTACTGATTGATATATACCCAAAATAAAGGAAATGAGTATATTGAAGAGATATCTGCACTCTCACATTTGTTGCAGCACTTTTCACAATAGGTAAGATTTGGAAGCAAAGTAAGTGTCCATCAACAGATGAATGGATAGAGAGAATGTGGTGCATATACACAATGGAGTACTATTCAGCCATAAAAAGAATGATATCTGGTAATTTACAATAATATGGATGGAACTGGAGGTCATTATGCTAAGTGAAATAATCCAGGCACAGAAAGGCAAATATTATATGTTCTCACTTATTTGTGGTATCTAAAAATCAAAATAATTGAACTCTTGAAGATATAGAGTAGAAGGATGGTTATCAGAAACAGGGAAAGGTAGTGGGAGGGGACCGGGGAGAAGGGGATGGTTAATACATATAAAAAAAGTTAGAAAAAATGAATAAAATCTAGCATTTGATAGCACATCAGGATGACTATAGCCAGCAATAATTTCACTGTACATTTAAAAATAACTAAAAGAGTATAACTGGATTGTTTGTAACACAAGGGATAAATTTTCCATGATGTAATTATTATATGTTGCATGCCTATAGCGAGACTCTGTCTCAAAAAAAAGAAAATCTTATGTGCCCTATAAATATATACACCTACTATGTACCCACAAAAATTAGAATTAAAAATGAATAAAACAGCAACAAGCATACATAGTCAATCCAACAAAGGCTATCAACGGGAGATTTTTGAAGAAAAAAAAAAAAAAACCATGAAAGCATGGCAAATTTAAAACATAAAGTAAAATGGTGAGCATGTATCAAAACAAACCAGTAACCAGTAAATATAAATAGTTTTTGAATTGCTATGAAGAGATAAAAAGCTCCGTTGGATTTTAAAAAATGGTACCAATCAATCAAAGAAAATTCATACTAACCAATTATGTGCTCATTACAGGACCTAAATTGCAAGAAGATAGATGGATTGAAGAGTGATTATGGTTTGGCTCTGTGTCCCCACCCAAATCTCATCTTGTATCTCCCATAATTCCCACATGTTGTGGGAGGGACCCAGCAGCTGATGATTGAATCGTGGGGACAGGTCTTTCCCATGTTGTTCTCATGATAGTGAATGGGTCTCACGAGATCTGATGGTTTTAAAAATGGGAGTTTCCCTGCACGAGCTCTCTCTTCTCTTGTCTGCTGCCATGTGAGACATGCCTTTCACCTTCTGCCATGATTGTGAGGCTTCCCCACCCCAACGAACTGTAAGTCCATTAAACCTTTCTTTTTTAAATTGCTCAGTCTTGGGTATGTCTTTATCAGCAGCGTGAAAAGGGACTAATACAAAGAGGAAGATATTTAAAAAGCTACCACTCTCTAAAGTGGTATTAGAGGGCTTCTGAGTATGATGACACAACTTATAAAGTAGAATGTACATCTTAATTTTAATTTAAATATATAGAAAAGGTCAAAAGGTTACATGTAAATGTACTTAGATTATCTATAAGTGTTATTATTATGGGTGTTTTTTAGTGTCTTATTTTTCATTAACTGCATCTTTAAAATTTTTAATGTGTGCATATTACCCTCTACAAAGAAAAAGCAAAGTGAAGTTTCTTCAAAAAACAGTTAACAAAATAAAAGCAGGTGCAATATATATTATATATATATATTTTTTTTTAATTTAAATTTTTTTTTTTTGAGAAGGAGCCTTGCTCCCAGGCTGGAGTGCAGTGGTGTGATCTCGGTGAACTGCAACCTCTGCCTCCTGGGTTCAAGCGACTCTCCTGCCTCAACCTCCCTAGTAGCTGGGATTACAGGCACACACCACCAAGCTTGGCTAATTTTTGTATTTTTAGTAGAGGCAGGGTTTCATCATGTTGGCCAGGCTGGTCTTGAACTCAGGTGATCTGTCCATTGGCCTCCCAAAGTTCTGGGATTACCGGCGTGAGCCACCGCACCCAGCCCCGGTGTGACATTCTTACATAAAATAAAATAAAGGCAAACATTATTAAAAGGGCCAAGTTAAGGTTCATATTGTTACAAAATATATTCTTTGGTAAAGATAAAAGTCATGTACCTAAATGCATTTAACATTATACCTTCAAAATATATACATAAAATCTGACAGAAATAAGAGGAAAACCTGATGGATCCATAGTGTGACAGGAAATGTTAACATATGTCCTAAAGAAAATAACAGCAAAAGAAATACAGAGAATTAAGATGAGTAATTTAATACACGATTGTAAAGAACTCAGACACAATCAGAGATTACACATGTCTTTTTAATACACCTAATATACATTTCACATTTTATCCTGTTAACAGCCATACATTAAATAGCATGAAGTTGCATACAGCAGAAATTATTAGGCTGGGCTCATTAATCAAAAATGCTGTAAAATGAGAAAATAATACCTACAAAAGTATAGATAATTCTGAGGCTAAAGAGACAACCAAAATAGGAAGTATGTACTCTTTGCAAATAAATTATAATAAGGAAATAGCACACCAAAACCTGTAACCCAAAAATTGCACAAAGGAAAACTAGCATTTAGAAATGAACTTGTTAGAGCATATGAAAAAATGAAAATAAATAAGCTAAACATTTAGCTGAGGAACCCAGGAAAAGAACAGAAACATAAAGTAGAAAAATGCAGTCAAGAATGGTACAGCAGAAATTATCAAGATAAGAAACAAGCAATCATAGAATATGTTTGATAGATGAAACTAAAAACTTGATATTTGAAAGGACCAATAGGCTGGACACGGTGGCTCATGCCTGTAATCCCAGCACTTTGGGAGGCCAAAGTGGGCAGATCATTTGCCGTCAGGAGTTCGAGACCAGCCTAGCCAATATGGTGAAACCCCGTCTCTACTAAAGTCACAAAACAATTAGCTGGGCACGGTGGCGAGCACCTGTAGTACCAGCTACCCAGGAGTCTGGAGCAGGAGAATCACTTGAACCCAGGAGGCGGAGTTTGCAGTGAGCTGAGATTGTGCCACTGTACTCCAGCCTGGGCCTGGCAGCGAGACTCTGTCTCAAAAAAAAGAAGAGTAAAGACCAATAATATAAGCAAAACTTCCAAAGAAAGAAAGCACATAGAAGCTTAAAAAAGAAGGAAGACATAAACACAGAATCAGAAAATTTTTAAAACTGAAAGAGAATATCTTCCACAATGTAATAATAATATATTGGAAACCTAAAATGATTTTATTTTATGAAAATATAGATCACCAGGCCGGGCGCGGTGGCTCAACCTTGTAATCCCAGCACTTTGGGAGGCCGAGAGGGGTGGATCACGAGGTCAGGAGATCGAGACCATCCTGGCTAACATGGTGAAACCCCGTCTCTACCAAAAAATACAAAAAAACTAGCCAGGCGAGGTGGCGGGCGCCTGTAGTCCCAGCTGCTTGGGAGGCTGAGGCAGGAGAATGGCGTGAACCCGGGAGGCGGAGCTTGCAGTGAGCTGAGATCTGGCCACTGCACTCCAGCCTGCGCGACAGAGCAAGACTCCGTCTCAGAAAAAAAAGAAAAGAAAAGAAAATATAGATCACCAACAATAGCTCAAGAACAGGGCGAGGTGCAGTGGCTCACACCTGTAATCCTAACATTTTGGGAGGCTGAGGTGGGAGGATAGCTTGAACCTAGTAATTTGAGACCAGCCTGGCCAACACAGGGAGACTTCAACTCAACTAAAAATAAAAAAAAAATTGGCCAGGCATGGCAGCACGTGCCTGTGGTTCCAGCTACTCAGGAGACGGAGGCAGGAGGATCACTTGAGCCTGGGAGATGGAAGCTGCAGTAAGCCGTGATTGAGTCACTGCATTCCAGCCTGCAGGGCACAGCAAGACCATGCTTCAAAAAGAAAAAAAAAAAAAAAAAAAAAGAAAAGAAAAAAAAGAATAGAATTTCACAATAGACCAATAAACAAACAAACAAACAAACAAGCAAACAAAAACTGAAAAGAAAATGCCTTAACTTGATAAAGCTTAAACTAGAAATCTATATCCAGCATCATAATAAAAAACATTACAAGTGTAACCATCCCTGGAGTCAGCATACAAGAATAGCCACTATCATACCCTCCTATTTAAGTGGAAATCCTAGCTACAACAATAAGACATGAAAAATAATTATGTGACATAAATATTATAAATATTAAAAAGTAAAAATATATCGGCTGTTTTTGAAGTGTAGTGTATAGATTTCTGGAGGATTCCTAAGCTTCTTTCAGGGAGACCATGAGGTTAAATAATCCCAAATTTCAATTTTCCTTTTGCACCACTGACATTTGTTTGCACTGATGGAGCAAAAGCAATGGTGGTTAAAACTCACTGTGAATTAGCACAAAGGAAATTGCACCACACTGTACCAGTATTCCTCCCTGCTATGTATTTGCACACACAAAAAATTGACAGTTTCACCTAAGAATAACCTTAATAAAGTAGTAACAATTTTATCTGATCTCAACCCTTGTGTATACATAATTAATATTTTGATGATTAAATGGGAAGTATGCATACAATGTTTTTCTCAAGAAAAAAGCTTGTGGTTGAGTTGCAAATAGAATTAGCCACTTTTTTTTCATAGAACAACATTTTTACTTGAAGAGACTGCAAAAAATAACTGTAAGGGAAATTAAGTTTTTCACACTTGGATATTTGACAAATATTTATCAAAAACAAACACAATTTAAGGAAAATAACAGAATTTGTTGTCAATGGTAAAAATGTGAAATTCATGGAAAAATTAGAACTTCAGAAAAAACTTTTATCCTATACTGTGAGATTGACATCTTTCAACAGAGAATTATATGCTGGAATCAGTGGGGATATTAACAAATGTGATTTATTTACTATTATGAGATTAAATGTGTCAACACTTGGAAAATCTTCATAATTCAGTGACAAATATCTTTCAAAAGATTGAGGCATGATGTTACAAAATCATGCATGAATGAACGATCCATTAAAAGTACAAGATAGAACAATATAATTTAATGTAACAGATTATGAAATGTTTATTGATATGGTTTCAGAGTGTACCTTACAATTAAACTTTTAAGGTTTACCATTTCCTAGATAGAAAACATTATTATATTTATGTCTAGGAAATCAAAGAGAGTCTACTGCCAATAGTTAGAGCTCATAAGAGTTCAGCCAAGTATTTAGACACAACATCAATGTATAAAAACCAAGAGTTTCCTACGTACTCAATTTTTTTTTGTTTGTTTGTTTGAGATGGAGTTTTGCTCTTGTTGCCCAGGCTGGAGTGCAATGGGATGATCTCGGCTCACTGCACCCTCTGCCTCCCAGGTTCAAGTGATTCTCCTGCCTCAGCCTCCCAAGTAGCTGAGATTACAGGTGCCCACCACCACACCCGGCTAATGTTTTTTGTATTTTCAGTAGACCCAAAGTGCTGGGATTACAGACGTGAGCCACTGTGCCCGGCCTATACTCCATGTAATAATAAAATAGTGTAATAATAGTAATAATCTAGCAGAAACTACAAAATACCTAGGAATAAATCTAAGAAGAAATAAAGAAGACCTGAATTTTAAAAAGATAAAAAACCTTCAGCAAGACCTGTTTTTAGATCACTATAGTATTTAACTGGAAAAATGGAAAGACTCACTATTATCAAGTTGCCAATTTTCTCCATATTGATCTGTAAATCACATCCAATTCCAATCAAAATCTCAATAACAGTTTTTAAAAATAAACTTCACAAGCTGATTCTAAAACTCTCCTGGAAAGCAAACGATGCAGCATTATGTGAAATGTTTTGATGTAAAAGCAGATCCTACTAGAAACCAAATCAATGCAAGTCTTTGGTGAATAAAATAGTAGATCGGTATTTCAGGTCCTTTCTGGCTTTTTGGCTCTGAAATTCTATAAATTCTGAAAACCAAAACAATAAACTACTTTCTTACTACTCTTTCTTCCTATCATGCCAACAGAAGATGTGGGAACAGAACCCAGGGAAAATGATTCATTGTTGTAGAAGATCATTTACAGAACGGATGTCATAATTCTTAACATTCCCAAACTCTCACCTCTATGCAAAGCTGCTGCCTGTCTTCCCACCGAGAGATGGAGTCTATTTCTCCACCCCTTGAAGCTGGGCTTGGTCATATGAATTTTATATAGATGCTTGCAAATGTGTTGCGAGCGGAAGCTTAAAAAGTTCTTGCAGGACGGGCGCAGTGGCTCAAGCCTGTAATCCCAGCACTTTGGGAGGCCGAGGCGAGCGGATCACAATGTCAGGAGTTCAGGACCAGCCTGGCCAATATGGTGAAACTCCGTCTCTACTAAAAACACAAAAAGTAGGCAGGCATGATGGTGTGCGCCTATAGTCCCAACTACTTGGGAGACTGAGGAAGAAGAATCGCTTGAACCCGGGAGGCGGAAGTTGCAGTAACCTGAGATTGTGCCACTGCACTCCAGCCTGGTGACAGGAAGAGACTCTGTCTCAAAAAAAAAAAAAAAAAAAAAAAAAAAAGTTCTTGCAAACTGGGGCTTTCCCTCTCTTGCTGTTTTTGAACTCTAGGTGCCACGATAAGAAACTTGGGTTACCTTGCTAGATGTGAGACATGTGGTCCAGTTGTCACTGTCAACCCTGCCAATTGCCAGACACGTGAATGGGGCCACCAGGAACCAACCCTCCCTATCCTGACCTGGCAGCTAACTAAAGCCAAATTAGCCAGGAAAAGGTCAAGATTATTGCTTTGCTGAGCCCAGCCGAAATTACTGATCCAAACAAAGGAGTTCCAAAATTGGGATCAAAAGAATGACTAAAAACTTTAAGCTATGAAGTTTTGGGGTGGTCTATTATGCAGCAGAGGCCAAATAATAAAATCACGAATTTCCTGGCAGTAAGCTAAATATTGGCAGTTTTTTTTTTCCTTTCGTTTTGTCTTAAAATACTATTGGTTTCAGTAGGCTGGATTTTGTGAAATAGAGAAAAGGAGACAGTGAGCAAGGACCCCATTTGGCAATTTACATGAAATATGAGTCTATTTGTTTCTAGAACTTACTAATAATTATTTTTAAAATAATATGCAATGTGAAATGTTATGATTAATTTAGTTACTATAAATAACTTGTCCTTCTAGAATATAACAGTATGTTTTCATTTTATTACATGTCAAGAATCAGGGCATAATTTAGCCCTGAAAGTGCCATAACAATTTTTGGCTTAGCTCTTCTATCAGAACTTCCCTAGAATAAGACAGCTGTACTTTCATACACTTTTTAAATATACTGAAATATTATAGGACTTAAGTCTTCCACTCATAAAATGCATTTTTAAAAACCCAGAAGATTAACATCTATATGAGAGCTAATATTTTCCCACAAATATCTGCAAGGCGTGAATATATTTTGAGAAAGAGAAGATAAACAAAATGTGTAATGAACAGGTGTAGAGAAAAAAAAAGAAAGGTACAATCATTCTTTAGTAGAGGAAGAATGGTCTTGTTACAGAAGACAAGAGAGGGGGTTCTGAAAAGCAGGTTTCTAGTGTTGAGCTATACTCATAGATAGCAGGAAAGTTTACTATTTGGTTCACTGTTGTATCCCTAGAGCCCAGCATGGTGCTTAGCCCATAGTAAGTGGTGCTCAATAAATATTGATTGAATGAACGAGTTAACAATTTATCAAGTCTTCTCACTCTAACACTCTTGTGTTATGATTTATTTCATATATTTTTCATGTAGAACAGTTTTAGAGTCTGTATTATTTTATGAATGAACTTCTTCTTCATGAATCTGAAGTCTACTAAGCAAATAAGGGAAAACGAGGGCCCGTTCCTCTGGAGTATAGGTAATGGTTGTCAGGGGTAGGTTAGCACCCACAGGGACTGAATCCACACTCCGCTGTTTCTTCTTCATGGTTCTGAATAATATTTTAAAAACATTTTCATTGTGAAAGCAGGATAACATATATTCATTGACGAGATTTAGAGAACATTTAAATCTGTAAGGAAGAAAATAATAATGACTCACAATTACATCGCTGACTGCTAACATTAAGGCACATTTGCTCTCGTAGACAGATGATTAGAAAAAGTCACTGGAGCCAGATGTCGTGGCTCATGCCTGTGATCCCAACAATTTGGGAGGCCAAGGCCAGAGGGTTGTTTGATCCTAGGAGTTCAAAACAAGCCTGGGCAACATAGTGAGACTCCATCTCTACAAAAAATTTAAACAATTTAGTTGAGTGTGGTGGTGTACCTCTGTAGTTTCAGCTACTCAGGAGGCTGAGGTAAGAGGATTGCTTGCTTGAGCCTGGGAGGCTGAGGCTGCAGCGAGTCAGGATTACACCACTGCACTCCAGGTTGGGTGACAGAGTGAGACCTTGTCTCAAAAAAAAAAAAAAAGAAAGAAAGAAAAGAAAAAGTTATTTGAATTTTGCCCAGTATTTCAAATGTTCTTGGGTTCTTCAGGCTTTTTACATTTTGAGAATCAGCAAGGTATTAAAGTTATGATCACAACCTCTTGATGCAAACAGATCTACATTTTATATTCACCAACTTTCTCATTGAATGACTATGGTCAAGTCATTTAAGCATCTGTTCCCTCATTTTTAAAGTGGTTGTAATAACAAAAATAACAATAAAAATAACAAATATTATTCATAAAGATATAGTAATGATGAAATAATGTGATACATATTGTGTGCTCAGCATTGTAATGGTAAATAATAATCATTTAATGTGAACAATGATTGATTATTACTATTATTTGAATGCAGTGGTGTAACTTGGTCATTTTAAGTTTCCTGGAATTAGTTGTGATTACCATTATGATTACTATTATTGTTAAAATGAATAATATTTTGATCACTTACGTTTTCTTAGAAATTCAGTGAATTCATCTTGCTTTCTAAGCTTTGCTTATAGTATTGGCCCCTTAAGCATTTTGATATTTAGGTGTACGTGCCCAGACATGTTATTATTATTCCTTGTTCCTGCTTTCCTCAGACACCTCTGACTTTCTTTCCTCCCTGCTGGGAGTGCTCTCTGGGCACGCCTTCCTCTGCCCACTGCACATCTTTCTCCCTCAGCTTTCACAATGACCACGACGCAAGGCTGACTTCTGCCTGAACTTCAGGCCTGTAGCTGGTTTTCTGAAGTGCACCGCCAACGGGGTATCCTGTAGGTCCTCACACATCTCTTGCTCTCCCACCTTTCTTCCTCTAGGATCAAAGGTGACATCATCCACTGGTTACCTAAGCCAGAAACCCAGCAGTCATCTTGGCCTCTTCCCTCCCTGAACGCCCCATATTTGACCAATTGTGGTGTCTTGAACCTGACTTCTTCCTCCCCTTCACTGACACTCCTCAAGTTCCCTCCCTGGCCTTTGTTCACCGGACCATGCAGTAGCCTCCGACCTGTTCTCTCATCTCTGGTCTTTTTCCCTTACAACTAACATGAACTCTGTGCAAAAGGTGAACCTTCCAGCTTTCAGCTGGGAACACTCAAGGATTCCCAATCTTGCACATTGTGTAGGGTAAATTCTATGCCTAGCATGTCCTTCAAGGCTTCCATGAATTGGCATGAACCCTTCTTTCAGGCCCCTGCTACTTTCTACTTTGGTGGGAACAGGTGGTCTCATGCACAGCACTGTGCTGATAACATCCCTCCATGCCTTTGGTCATGCTGTTCTCCCTGTTAAATCATTTAGCCTAATGCTGCCTCCTTACATATTTTAAGTTCAGTCTAAATGTTTCCTTGTACATTGTGAACCATAACAAGTGGAGATGTGAACAGACCGTAGCTTACTCTTCTGCCAATCACCAAGTTTTGGCCAATCCAATATAGCCAACTGTTTGAACGGTGTTTAAAGAAGACAAACTGAGCTGTAACCAATCCAGCTGTTTCTGTCCCTCACTTCTGTTTTCTGTATGTCACTTTCCTTTTTCGTCCATAAATCTTCTTTCAGCACGTGGCTGTGCTAGAGTATCCACCACTGTGGCTCAGAGGCTGACCGATTTGCGAAGTGTTCTTTGCTTAATTAAACTCTTACGTTTAACTCAACGGAAGTTCTCTCTTTTATTACCTCTAATATAATGGCCTTCTCCACCTTTCTCTTGGCTACCTTCCATGACTGTCTTTAGATTTACCTTCAATGTCACCTTCTCCAAGACGCTTTCCTTAAACCTAGCGTTGTGCTGTGATCCCCTTCTATGCTTGCCATGTCATATAAAAAGTTTCTATGTGTGTCTATCTCCTCATCCTGAGTGTCAGCTTGTCCATGGACGTGACTGTATCATATTCACATAGATACCCCCGCACATGGCACTCCCTCAGGAAATGCCTCTGGAACTCTTTTTATACCCTCCAGCACCTCTTCAGGATTATGGACATAGGTTTTAGTCACTGCAAAACTCACTTCAATGTTTGTTACAGAAGGATGCTCCACATCAGCGAAACTAACTGGCAGGTAAGAAAGTGACATGGATTAAAACACAAAATTAAAGACTGGCATTTTTCTAAAAGAAATGTCTATGACAAAGACCTCAAATCTCACTGAAATTGTTCCTCATTTTGATGCTTAATAACATCTAATCAGGAATAAAATATACAATCAGATTTAGCTGTGGTATTTACCCCATTCTGGTATCCAAGAACTCGTAGATATCCTATAGCACTTATAACATTTAAATAAAAGATAAACTTGTAAGGACACATATTGATAACCAGAGAACACAAGGCTGTCTATCATAGCATTTTATTTTTTATTACAGATTGAAGGTGTCCTTGACAACATTGTGTAGATGCTATCTGTTTGCTTAAGAAGAACATGCTATAGATAACTACAGTATATACCAGCACCATTGAGAGTAGCTGTCTTTGCTTCGATCAACTTTATAAAATTGAACTCTTAGGACAACAAAATCAGTAAAGCATTGTTTTGGTGAATGTCGTATCAAAAACATAGACATGGGATTGTATTATGGAACCCACGCTCCTGAAAGAAGTGGAGAAAACACTTTCTGCATCTCAGCGGCCCTCTGGCTCCCCTTGCATGCATATTACACAGGGTTTGAAGGTAGTCCTCCAAAATATTAGCTGAAAGCTTCCTCGGAAAGCAAATCTTTCCCACATCCTTCCCTGCAGTTCCTCTTTAAGAGGTGTCAGCATGGCTGAAAGAATGAAGTGGCTGCACATTGTTTGGCAGTGCTATTATGTGCTTAACATTTCCATAACAAAAGTGCCACTCGACTTCTCCCCGATTAATGCAGCTCGAGGGCTCTTGTCGTCCTTTAATAAAACATTGTTGAAATCATTTATTTAGAGCCCCTGGTTACTAGTGGGAGAATGACCATCTTTGTGCCAAAATATAGTGTATACAGTCCACTATTTTGTAGTAGATCATTCTGTTACTTAAGAAATTGATTAAATTGATGCTTAGAAGGAAGGTATTTATGCTAATAGCACGTGACTTATGTCATTCAGATAGTCAAGGGTGAACCTTTTCCACTGTCTTCCAGAGGCAATCTCTCAAACAGACTACAGTAAAGTCCAACTGTACTTCACTCACAAGGCAGCGAGACCCACTGGAGACTCAACCCTCCTTAACTACACTGGCCACAAGGCATTTGCAACCTGATGCCCTCCCACAACCTTGCTTTGAGTAGCTGGGAGAAACAGGGTCAACTGGCAAGATTTCTGATGTCCCTTGCTGTAAGAGGTCAAAACACAAATAACGCAGGCTTTTCTTTTTTATGGGTAGAAAAGAGATACATGAGGTTATTTTGTTAGAGAGCCTCCACAATGAACTCAACAAGCTAACAATGCAAAGCCAAAGTAGAAGACTTTAAAAGTAGAAAAATTTTTAATACAGTGTTTGAGGTTTCTGAAAGCCCTCATGGTGTTTTGGGGATCTGCTTTTATTTGATGCTCTGTAACATTGCTGGGATGGGGTGAGGGTGTGAATACAGATGGTGGCAAGGAAGAGAGAAAGCTCATTCTCCTGAGGGTTCTCCTGACTCTTCAAGGCAAAGAGACGGAAAGATTCTGTCTTCACCCACAGGGACCCCATCTGGAGAATGGCGGTACACCCTAGATGTGTTAGAACCTGGTGGTCCCTTAAATTTGTGGCGATCAGGGCTAGGAACTATGTCCATCCTTCTAGACATTTGTAGGGTTGCTGTCCAAGTACAGAGAAGTCCTGCTACTTAGTAGAAGAACTTATTTCCCTACAGACATGTTTCCACTTTACATATGTGTATTGCTCCCGTACATCGCTATATATTGTTTAAAATAAACAGAGACCTTATGTTATGTCCATTGTGATTATATACAAAAGCGTTGCTGTGTGCTCGGGTGAGCAGTGAAGCCTGAACCTTCTTCTATTTACTGTATGGTCACTGTCAGTTCAATGAACTGCCTCCTTGTTCTCGACCATTGTCCCACACTCCCTTAAACATTTGTCATTGAAGTGCCTCCAAAGACAAATAAACTGTCACTGAGAATTCAAACCTGCTAACTGGGGAAATGGGAAAGGACGTGAGGACTCATGATTTTACACGAAATCTAGAAGGAGCTCCTCTCACCCTGGCAGAGTTCTGTTAGAAGGGTGATGCTTTTTGAGAATCCTCAGGAAAAGCCAGAGATACCTTTTCTTTCATTAATGGGACTTCCAGCCATTCTCCATGGGACATTCGAGATTGCCAAATGTCCAAACTTCCAAAAGGCTCCCCAGAGAGCGTGAGATATTACAGATGTCAACATCTGTAAAAATCCTTTCTGCTTAGAAGCAGATGGCAATATGCAATCTCATAACCACTAGCCGAAGGGTCCTAACATCTCAACAACCTCCGCTAGGTCTGTAGGGGTACCAGAGGACTCCTGGGCTCCAGTGTATAATTGTTTAAATTAAAATGGACCACCAATCAATGTTCACTTTCTTCAAGGAAGAAAGCATAAAGCCTCGTGTCCTCTCTCCCCAAGAGCGAGTTGTGTTGATTTATTCCAGGCAGATGCTTTTGACAGGACCCTGTAAAATCAAGTTGTGAGTTTATTGTAGCAGTTAATTATCAGGCCTTTTCTAGTGCTAATGCCTTTTACTTCTTACTGGGGAAAACTGGGCCTTTTACTGGGACAAAGACTTAACTTTTAGTCAAGAATGTGTTAAAATAACATGAGATGGAGATGATTTAAATATATTTAAGGACAAACGCAGGAGCACTGCTAACTTGTCGTTTTGTAAAGAAAGCTGATTTCATTTACAAGTCTCTGGGAATACTCTTTGTTCACTTCCCAAAGAAACAACGCTCTCAGCTTTGTTTTAACAATATGTTTACTCAACCATTCAGGTGACTGGAGATTCCAACCACACACCACTCTCCTGGGCTTAAGTCTGACACTACAGCTATCTTAGACTTTCTAACACTATACATATAGAAATTGTGGTTTTAGGTGCACCAAGAAGTGTCTTGAAAACCTCCATAAAAGCTGAGAAAAGAGCGAGTTAGAGGCACAAGAAACCTTGAAAGTAGGGGGGGTGGGAGTGGGTAGGAGGAAGTCAGAATGGGGGCATAGCTTTGTTAATTACTTTGGGCAGCAGAGAAATCTGGTTATGTTTTTTCAGCACATGTTAATATCAAATAAAGAGACACCAGATCTTGCTAATCTGTCGACCCCTCAGACAAAGTTTATTTGTGGTGACTTTTAAACTCCTGACTTGCCTTCCAATCACCGCGTTTAAAATGAAAAGCTTTAAATAAACACCAGGAATAGAAGATAAATAAACTTTTTTTCCCCCTTGCAAGTGCCTAGCTTGGCGAGGTTCAGCCTCAAATCCCCAGAGGACAGAGCGCTCTCTTTTGTGTTAATGTTTAAAAGATTTTCCAATGCCGGAGTTTATTCCTACTGCAAACATTTCTATTTACAAGG